>NW_021703767.1:49312097-49666955 GCF_005190385.1 Monodon monoceros | reverse complement strand
GCCTTTATTATGTTGAGGTAGGTTCCCTCTATGCCCACTTTCTGGAGAGTTTTATCATAAAAGGTTGTTGAATTTTGTCAAAAGCTTTTTCTGCATCTATTGAGATGATCATATGGTTTTTATTCTTCAATTTGTTAATATGGTGTATCACATTGATTGATTTGCGTATATTGAAGAATCCTTGCATTCCCGGGATAAATCCCACTTGATCATGGTGTTTGATCCTTTTAATGTGTTGTTGGATTCTGTTTGTTAGTATTTTGTTGAGGATTTTTGCATCTATATTCATCAGTGATATTAGTCAGTAATTTTCTTTTTTTGTACTATCTTTGTCTGGTTTTGGTATCAGGGTGATGGTGACCTCACAGAATGAATTTTGGAGTGCCCCTTCCTCTGCAGTTTTTTGGAAGAGTTTGAGAAGGATGGGTGTTAGCTCTTCTCTAAATGTTTGATAGAATTCACCTGTGAAGCCATCTGGTCCAGGGTTTTTGTTTTTTGGAAGATTTTTTATTTTTATTTTTTTGTTTTCTTTTTTTTTTTTTGGCGGTACGCGGGCCTGTCACTGTTGTGGCCTCTCCGTTGCGGAGCACAGGCTCCGGACACGCAGGCTCATCGGCCATGGCTCACAGGCCCAGCTGCTCCGTGGCACGTGAGATCTTCCCAGACCAGGGTATGAACCCGTGTCCCCTGCATCAGCAGGCAGACTCCCAACCACTGCCCCACCAGGGAAGCCCTGTTGGAAGATTTTTAATCACAGTTCCAATTTCATTCCTTGTGATTGGTCTTTTCATATTTTCTATTTCTTCCTGGTTCAGTCTTGGAAGGTTATACCTTTCTAAGAATTTGTCCATTTCTTCCAGGTTGTCTATTTTATTGGCATAGAGTTGCTTGTAGTAGTCTCTTAGGATGCTTTGTATTTCTGCAGTGTCTGTTGTAACTTCTCCTTTTTCATTTCTAATTCTATTGATTTGAGTCCTCTCCCTCTTTTTCTTGATGAGTCTGGCTAATGGTTTATCAATTTTGTTTATCTTCTCAAAGAAATAGCATTTAGTTTTATTGATCTTTGCTATTGTTTTCTTTGTTTCTGTTTCATTTATTTCTGCTCTGATCTTTATGATTTCTTTCCTTTTGCTAACTTTGGGTTTTGTTTGTTCTTCTTTCTCCAGTTCCTTTAGGTGTAAGTTTAGATTGTTTGAGATTTTTCTTGTTTCTTGAGGTAGGCTTGTATAGCTATAAACTTCCCTCTTAGAACTGCTTTTGCTGCATTCCATAGGGTTTGGATTGTCGTGTTTTCATTGTCATTTGTCTCTAGGTATTTTTTGATTTCCTCTGTGATTTCTTTAGTGATCTCTTGGTTATTTAGTAACGTATTGTTTATCCTCCAAGTGTTTGTGTTTTTTACGTTTTTTTCCCTGTAATTCATTTCTAATCTCAGAGCGTTGTGGTCCGAAAAGATGCTTGATATGATTTCAATTTTCTTAAATTTATTGAGGCTTCCTTTGTGACCCAAGATGTGATCTATCCTGGAGAATGTTCCATGTGCACTTGAGAAGAAAGTGTAATCTGCTGTTTTTGGATGGAATGTCCTATAAATATCAATTAATTCTAGCTAGTCTATTGTGTCATTTAAAGCTTCTGTTTCCTTATTTATTTTCATTCTGGATGATCTGTCCATTGGTGTAAGTGAGGTGTTAAAGTCCCCCACTATTACTGTGTTACTGTCGTTTTCCTCTTTTACAGCTGTTAGCAGTTGCCTTAGGTATTGAGGTGCTCCTATGTTGGGTGCATACATATTTATAATTGTTATATCTTCTTGGATTGAGCCCTTGATCATTATGTAGTGTCCTTCCATGTCTCTTGTAACATTCTTTATTTTAAAGTCTATTGTATCTGATATGAGTATAGCTACTCCAGCTTTCTTCTGATTTCCATTTACATGGAATATCTTTTTCCATCCCCTCACTTTCAGTCTGTATGTGTCCCTCAGTCTGAAGTGGGTCTCTTGTAGACAGTATATATATATGGGTCTTGTTTTTGTACCCATTCAGCAATCCTGTGTCTTTTGGTTGGAGCATTTAATCCATTCACGTTTAAGGTAATTATTGATATGTATGTTCCTATGACCATTTTCTTAATTGGTTTGGGTTTCTTTTGTAGGTCCTTTTCTTCTCTTGTGTTTCCCACTTAGAGAAGTTCCTTTAGCATTTGTTGTAGAGTTGGTTTGGTTGTTCTGAATTCTCTTAGCTTTTGCTTGTCTGGAAAGCTTTTGATTTCTCCATCTAATCTGAATGAGATCCTTGCCGGGTAGAGTAACCTTGGTTGTAGTTTCTTCCCTTTCATCACTTTAAGTGTATCATGCCACTCCCTTCTGGCTTGTAGAGTTTCTGCTGAGAAATCAGCTGTTAACCTTATGGGAGTTCCCTTGTATGTTATTTTTCATTTTTCCCTTACTGCTTTCAATAATTTTTCTTTGTCTTTAATTTTTGCCAATTTGATTACTATTGGCAAATAGTAATCGGCGTGTTTCTCCTTCTCTTTACCCTGTATGGGACTAGCTGTGCTTCCTGGACTCGGGTGGCTATTTCCTTCCCCATGTTAGGGAAGTTTTTGACTATAATCTCTTCAAATATTTTCTCTGGGGCTTCCCAGGTGGCGCAGTGGTTGGGAGTCCACCTGCTGATGCAGGGGATGTGGGTTCATGCCCTGGTCCAGGAGGATCCCACATGCTGGCGGAGTGGCTGGGCCCGTGAGTCATTGCCACTGGGCCTGAGCATCAGGAGCCTGTGCTCCATGGCGGGAGCGGCCACAGCAGTGAGAGGCCCACGTACCGCCAAAAAAAAAAAAAGAAAAAAAAAATTTTTCTCTGGTCCTTTCTCTCTCTCGTCTCCTTCTGGGACCCCTATAATGCGAATGTTGTTGCATTTAATGTTGTCCCAGAGGTCTCTTAGGCTGTCTTCATTCCTTTTCATTCTTTTTTCTTTATTCTGTTCCGTGGCAGTGAATTCCACCATTGTGTCTTCCAGGTCACTTATCCGTTCTTTTGCCTCGGAATCCGTTATTCTGCTATTGATTCCTTCTAGTGTAGTTTTCATTTCAGTTATTGTATTGTTCATCTCTGTTTGTTTGTTCTTTAATTCTTCTAGGTCTTTGTTAAACATTTCTTGCATCTTCTCGATCTTTGCCTCCATTCTTTTTCCGAGGTCCTGGATCATTTTCACTATCATTATTCTGAATTCTTTTTCTGGAAGGTTGCCTATCTCCACTTCATTTAGTTGTCTTTCTGGGGCTTTATCTTGTTCCTTCATCTGGTACATAGCCCTCTGCCTTTTCATCTTGTCTATATTTCTGTGAATATGATTTTTGTTCCACAGGCTGCAGGATTGTAGTTCTTCTTGCTTCTGCTGTCTGCCCTCTGGTGGATGAAGCTATCTAAGAGGCTTGATGGGAGGGACTGGTGGTGGGTAGAGCTGACTGTTGCTCTGGTGGGCAGAGCTCAGTAAAACTTTAACCCACTTGACTGTTGATGGGTGGGGCTGGGTTCCCTCCATGTTGGTTGTTTGGCCTGAGGCAACCCAACACTGGAGCCTACCTGGGCTCTTTGGTGGGGCTTATGACAGACTCTGGGAGGGCTCACACCAAGGAGTACCTCCCGGAACTTCTGCTGCCAGTGTCCTTGTCCCCAGGGTGAAAGGGAGCCACCCCCCGCCTCTGCAGGAGACCCTCCAACACTAGCAGGTAGGTCTGGTTCAGTCTCCACTGGGGTCACTGCTCCTTCCCCTGGGTCCCGATGCACACACCACTTTGTGTGTGCCCTCCAAGAGTGGAGTCTCTGTTTCCCCCAGTCCTGTCAAGGTCCTGCAATCAAATCCCACTAGCCTTCAAAGTCTGATTCTCTAGGAATTCCTCCTCCTGTTGCCGGACCCCCATGTTGGGCTCACAACCTTCACTCCATTGGGTGGACTTCTGTAGTATAAGCGTTCTCCAGTCTGTGAGTCACCCACCCAGCAGTTATGGGATTTGATTTTATTGTGATTGCGCCCCCTCCTACCATCTCATTGTGGCTTCTCCTTTGTCTTTGGATGTGGGGTATCTTTTTTGGTGAGTTCCAGTGTCTTCCTCTCAATGATTGTCCAGCAGCTAGTTGCTATTCTGGTGTGCTCACAAGAGGGAGTGAGAGCACGTCCTTCTACTCCACTATCTTAGTTCACGCCCTTTCCCACCTCTCTTTATTCACATCTGGCACCCAGATATCTACTGCTTGGACAAAAATATCAAGTCTCTTCTCTAAAGGATTTCCTGAGCCCCAGAAAAAATGTCTCTTAATTTCTGACATTTTCAAACAGCTGTAACAGTCACATATCTGCCCAACTGCTCTAAAATAAACCTATCAAAGGCCCCAACTGTGCACTGAATTATGATGTGGTTTTATGGTTTTATTTTTAATATGATTAGGCAGCAAAGCATAATGAGATCTTTGAGACAAACCTGCAACATGAAATAGAGAAACTCATGTTAACCAGAAAAATGTTATTCTAGAGGAAATGGACATAATTCAGGGAGTAGAAAAGAATATTAAAAAAGTGGAAATAAAATCCTCAAAAATAAATCAGTATATATAGAAATAAAGATAATAGGTAGGTAGGTAGACAGACAGATAGATTACTGTTGAGGGGGTAATCCAAAAATATCTCTTGAAATTAAAAATAATAATAGCTTTAAAACTTAATAGAAATAATTGAAAGATTTAAAAAATTAAATATTACCAAAAAACTAGTAAAAGAAGACAGAAAAATGAGAAAATATAAAAGATATCAAGACAGAAAAATGAGGAAAATGAGAAAATATAAAAGATATCAAGAGTGTATCAATGCATCATCCAAGAAGTCCAACATCTAATCAACTAGAATTCAGATGCTCAGACCAGAGTGGACAGAGACAAGAAAAACATCAAAGGAAAAATGGGTGAGAATTTCTCAGAACTAAGGGACATGATCTCAGGGTTGAAAGAGCAGAGTAAGTGCTCAACATAATAAATCAAAAAATAGACACTCTGCTGTGAAATTTTGGAGTTCTCTTTGGAAAAAGAGAAAATTCAAAATGCTTCAGCGGGGATTAAAATTTACCTACAGATAAAAGACAATTACCAGCAGAAGACTTATCATCAATACTACATGCTAGAAAGTGATATGCTAATGCCTTCAAAATATGAGAGAAAATAATTCTTAACCTAGATGGAAGTTCCAAGATTACAGTTTTGAGTCAAGATTTAATCAAGATTTTTAGAGCAGCTAGTGATTGAGGGTAGTGGTGTCTGAAAAAGGAGGTCAAGAAAGAATATCAAATATAAACATTTTCCAAATGGGACTGCCAAACCCTAAGACAAGGGTAAGATTTGGGGTCTTAATTTTTTTTTTTTTAATGATGACAAAATACAAAAGAAAACAACGAAGAAATGGGAGCAGAGCATTTTGATGTACAAAATACTGATTGGCGCTTCCACTTACTATTCTTATATAGTCAGAATAACGTGAAAATGTATATTAGCTATCAAATTTTAAAACTAATCTATAGGCAAACAGAAAATATATGTTATAAAATGAAATATGTTTTCATCAACTTTGATGATGCAAAAGTAAAAATAACAAGTTGGGAGATGTGGGAGAGCTGAAGAGAAGGGCATGAGTGCTAATATCCTCATCTTATAAAGTGATGAGTCAAGAGATACAGCTCATAGGTAATGTGGAAGAAAACATGACAGAAATACATAAATTAAAATTAGAAAAGTAGCCAGTATAAGATTGAAAAATAATAATGTAATTTAACAGAAGGATGGAGGAAATATTGGGGGAGAATAAATGATTAAATCCTTGCTATCATGGCAGAAAATAAATAGAAGATGTCAAAAAAATAATTTATTAAGAAATATCAGCATAATCATATTATTTAGAAGTGCTAAGATGACAACTGGGACAAACAGCTGAAAAATTAAAAATGGATGCTTCTGGAGAGGGAGATGGAATAAGTAAGTCTTGTTTCCATTACAAGTAATTCTGCATAACTTTATTTTTAAATAAACATATTTATTTCTTTAATAACTAAAAAATAAGATCAATTAAGTACTTACAACTGCCAAAATGTAATAATAAACCTTCAAGGTTCTGAAATTGCTGATCAAAAATAAGTTTCCAACAGTAAGTATATTTTTCTTCAAGAATTTTACAAACTATTTCAGAGATTATAAAAATGAATTTACCTACAATGAAAGAATGAAAAATACTTATAAGCGTATCCTTAAATTATAGAATGAGGAGTAACTCATTGGGTAGTTCCTTGAGGAGAGTTCTCAAATTAGGCTACACAACAAAATCAATAGGATTTTTAAAAATATTCCTTATTAAATCAACTTCCTGGGATCCACCACCCAGGCACGTGTATTTCTAAAATAGCATCCAAGTGAATTTAAAGTGCCACCAAGGTTGAAAATCACTACCCTAAAAAGAGGGTTTATTTTGTAGTGTTTCCATAAGGAATCCCCTCCCAGCACTTCTAGAGTAATTTATATGTTTCTCTGGGATCAGGAGAAAACTCAGTTGAGAAATGGAGAAAATGGGAAAAGGTATAATAATTCTCTTGTAAGAATTAAAACACAACAATCAACCAAGAGACAACTTGGTTCAAATAAATCTAATTGAGAGAGTGGTAGCAGGAAACAATGACAGGAGATTCAGAAGTTGAGGTCAACATTTCTGGGAACTGAAGAGGAGCAGGAGGAGAGAAATTTCCTGATCTGATAGGCAATATTGTTTGTGCCTATGACCAAGTTCTAAGTGTGTGTTCATATCCTTGTTTCTACTAACAGTGAATCATGCTTGCAAATAAAATAATCAATTTACATGCAAAGTATAATTTAAACAAATTTAAACAAATCCTATGAATAATGTCCTAAGAAATAACAAGTTTAGGAAATAAAATAAGTCCTTACATTAGCTACTTTGGCACATGATCCTGTACAGTAAGTGACATTAACTTTACTAGGATTAAGAGCATTAAGCTATTTCAAGATAACCTAGTTTTCTTCACTGGTGTTTATGAGTGTTTGAATATGCACTATGGCTACAGTTTTTTGAAAATGCTACTAAATTTATTATTTTATTTATATTTGTAATAATTTACTTACATACCCATAAATACCATGACGAATGTTGGAAATATTTTAAGAATCATTTATGATTGGTGTAATTCCAAAGAATTCCAATTTCTCATTGGCAAATCCCAGAGTAATATCTGCCAGGAATTTGGAAACATTACACCTCTCCTTTATATTAAAAGTATAAAAATTAAAAAAAAAAAAAAAAGTATAAAAATTTAATAATAATAGTATAAAGTGATGAGTGCTTTAAAAAATCAAAAGTCTTCACACTTTTTTCAAGTGAGGAAGACTTCTTAACCAATGAGAACAATGGACTTTGGGGAGAGAGATATGTGTGAGATGGTGGGGGAGAAGTATTGATAGAACATTGGCATTGGATCAACGAGGAAACAACTGGACAATCTCAGGGACTTCTGGAAAAGGTCTATGTGTATTCAGTGACTAATGAAGAAATTGAGTCAAGAAAACACCAATCCATCCCCCGGAATTCATAGAACTGAAAGAAAACATGTAGCAGCCATTATCTCACTAGTCCTCCATTTAGTCAGATTTTCTTTTTCCACTATTTATACAATAGAATAATCTTCAGTTCAAATCTTACAAGAGTGTTCTAGCAAGATTACCTTTATTTGTTAACAAAGAGATGACCATACCTATAGCAGAGAAATGTCCATCCATTCTTTGACGAGGCTCCCTCTTCTCTATTGAATTTGCAATTAAATTTTAATTAAAATTTTAATGAAATCTGAGATATAGAATGAGTAAAGATACTTAATATTAAAAACACTAGTACAGAAAAACTTGGTGAGTTCTATTTTCTTTTCTCAAATATTGACTATAATATAACCTACTGTGTTTATCTTGCTACCTCATCCTTCAAGAATCTGAGAACTAAGTACTACAATTAATCACAGTAAATAACATTAGGCATTTCTTTAGCCTAATTGTTTTACCCTCTTTTTTATTACTTGTAATTTGATAGTTCTGATTTAAATTTTATTATATTTCTGTGTTTTGTGGTAAGCCAACTCACTGGAGTACTAAAGAACAAAAGAGAACACATTTACTGAAAACATATAAGGTTCCATATAATTTTCATACTTTACTTAGTAAATACTAATAATAACCCTATGAGGTTTGTATTATTATTCCCATTTTACAGATAAGAAAACAGATTCAGATGGTTTTAATGAATTTGCAAAGCAAATTAGAGCTAATTATCTGTGAATCCAGAGCTGGAATTTAAACTTGGATGTTTCTTACTATAAAGCCTATATTTTTTCTACTGTACCACAGCACTTTTTCTTTTTTTTTTTGACTTTTTATTTATTTATTTTTTAACATCTTTATTGGAGTATAATTGCTTTACAATGGTGTGTTAGTTTCTGCTTTATAACAAAGTGAATCAGCTATACATATATATGGAATCTAAAAGAAAAAAATGGTTCTGAAGAACCTAGGGGCAGGACAGGAATAAAGACACAGATGTAGAGAATGGACTTGAGGACACCGTGAGGGGGAAGGGTAAGCTGGGACGAAGTGAGAGACTGGCATGGACATATATACACTACCAAATGTAAAATAGATAGCTAGTGGGAAGCAGCCACATAGCACAGGGATATCAGCTCAGTGTTTTGTGAACACAACACTTTTTCTTTCCACAGGAACTGCAGTTACTGCCAGAGAATTGATGAAGCATGTCTTTCCTGGTTGTGATTATGGTATTATTAGAGTAGACTGCTATTTCTCTCACTCAAACACACACACACACACACACACACACACACAAACACATGCCTAGACTCTAAGAGATGCATGAGCAAAGACAAGGTACAGGAAAAGCAAAACATTCACACAATTGGTTGTGAGCCCCTGCTTGACTTTTGCAACAATGACATTTTCGTTCACTCTTATATCAACCTAGGAAAGCTGCAGAAGGTCCAGGGTACCATGCAAAGCAGAGAGAAAGTGAGGGTCCTCCCCATCTATACCCTCTGAAATCAGAGCTGAAGAGGTAGAGAGCGGGATAAGATCAATTAATCAAAGGTTTCCCCAAAATTCTGGCATATGAGAAGACTGAAATCTTTTAAAATTTTCCCTATAATGTTGTGGATCTATCCAAAAAGAACAAAAGCAGGAAAATTTCTCTCTCTACTGCTATACTGCCAAAACTGAATGGGAATATTAAAATCTGTGAGAGGGCAATCAGAATGGGTGAGTGTGCAAAATTAAACTGTAAATAAATAAATCTGAAATGTTATAGTAAGTGGATAAGGAACTATAAAATATAAATTTTCTGCAAATGAAACTTCTCTATTATGGTCTCTTTCTAGGGACAGAAAAGGAAACCACATTCACATAGCTTCAATTATCTTTCACATAATTGAAAAGATACTGTAAGGTAGCTATTAGAGCAACTTGCTAACTATGATAATGATTCAATCAAAGCAAATGCTATTAAACACAATGAAACATTATAAATGATTATAATTAGAGAAGCACAATTTAAATAATCCATAAATTTTTTTTAAATGATAAAACTATTCATAGGACTTACAGCTCCATTTGTTCCTCTTCTCTCCTAGCTGGTAAATTTGTCTAGTTACTTATTTATTAAAGTGCTTTAATCAAGGGAACCGCTCCATCATCACATTTCATTAAAGGTAGTCTTGAGCTGAGCACAACAGAAGGAGGTCATGATTGCGCTGCAGAGCTTCCCTACAATTAGGCACTCACTAAAATGAAATGACTCTATCACTGATTAAATAGATTTTTATAGTTAAATAGGCTTTACTTAAACTAGTAAAACTGACTGACAAAAATATGCTCTTCTGCCTTATTCAGCATTAGCAAGTCCCTGTTTCCATCTTGAAATTTTCACCTAACTATTTTTAAACATTTTTTTAAAATTCTGATAGGTTTTTTCCTATATGCAGAGCAATTATATATTTTTAAAGTACTCTATAAGGAAGGCTCAATTAATCATTTTTAGGGGCTCTTCTAAAAAGTAGGTCAAGACTACCCCTTCAGCTGCAAATGGAGAAGAGGGCACACTAAGTTCAAGTAAATTGATCAAGGTCCAATCATAAAAATAATTTATGAATGGATGTTTTTAAATTCCAGGATGCTATCCAAGAGTTTAAAAGAAAGCATTGTGTGAAATGAAACTCTTTCATTATTCCTCTAATAAAGATGTTTAGCATGATGCCTCAGAACCAAGAAGCTGAAGATAGCCAGAGGTGTGAAAATATGAGGAATTATAGGATTAATAATCAAATAAACTTTTAGCAACTACAAAGACCAGAACTAATATACAGTTCCCTCCTCAGGGCCATGGCCTGGTTCATAAGCCATGTACTCGCATGGCCTCTATATGTATTATACTCAGTTAATAGCTTTGTAAGTCAATTTACAGAATACATTACCTATAACTTAAATAGCTCTGTCAATGTTGTCAACTTACACATATAACCAGAGATTACTTTTTGAAATTATTCTTATTACCAGAAATAATTAATAAAACAGTATACAATAAAGGATCTTAGAAAAGCAATGAAAGCTGTGCTCACCTGTCTAGATATGAACTCTGCATTTCAGTATGCTCCTCAGTACACATCTCAGAGAAGTCTTGTTGATGATATCTGTAAGGAAAACAGCCTCTTAATTGATTCATCTCTCAAACCAGCCCCAATTCTTCTGTTAGAAATTAGAGCCAACAGAAAGCTATATAACTTATTGACAAGGAGTGTCATCAACCCACTAATCCAGACAGTGTTTAGTAATTCTTTAGTGCAGATTAAGACAACAGAAATTGGAAAGACAAGAAAAAGAATGAAAGACACATTAAAAAAAAAAAGCAACTGGAAGTTTTTTAGATTATCCATTCATTTGTAACATGAATATCTATTGAGTGTCTCTTTTGTACTAGGCACCAGAGATACTATGGAGAGAGAAAAAAGGCATGGCCCCTGCTTCGGTGGGGCTTACCATTTATGCCAGAGAAATATTCTTTAATTCCACTTAATTGCTTTTGAAATTAGGAATACAGAAGAAAATATAATGAAGGCAAAAGTTCACTCCTCTTTCTTCCCCTTTCTTGCTAGTCATCTGAATCCAGTGGGAGTGACCTCTGTCAGTTATTTAACTTCTGTGTGCCTGTGCCCTTACAATAAAATGGAAGAAATAACTGCACCTACCTTAAAAGGTTATCTGAAGAGTAAATGAGTTAATCAATATAAAACACAATGTAGAACAATGTGTGGCATATAGGAGGACTTAATAAATGTTAGCAACTTGCTATTATATTTATTATGATTTTTTAAAAAATTTCTCCGACATATCCTGAAGTTGCTAAGGCAAAAGTCACAAGAGATAGTAACTACCTCCATGTTACAAAGCCCTGGTAAATAAAGAGTTAGCTCATTTACAGAAACCCCACATCAGGGGTCTTCACGTGTGCAGGATAAGTTTTACCCACCACAGAACTGGGAAAATCTGTTCTGGATAACTGATGGCACAAAACAGCCAAGGGTTATTTGCATAGGAGGCTGCGAAGCACTTGCAGGGGAAAAAAGTAACTCATCATTAGAAATGAGAATGCTGCACCCACAAATTTGGTGCAAAGCTACTGGGCCAGAATAAGGATGGTGAGGTGATGGTGAGCACTGCAAATATCTCACTCAAATTGCTCGTCAGTCCAGTCCCTGGACTCTTGCTCCAGTTTTACAATGGGATACACTAACAGAGCGAGTAAAACATAAACTTTCTTCCCCCCAGTTGGATCTCCATGAGAAAGTTCAAGGTGTCAGCAATATCAGTGTCAGCAGATTCCTCTAAGATGGGCACTATGGACAGTAGAGGGGCCCTTTGCAGACTTGACTGGTCCAAATGCTGCTTTTGGTTCTAGAGCCCACAGGAGCTCCTCCACAGCAAAACAATGCTGAGAGAGCACCCACAGCAAGTACCCCCAGGGTGACCAAGAGCACTGGTTCCCAGAGGTCATATGAAACATCCTCTTTGGGAAGCCCAATGCATTTGGGTCTAGACTTTCTGCAAAATAGGCATAGTTTATCCACAGAAATGCCAATTTGTATCTGTTACTTTGACGCTATTGCTACCCTCAATTTGTGTGGTTTAGGATATTCTAATTCCGTTCTTTAAAAAGCACTTTAGAATTTTTAAAATAGGTAAACATTTAAATATGTATTATTGAAGTGTTTTGATTCCTACTTAGAGTTTGGAAGCAGCAATATTTTTCTCATTTATTTTCAGTAGAGAATAAACCTTACTTCCTTTCCTGGGAAGGAAAAAAATCCTTTGTGTCGTTTTTTACAGAAAATAAGCTTTACTGTCATGAAGCAATTCCCCACTCTGCATCATTTTTGGTACATTGATAATACTTTCAACTTGGGTTGTGGTTTACTAACTATAAGTACAAAAGATGTTGCTTTCTAATATTTGTCTCCAGGGTAAAATAAATTAATCCAGGAGATAGACTCCATCCTTGAGCAAGAGATGGCTACTTCTAGACTGGGGGAAATTTGAAAGTTAAAATTAGACACACTCAGCTCAGTGCCTAGCTTTTGGTCTCCTGCTAAATTGAGTGATTTTTAAGTAAGTGTTTTTAACAAGCACGTTAAAACATGGTTCCAAGTGAGTGCTCTCCTTCAAAAAAGTTCATATATTTGAGAACTAACCACTTATTCCAATAAACATTGTTGTTACTCAAACCTTTATTAGAATTCATTTTGGTAATTTTTAGTGCTAGTTTACAAACTATACAAAGCACCAGACTCATCAATATAAATTATATGGTCCATCCTGATCTTCAGTTTAACTATCAGATTTAGTTCAAATCCCTTCTGACCTCTTCAGAAGCATGGAACCCACCTAAGTAAGAATAACCTTCACTAAAGTTTTTCAGGAGAAAATTCCCTGAAAGACATAACTAATGAGACTTGCAGCAATGTGCTGAGTAATAATGAAATAGTTATAAATGTTTGTAATCTCCTGATAAATTTTAAGAAGCAATATTCTCATTTGTACAAGCTTAAAATGTGCATTACAGGATACATGTAATTTACAAATTTCCATAAAAAACATGAGTCTTGGCAAGGCCAAAACAAAAATTTGTATTTTGGAGTTGGTCATTTTGAAAACTGTGGCCAAACAATTTTAAAAGTTGGCAACTACTTTATACAAGCCCTTTGTAAGATCTTTTTCTGTGATTAACTTTTGCAGTTGGGTGTTTTCTGGTAAAAAGAAAAAGTCAAACCAGTGACATACCACTAGCTCTACCCTCCTGTCCACAGCCCTCCTTGACTTCAGGTTTAGTATATTGGATCTTGTTACTGGGTTGTCTATGCATGGTGATCTGTGTACAGTCGGCCCTTTATATCCATGGATTCTGCATCTGTGGATTCAACTAATCTTGACTAAAATGTTTGAAAAAAATTCAGAAAGTTCAAAAAAGCGAAACTTGAATTTGCTGCACACCAGCAACTATTTACACAGCATTTACATTGTATTAGGTATTGTAAGTAATCTAGAGATGAGTTAAAGCATACGGAGGGTGTGCCTAAGTTATATGCAAATACAGCACCATTCGATATAAGGAACTTGAGCATCTGCGGAATTTGGTGATGGAGGGAGCCTCTGGAACCAGTCCTCTGTGGTTACCAAGAGACAACTGTATAGAGAGAATTGTTATTTCCTAGGTAGCTTGAGTTAGCTTTTAAGTCTAAATGTTTTGTTTTACTTCTAAAAGTCCTGATACAGATAGACCCAAGTAGGCTAAAAATCAAACTGACTACAGAAGTTATATTTTATCAGTGTATTAGATGAACTTTTCACTCTTAATGGGAAAGTGATTCCCTCAACAATGTATGTACCAACCTGTGTCAGTAAGGAAATTCAGAAAGCCATATTTCTGATAAAAGGCATGTTTTCTTAGAGAGGGGCCCATTCACAAAGAACATGAATAGACGTTTTTCCAAAAAAGACATACGGATGGCTTTGAAAAGCCATGAAAAGATGCTCAACATCACTAATCATCAGGGAAATGCAAATCAAAACCACAATGAGCTATCAGTTCACACCTGTTAGGATGACCATTAAAAAAAAAAAAGAACAAGAGATGACAAGTACTAGCAAGGATATGGAGAAAAGGGAACATTTATGCACTATTTGTGGGAGTGTAAATTGGTGCAGCCACTAGAGAAAACAGTATGGAGGTTCCTCAAACAATAAAAAATAGAACTACCATATGATCCAGCAATTACACTTCTGAGTATTTACCCAAAGAAAACAAAAACAGTAATTTGAAAAGACATCTGTACCCCAATGTTCATTGCAGCATTATTTATGATAGCCAAGGCATGGAAATAACCTAAATGTCCACCAGTGGATGAATGGATAAAGAAAAGAAATTATGATATACATACATGTCACACACACGCACACACACACACACACACACACACACACTGGAATATTATTCAGCCATTTTTAAAAAGAAGGAAATCCTATCATTTGCAACAGCATCGATGAGCTTATAGGGCATTATGCTAAGTAAAATGTCAGACAAAGAAAGATAAATACTATATGATCTCACTTACATGCAGAATATAAAAAAAAGCAAACTCACAGAGACAGAGTAGATTGGTGGTTGCCAGGGTCAAGAGAATGGGGGAAATGGATGAAGGTGTTCAAAGTGTACAAACTTCCAGTTATAAGTTGAATAAGTTCTGATGATATAATTTAAAGCTTGGTGACTATAGTTAACAATACGTATTGCATATTTGAAAGTTGCTAAGAGAGTAGATCTTAAAAGTTCTCATCACACAAAAAAAGTAACTATGTGAGGCGATGGATGTGTTAACTAACCTTATTGTGGTAAACAGATCGCAAAATGCACGTATATCAAATCATCATGTTGTACACCTTAAACTTACACAATGTTATATGTCAATTATATCTCAATAAAGCTGAAGATAAAAAGAAAGGGGCTCATTCATCTATAATAAGGGAGAAATAATAACTTGGGCTTCTGCCACAGTCTTTCGATCAGACTGTCTGACCCAGAGGTCTGATGCATAATAGCTTTATTACAAACAGCAAACTCACCACCGTTTGCCCATGAAAGTCAGCGGATTCTGGCTGCACACATGAAAGCAGAGGATGGGCAATCTACTATTGACATATAGAAGATGTATGTGAATGCAGCCCCCTGATGATCAAGAAGAAAGCAGGAGCTGGAAGACTACCAAAAGCAAACAGCTTTCCTTCTCTCTGCAGGCATGTATGCAAAATAAATCATTCCTGAGATGGTGATTAATGTTTTATATTCTCCTACTTCCCCTTCCAAAAGAATTAAATTAACATACATCTAGTTATTTATGAGACTGAGTTCTTACTACCTTCTCAAATGCTAGTTTGCTATTTATGAATACGGTTAGCTGCTGTGCTTTTTACATCTCTTTAATGGCCTTGATGATGGTGAAGACTTAAGACGTTTTGTGTTTTCTCCATTTAGTGGGCTTTATTTATCTTAGATGTCCCTGAGATGGGGGGGGCAGTGATCTGACAAACAGACCCATTCCTGTACTCCCCACTCTTTCCCTCCCAATGGCTGGTAGGGGTGTAGTTCCTACTGCTTCTTTTTTTTTTTTTTTTACATCTTTATTGGAGTATAATTGCTTTACAATGGTGTGTTAGTTTCTGCTTTATAACAAAGTGAATCAGTTATACACATACATATGTTCCCATATCTCTTCCCTCTTGCGTCTCCCTCCCACCCTCCCTATCCCACCCCTCCAGGAGGTCACAAAGCACTGAGCTGATCTCCCTGTGCTATGCGGCTGGTTCCCACTAGCTATCTACCTTACGTTTGGTAATGTATATATGTCCATGCCTGTCTCTCGCTTTGTCACAGCTTACCCTTCCCCCTCCCCTGGTGCTTTTAATAGAGCAGTCCCATGTGAACTGTGCTGTTTGTCAGCTGACATATTGATCTGGAGTGAAACTTACGAGATCTAGAGTTGAATGTTGTTGGCTATTCTGTCTCATATCTTTATGTAGCTTTATACACTGTAATTTTACCTACTTGATATTGGTACTGAATCATAATCACTTCCAGATTGGACCTTGTTACATATTTCTAACATAAAATGGTGATATGTAGATGTCTTCAATAACTTAGTAAGTTATCACCAAGCCTTATTCCTTGGCTCTGTGTTTGCAGCGTTTGAAGTAATGATGTAAATGATGTTTAAAACAAAAACAAAACCCATGAGAATCAGGCAAAGTCCCAGTTCCCCTCCTTATTATCTGAGTGATCTGGTCAAGGTTTTTAATCTCTCTAAATCTCAGTTTCCTCATCTGTAAAATAATTAATTACCTGCCTCACAGTGTGGTTGTGTGGATGAATCAAGTTCACACAGTTAAAACACCTAACACATGATAAACACTTAACAAATGGTAGCCACCATTAAATATTTTTAATTTCACAACTACTGATATATCAATAAATTGACAAATTCTATACAACTAATCTTACAATTTACTAAGATATTGATAAATTAGTAAGCTCTATAACTTTAATTCATTATATTATAAATTATATATGAATTCATTATATACTTACTCAACAGTCACCTAACTCAGACAAAAAATAATCAAATTGCTTTTTTCTTAAATGGGCTTTTAGAAGATTGCTGGCAATAGGCATAATGTAGCAGAGAATAGAAATAGTTAAGAATAGAAAGTAACCCAGAGATACGTCTAGGTGTTATCAACACATGAATCCCACAAATGCTCAGTTTTATAAAAACCAACCATGACTTAGAATCCACTTTGGTGGCAATACATATACAGCAATTGTAAACAGGAGGTAAAACTTCTAATTCCAGAATACGAGTTTGCTTCTGTATTGTGTTAAGACATACTTTTATATTTTCAGGTACCAGATTTCAATGATATTAGGTTTTACAGGTTTTCTTATTTTTAATCTTATTTTTATATAATATTATAATCTTATTTTTATATAATATTATAAATAAATATTATATATATATTTTATATATATATATAATTATATATATTATATATATAATTATGATAATCTGACTAACCAGAACATATTGAAGACTTTGTCAATCTAATAAATGCACCCTAGGTAATTTTCATGAGTGTATTTTTCAAAATTATGAAAAATAATAATCCTTGTATAAATAAATGAAGCAGTCGGTATGTTGATATTTCAGTTTCCTCTGCTAGCATATTTTCAGGGTTTCCTGAGCAGGAAGATACAAACTGCTTTATCCTTCTGGAAAAGGTTTCTTTTATTGGGATATTTTTCCTTCAATTTACACAGCAACTTAGGCAGCTAAAAATATAAGACCACAGACTTGAATTTAAAGAATGACAGCTTAGTAACAAGACAGACTGAAATGATTCTCGGGAAGATGGCTAGTTCTCCCGGTTTGAATGAAGGATAAAGATTCTTCTAAATCAAATTCCATTCCAGGAAGAGGACAAGGTCTTGCCCACCTAGCAAGTGTACATCTTTGACTTTGGTGAAGACCAGCAGACACCGATACTCAGACACTAGACATTATCAGAGATGGGGGACTCAGGGAAATCATAGTTGCATGGATTAAGAAGAGGATGAGATAAGAGAGGCAGGGAAGAGCAAAGTGGGCACTCAATGATTCTATTCTTTGAAGAGTTTCATAAAAAGTTTGTCTCTATCTCAGGAATACATTTAAACTGCTATGAAACATGATATGTGATCAATGTTTCAACGTATAAACTAAGATATGTGTTCTCATATCTAGGGTCTAATTTTGCACTCACAGTAAGACAAGCGATGTGCCCTGACACAAAATCCACAGATCTGGGCAAGCATGGACAAAAGCTTTGAGGATGGCAGGATCTGGGAAGGCAGGGCCTGGTGGCCAAGGGATCATGCAATCTCAAGCACAATCAGGGTAATTAATAAGTACTCAATTTCCAAGGAGTATGAAATGTGCCAACAGGTGGATGAAAACCAGAAATAAGAGAATCCAGGGATAGTGATATTCTAAAACCCAGATTGGCAGTAGGCATCAGGGAGGGCTGCTGGATGTTAGGAGCTGGCCTCCATACCCAGGAAGGAAGCAAGGCTTCCAGGCTTTAAAAGGTGTTTGGGAAAGATGCAGGATTTTAGTATAAAATGTGAAAGGGTGATCAACACAGAAGCCCAAAACTGTAAATTGAGGCCTCTAGAGTGATCCTGGATTCAGGAAATCAAGTGCAACAAACCTATTTATTCTCTACAGAGGGAATTGTGATGTAAGAGCCATGAGAGAGCCCTAGTAATCAGAGAAAGAACAGATATTCCAGATGAATTTGGCAGCAAGAATGTCTCAGTGACTATATCCTCAGTTCAGTAAAAAGGGTGGTTCAATGCAAAGACCCAGCCAAACTGAAATCGATAGATTGGAACTCTTTAAATGTTTTCCTAATTACAACATGTTTTTATCAAGGAACCAGGATATGGCCTATCTGGGAAGGTAGGCATGGTATCTAGGGGTTGAGCAATCTGAGGCAAATGGGGTAAATAATAATCTGAAATGCCAAAGTCCTGTAAGTGGCGAGATCGGTAAACTTACCTGTGAAGAAACTGGAGCAGGCAGAGGCAGGGAGATTGAGAAGTAAGCCAATGTAGATGGTGTGACAATGACATAGAGACACTGTGTGCAGACACATTGAGGAATATTTTACATCAGCTAAGAATACTGGATGCAACAGTGTCTTTGTGTTAAGCTGGGAAGAGAAAACACAAAGGATGCTGAGTCTCTGAAAGAAACACAGAGCTTCAGAACTTCGATTGTTCTTAAAATAAGTCAGAGCAGACCTCTGAGATGAATATGTGGATATAGCATGAATACATTCCCAGAAGTTTGTTTAAGAGCTGTGACATGCAGATATTGTCCTTTCCCTTCTAAGAGCATCTTAGCTAACCCTCCAAAGACTGCTTCTTGGCACACTTAGCCTATCACTTCCTCATCTTACAGAAAACTTGGAGCTTTACCACATTCTCAAGGTCTCCTTCATATGACACCTGTGTGTGTGTGTGTGTGTGTGTGTGTGTGTGTAAAGCTGGAGAGAAGGAAAAGGTCTGGGTGAATTGAAGACTGCCACTGTACATAGCATTTTATCTTCCATAATTTTTGGCAATTCATTAATACTATTTACAGAACCAAGCTTGTGTATTGATAGTTTTATGTCAATATTAACGATCAGAGCAACAAAACCATGCCTGAGGGGGGAAATGAAATCAAAGTGGGCACCAGCACAGAAGCTGCTGGGAAGGAAGAGAACTCCATTGTATTTCAGTGGAGTACTTAGCTTATTTTCCACTTCTAATTAAAGCACTGAGAAAGAAGGGCAATTTTTTTCCAAATTGCTGAGCCCTTATAACAAATGAGGCCATGTTAATCACCACTTGAGAAGATAGAAAAGCATTCAAAATTCAATGCTTTTTTTTCTAACTTAAATGTGTCTCTTTGTCCAATGGCATCTTTATTTTTATCTACACTGATATTTATCTTTGATATATTATGTCCTCCCTTAAAAATACAAATATTATGAGTTACATCATTATCACTGTGTTATCGACCATCAAGAGTTTATTCAAGTTCATGTGCTTATAGAGGCCATTTTTTCTTTAGAATATACAGTCTGTCACCAAAAAGTGTTAAAAAATAAGATTTGGACAAATGTAACAAAGGGGGTAACAAGTAAAGTTTAGAAAAAGAAGAGTTTATTTATGTTAAGAGAGATGAGAAAAACAATGAATGAAGTGATGATATACCAGGTCTATAGTCCTTTAATTTAAAATAAACAAATATGCATTTCGTCATAGCATAATCTGGAATGAGAAGAGGATATTAGGAGAGAAACTAAAGCTAATACTATGCACTCCTTTTAAAGAAATTGGAGGAAGTTTGAAATGATTACTAAAATATACCCAGTCTACATAACAGATACTAAATAGCAGATACCAGATCAGGATCCCTACACTTCCTGGGATTGGAGGCAAAGTCTTCAATAACACCTTCAGAGAGAAAAATCAAAATGAAAATATACCAGAAAAAGTATAGAAGAACTTAATTCACACTGATGTGTAAAGACAAGAAATGAATAAGCAGAGATTAAAGGAATGAATAATTAGGGCAGAAGCCCTATGAAGAGTAAGAGAAGGAGGATTTCTACATCAAGGCAAATCTCACCTACTTTATCATCTTGTCCTGGGCTGGCCCAGATGACCTGGAACTCAGGGCCCTTAATTAGGAGCAATTTTCAATAAAGGTGGACACATTTGGCAATAACTGGATTACCTAAATGCAAATAAGTCATGTTATTTCTGCCCACATGTTTATTATTCATTGTCACTTATCTAGGAACACGGATAAAATCCATTTCTGACATGAAACTGTATTTTGTTTACTTTACTTTTTAGTCAATACTTCTCACTGTAAAGTTCCTAACAGGAAGTCTAGCTTGAGTAATTACTGGGCTGGAATTTATAGCCATGCAGAACTTGAATGTGCAGCAATCACATTTTTAATATGCAATTTTAAGGTCAAGAGAATTTTATGATAGTTTCTCAAAGCAATGTACGTTAGAATTGCCTCATGGGCACAAGGGTAAATTAGATTAAACAAACAAAAAAAATCAGTGGAGAAATAGAATGCAAGTAAATATGGAAAATATGACTTGTGAAAGTATTAATCTTTTTTATTCCAAGATGCCTGGCAACAGTTTTTCTTGTTGGAATAATTGGCCAAGGAATTTGTAAGATGATAGATTTTATTTTAAGCCAACAAGTGCTTAGAAGTATATGAAATTTCATAATAGTTCCCTTTTTGTTGGTATACACAAGCAACAGAATCAATATTGGCCTGTATTTCTTTAGCTTATCCTGAGGAATTCTTTCACTCGAGTCTTTTTGCTGCAGAAGGATTGGACAGAATTAGCTAGCAGTGGGTCACAGATTCCACTCAATCATTTTATCAATGGGTATTGACTGGGATGATGCCTAGATTGCTGTATCCTTTCCTTTGACAGGTTACACCATGACAAGCATGTGTGAGATTCAGATCATTCTGATTTCTGGCTACAAGTACAGCAATCTAGCCTAGCTGTGTAAAGACTCAATTCTAGCAGACAATCTCTTAGGAGGTGCTAAGGATTCGAGCTCTCTGCTATGTGTGAGTTCTACAAATCCTGAGGACATTAGGAGACTCTTGTTACTGAAGTTTATTGATTCTATTTTTTTAATGTAAGATATGCCTCTTTATTGGAAAGGAGAAATTTAGTCCACCAAAGAGGAATGAAATAAAGAGTGGTCCACTGATGATATGTAAGTCCCCATTCAGATGAAATGCTCCATTGACCTGAGGAGGTCGGAGGCAATATGGTTGGTTAGCATATGAAAAAGGACAATCATATTAGCAGTGTCAGCTCAGGTCAAGTCTTCTGACGTAAAGAGTATTTGAAAAAACAATAGCTTTATTTATGAAACTAGAAAATTTACTTTCCATTTTTAATCCCCAGCTTCCTTATCTGGAAAATGCAAGTAATGATAGGGCTGTGAGGCTTAGAAAAATTCTGATCAATGGTACTTACATATATGAGAATCAACACAAATGCAACACAGGTAGTGACAAAAAGGAAAAAAATTAGGTAATGTTACAAGGCAATAAAAAGTATGAATCCAAAGACTTAATAATAGCACTAAAATACAGAACTAGTGGTTAAAGAGAATTTAAAAAGTCTGAAAATGCATATTTTCATGGTAGAATGAAATTTTCTTTATTTCTGACCTCAAGCCCATGCTCATAAATATACATTAGGTACATGGTACTAGAAAACTAAGTAGCATAAACTCATGTGGCAGAGCCAAGGACAAAATCAGGATAATGTATCACTCGTCTGTTTCCCCAACTACAAGAATAGAGGCCAATTAATCAAACACTCAACAAATATTGAATACTCACTGTGTGTTCAGCAGTGTAAATTAGCAGATCACTACATGTTCTAATTTTAACTCATATTCTACTGGGAGACAAATAAGATAATTTTTGTTATGGACTTTGGATAAATTTATATAGTTATACCTACAGGGAGAATAAAATCAGAAATTCTATTCTTCAGCCCACATCTGATGTGATTTAACGTATGTGCTGTCTCTTTCATTTGGAATCCCAGTGTTATACAGTGTGTCTTAATACCATATGGTGTGTGAAAAGAAGGCATCTATGTTTTAGTAATCCATTCAATAAAGAAAAGTCCATTTATGGCTCAAAGACAAATCTAACACTGGACTGCAGTGTGTTGGTTTTTAGCTTTGCTATAACAATTACTCATTAGGAAAAGGAAAGAAAAATTCAAAAAATTCTCTTGCTGAATTATAAATAAGAATAAGTCATTTTCAATTATGTTCTTTTTGAACATAGTGGTTTATAGAAAGAACAAGAAGTATCCACTTGGCTTACATTAGTTATTGGTAAAATTAAATATATCCATTTTAAAGTAGATTTTCCCATGATATTCATCAGGAACAATGCCAAGTCTTCCTGCTAAGTGGTCACCAAGATTGTAAGACTGAAAAAGAAGAAAAATTATCTGCAGCATGAAATCATCGTTCTTAAAATGCAAAAGTTGAAACTAATTTCTTAGAATGTTATGAAGACACAGCAAAATTGGAGAATATAGAGCTGTGTTAACTAAACAAAAGAAAAAATTAACAGTTAGTTGCTTGAATGAACGTGTCCAGTGGGATATTCTAAATGGAGAGAAAGGAAGGCAGTTTAGAAGAAGAAAAAATGTCTCCTTTGCAGATTTGAGCATGCTTCAGTCAACTAAGGAGGAAAGAAGAATTTCAAAAGTGACCCTATGATGAATGTTTAAATTTAATATCTCACCCTTCCTTGAGCCTCTTATTTACCTACATTTAAACCAGCTTTCTCTAACTGGAATATAGCTACATATTGAGGGATTTACAGAAAATATAAACACAAAACACATTTTTCTTTAGAAATATTTGAGAAAAACTAAGGACAAAATAGGTTTTTGATCATTATAAACAGAACCCAGCTTAAGTTAAACTTCAAACCAGGCAAAATCTAGAGAAATACAATAAAGTAGAAAAATAAACCAGATATCCAACTTGGCCCTCACTAGGTACAAGTCTTTATTCAAATCTTACCTTCACTAGAGGCCAATGGTGATCACCAAGTTAATACTATATCTTGCCCCCTCCTTGGTATCTCAGTCACTTTATCCTAATGTTGTCTATTTTCTTTCTTCCGTAGCATTTGTGAATTGAGACCATCTGCATCCAAAGAGCTTACCCATGAGGACTGAGACCTGAGACCCCAATACAAACATTACACAGGACATTTTTGCCCCAAAAGATAGGCTGTAATCCAATAATTAACCGTGCTCTTTGCTTCAGGAACTGCATACTGATAAAGTCAGACAATTTACTCAAATTGAAAATTATCTCTCCTATCAGGCAATAGATTGTTCACACTTATCAAACAAAGGTTTACTTTCCAAGAATCTCTCCACCAATCCTATTATTCTAGAAACTATGGAGTCCCTCCCATCAAGCCTCTTAGATAGCCTCATCCACCAGAGGGCAGACAGCAGAAGCAAGAAGAACTACAATCCTGCAGCCTGTGGAACAAAAACCGCATTCACAGAAAGACACACAAGATGAAAAGGCAGAGGGCTATGTGCCAGATGAAGGAACAAGATAAAACCCCAGAAAGACAACTAAATGAAGTGGAGATAGGCAACCTTCCAAAAAAAGAATTCAGAATAATGATAGTGAAGATGATCCAGGAAAGCAGAAGAAGAATGGAGGCAAAGATCGAGAAGATGCAAGAAATGTTTAACAAAGACCTAGAAGAATTAAAGAACAAACCAACAGAGATGAACAATACAATAACTGAAATGAAAATTTCACAATTTGTATGGAAACACAAAAGACCCCGAATAGCCAAAGCAATCTTGAGAACGAAAAAAGGAGCTGGAGGAATCAGGCTCCCTGACTTCAGACTATACTACAAAGCTACAGTAATCAAGACAGTATGGTACTGGCACAAAAACAGAAAGATAGATCAATGGAACAGGATAGAAAGCCCAGAGATAAACCCACCCACATATGGACACCTTATCTTTGATAAAGGTGGCAGGAAAGTACAGTGGAGAAAGGACAGCCTCTTCAATAAATGGTGCTGGGAAAACTGGACAGGTACATGTAAAAGTATGAGATTAGATCACTCCCTAACACCATACACGAAAATAAGCTCAAAATGGATTAAAGACCTAAATGTAAGGCCAGAAACTATCAAACTCTTAGAGGAAAACATAGGCAGAACACTCTATGACATAAATCACAGCAAGATCCTTTCTGACCCACCTCCTAGAGTAATGGAAATAAAAACAAAAATAAACAAATGGGACCTAATGAAACTTCAAAGCTTTTGCACAGCAAAGGAAACCATAAACAAGATCAAAAGACAACCCACAGAATGGGAGAAAATATTTGCAAATGAAGCAACTGAAAAAGGATTAATCTCCAAAATTTACAAGCAGCTCATGCAGTTCAATAACAAAAAAACAAACAACCCAATCCCAAAATGGGCAGAAGACATAAATAGACATTTCTCCAAAGAAGATATACAGACCACCAACAAACACATGAAAGAATGCTCAACATCATTAATCATTAGAGAAATGCAAATCAAAACTACAATGAGATATCATCTCACACCAGTCAGAATGGCCATCATCAAAAAATCTAGAAACAATAAATGCTGCAGAGGGTGTGGAGAAAAGGGAACACTCTTGCACTGCTGGTGGGAATGTGAATTGGTTCAGCCACTATGGAGAACAGTATGGAGGTTCTTTAAAAAACTACAAATAGAATTACCATATGACACAGCAATCCCACTACTGGGCATATACCCTGAGAAAACCATAATTCAAAAAGAGTCATGTACCAAAATGTTCATTGCAGCTCTATTTACAATAGCCCGGAGATGGAAACAACCTAAGTGCCCATCATCGGATGAATGGATAAAGAAGATGTGGCACATATATACAATGGAATATTACTCAGCCTTAAAAAGAAACGAAATTGAGCTATTTGTAATGAGATGGATAGACCTAGAGTCTGTCATACAGAGTGAAGTAAGTCAGAAAGAAAAAGACAAATACCGTATGCTAACACATATATATGGAATTTAAGAAAAAAAAATGTCATGAAGAACCTAGGGGTAAGACAGGAATAAAGACGCAGACCTACTGGAGAACGGACTTGAGGATATGGAGAGGGGGAAGGGTGAGCTTTGACAGGGAGAGAGAGAGTTATGGACATATACATACTAACAAACGTAGTAAGGTAGATAGCTAGTGGGAAGCAGCCACATGGCACAGGGATATTAGCGCGGTGCTTTGTGACAGCCTGGAGGGGTGGGATAGGGAGAGTGGGAGGGAGGGAGACGCAAGAGGGAAGACATATGGGAACATATGTATATGTATAACTGATTCACTTTGTTATAAAGCAGAAACTAACACACCATTGTAAAGCAATTATACCCCAATAAAGATGTTAAAAAAAAAAAAAAGCTACACTACAAGGAATCAATAGCAGAATAACTGAGGCAAAAGAACGGATAAGTGACCTGGAAGACACAATGGTGGAATTCACTGCTGCAGAACAAAATAAAGAAAAAAGAATGAAAAGAAATAAAGACAGCCTAAGAGACCAATGGGACAACATTAAATGCAACAACATTCTCATTATAGGGGTCCCAGAAGGAGAAGAGAGAGAGTAAGGACCAGAGAAAATATTTGAAGAGATTACAGTAGAAAACTTCCCTAACATGGGACAGGAAATAGCCACCCTAGTCCAGGAAGTACAGTGGGTCCCATAAAGGATAAACCCAAGGAGACACATGCTGAGACACATAGTAATCAAACTGACAAAAATTAAAGACAAAGAAAAATTATTGAAAGCAGTAAGGGAAAAATGAAAAATAACATACAGGGAACTCCCATAAGGTTAACAGCTGATTTCTCAGCAGAAACTCTACAAGCCAGAAGGGAGTGGCACGATACACTTAAAGTGATGAAAGGGAAGAACCTACAACCAAGATTACTCAACCTGGCAAGAAACTCATTCAGATTCGATGGAGAAATCAAAAGCTTTACAGACAAGCAAAGGTTAAGAGAATTCAGCACCACAAAGCCAGCTCTACAACAAATGCTAAAGGAACTTTTCTAAGTGGGAAACACAAGAGAAGAAAAGGACCTACAAAAACAAACCCAAAATAATTAAGAAAATTGTCATAGGAACATGCATATCTATAATTACCTTAAATGTGAATGGATTAAATGCTCCAACCAAAAGACACAGGCTTCCTGAATGGATAGAAAAACAAGATCCATATATATGCTGTCTACCAGAGACCCACTTCAGACCTAGGGACACATACAGACTGAAAGTGAGGGGATGGAAAAAGATATTCCATGAAAGTTGAAATCAGAAGAAAGCTGGAGTAGTTATACTCATATCATATAAAATGGACTTTAAAATAAAGAATATTACAAGAGACAAGGAAGGACACTACATAATGGTCAAGGGATCATTCCAAGAAGAAGATATAACAATTATAAACATATATGTACCCAACACAGGAGCACCTCAGTGCATAAGGCAACTGCTAACAGCTATAAAATAGGAAATCGACAGTACCACAATAATAGGTGGGAACTTTAACACCTCACTTACACCAATGGACAGATCATCCAAAATAAAAATAAATAATGAAACAGAAGCTTTAAATGACACAATAGACCAGATAGATTTAATTGATATTTATAGGACATTCCATCCAAAAACAGCAGATTACACTTTCTTCTCAAGTGCGCATGGAACATTCTGCAGGATAGATCACATCTTGGGTCACAAATCAAGCCTCAGTAAATTTAAGAAAATTGAAATCATATCAAGCAACCTTTTGGACCACAGCACTATGAGATTAGAAATGAATTACAGGGAAAAAAACGTAAAAAACACACACACGAGGAGGCTAAACAATACGTAACTAAATAACCAAGACATCAGTGAAGAAATCTAAGACAAAATCAAAAAATACCTAGAGCCAAATGACAATGAAAACACGACGATCCAAACCCTATGGAATGCAGCAAAAGCAGTTCTAAGAGGGAAGTTTAGAGCTATACAAGCCTACCTCAAGAAACAAAAAAAATCTCAAATAAACAATCTAACCTTACACCTAAAGAAACTGGAGAAAGAAGAACAAACAAAACCCAAAGTTAGCAAAAGGAAAGAAATCATAAAGATCAGAGCAGAAATAAATGAAACAGAAACAAAGAAAACAATAGCAAAGATCAATAAAACTAAAAGCTGGTTCTTTGAGAAGATACACAAAATGGATAAACAATTAGCCAGACTCATCAAGAAAAAGAGGGAGAGGACTCAAATCAATAGAATTAGAAATGAAAAAGGAGAAGTTACAACAGACAACATAGAAATACAAAGCATCCTAAGAGACCACTACAAGCAACTCTATGCCAATAAAATGGACAACCTGGAAGAAATGGACAAATTCTTAGAAATGTATAACGTTCCAAGGCTGAACCAGGAAGAAACAGAAAATATGAACAGACCAATCACAAGTAATGAAATTGAAACTGTGATTAAAAATCTTCCAACAAACAAAACTCCAGCACCAGATGGCTTCACAGGTGAATTCTATCAAACATTTAGAGAAGAGCTAACACCCATCCTTCTCAAACTCTTCCAAAAAATTGCAGAGGAAGGAACACTCCCAAACTCATTCTATGAGGCCACCATCATCCTGATACAAAAAGTTGACAAAGATATGACAATAAAAGAAAACTACAGACCAATATCACTGATAAATATAGATGCAAAAATCCTCAAAAAAACACTAGAAAACAGAATCCAACAACACATTAAAAGGATCATACACCATGATCAAGTGGGATTTATCCCAGGGATGCAAGGATTCTTCAACATATGCAAATCAATCAAAGTAATACACCATATTAACAAATTCAAGAAGAAATAACATATGATCTTCTCAATAGATGCAGAAAAAGCTTCTGACAAAATTCAACACCCATTTATGATAAAAACACTCCAGAAAGTGGGCATAGAGGGAACCTACCTCAACATAATAAAGGCCATATACAACAAACCCACAGCAAACATCATTCTCAATGGTGAAAAACTGAAAGCATTTCCTCTAAGATCAGGAATGAGACAAGATATCCACTCTCACCACTATTATTCAACATAGTTTTGGAAGTCCTAGCCACAGCAATCAGAGAAGAAAAAGGAATACAAATTGGAAAAGAAGAAGTAAAACTGTCACTGTTTGCAGATGACACGATACTCTACATAGAGAATCCTAAAAATGCCACCAGAAAACTACTAGAGCAAATCAATGAATTTGGTAAAATTGAAGGATACAAAATTAATGCACAGAAATCTCTTGCATTCCTATACACCAATGATGAAAAATCTGAAAGAGAAATTATGGAAACACTCCCATTCACCATTGCAACAAAAAGAATAAAATACCTGGGAATAAACCTACCTAGGGAAACAAAAGACCTGTATGCAGAAAACTATAGGACACTGATGAAAGAAATTAAACATGATACCAACAGATGGAGAGATATAACATGTTCTTGGTTTGGAAGAATCAACATTGTGAAAATGACTATACTACCCAAAGCAATCTAAAGATTCAATGCAATCCCTATCAAATTACCAATGGCATTTTTTACGGAACTAGAACAAATCATCTCAAAATTTGTATGGAGACACAAAAGACCCCGAATAGTCAAAGCAGTCTTGAGGGGAAAAAACAGAGCTGGAGGAATAAGACTCCCTGACTTCAGACTATACTACAAAACTACAGTAATCAAGACAATATGGTACTGGCACAAAAACAGAAACATAGATCAATGGAACAAGATAGAAAGCCCAGAGATAAACCCACGCACCTATGGTCAACTAATTTATGACAAAGGAGGCAATGACATACAATGGAGAAAAGACAGTCTCTTCAATAAGTGGTGCTGGGAAAACTGGACAACTACATGTAAAAGAATGAAATTAGAACAATTCCTAACACCATACACAAAAATAAACTCAAAATGGATTCGAGACCTAAATGTAAGACCAGACACTATAAAACTCTTAGAGAAAAACATAGGAAGAACACTCTTTGACATAAATCACAGCAAGATCTTTTTGATCCACCTCCTAGAATTATGGAAATAAAAAGAAAAATAAGCAAATGGGGCCTAATGAAACTTCAAAGCTTTTGCACAGCAAAGGAAACCATAAACAAGATGAAAATACAACCCTCAGAATGGGAGAAAATATTTGCTAATGAATCAACGGACAAAGGATTAATCTCCAAAATACATAAACAGCTCATGCAGCTCAATATTAAAGAAAGAAACAACCCAATCCAAAAATGGGCAGAAGACCTAAATAGACATTTCTCCAAAGAAGACACACAGATGTCCAAGAAGCACATGAAAAGCTGCTCAACATCACTAATTATTAGAGACATGCAAATCAAAACTACAATGAGGTATCACCTCACACCAGTTAGCATGGGCATCATCAGAGAATCTACAAACAAATGCTGGAGAGGGTGTGGAGAAAAAGGAACCCTCTTGCACTGTTGGTGGGAATGTAAATTGATACAGCCACTATGGAGAACAGTATGGAGGTTCCTTAAAAAACTAAAAATATAATTACCATATGATCTAGCAATCCCACTACTGGGCATATACCCAGAGAAAACCATAATTCAAAAAGACACATACACCCCAATGTTCACTGCAGCACTATTTACAATAGACAGGACATGGAAGCAACCTAAATGCACATCGACAGACGAATGGATTAAGAAGACGTGGTACATATATACAATGGAATATTGCTCAGCCATTAAAAGGAATGAAATTGAGTCATTTGTTGAGACGTGGATAGATCTAGAGACTGTCATACAGAGTGCAGTAAGTCAGAAAGAGAAAAACAAATATCGTATATTAACACATGTATGTGGAACCTAGAAAAATGGTACAGATGAACTGGTTTGAAGGGCAGAAATTGAGACACAGATGCAGAGAATAAACGTATGGACACTATGGGGGAGAGTGGTGGTGGGGGGTCGTGGTGGATGAATTGGGAGATTGGGATTGACATATATACACTAATATGTATAAAATGGATAACTAATAAGAACCTGCTGTATAAAAAAATGAATAAAATAAAGCTCAAAAAAAATTCCCTGTAGCAGTTTCTATAGAAATAGAAAAAAAATTCTAAAATTCATATGGAAACACAAAGCATACTGAATAGCTAAAACAATCTTGAGAAAGAATAAAGTTGGAGTCATCATGCTTACTGATTTTGAAATATATTACAAAGCTACAGTAATTAAAAGAGCACAGTGCTGCCAAAAAGACATACTGTATGGAACAGAATAGAGAACCTAAAAATAAAACCATGCTTATACAGTCAACTGATCTTCAATAAGGGTGCCAAAAATACACAATAGGGAAAAGATAATCTCTTCAACAAATGGTGTTAGGAAAACTGGATATTCACATGCAGTAAATGAAATTAAACCCTTATCTAGTTAGAAAAATTATATATATATATATATATATATGCCAATTAAAGCTAAAAAAAAAGAAACCTACACCATACACGAAAATCAACTCAAAATGGATTAAATTTCAGTAAGACTTGAAATTGTAAAACTTCTAGAAGAAAATGGGAGAAGCTTCATAACATTGGTCTTGGCAATGATTTCATGGATGTGACACCAAAAGCTCAGGCACCAAGAGAAAATACAAAGTGGGATTAAAAAGCTTCTGTAGGGCAATAACAACAACAAAGAACAATCAACAGAGTGAAAAGGTAATCTATGGAATGGGAGAATATATTTTCATATCATATATCTGATAAGGGATTAATTTTTAAACTATATAAAGAACTCCTACTACTCAATAGTAAAACACACACACACAAAAAAATTAATAACCTTCTAAATGGACAAAGGACTTGAATAGACATTTATCCAAAGAAGATAAAACAGTATACGAAAAGATGTTCAATGTCACTAATCATCAAGGAAATAGAAATTAAAACCACAATGAGATACCACATCATACCTGTCAGGATGGCTATTATCAAAAATACAACAAGTGTTGGCAAGGATGTAGAGAAAATAGTGCTTGCATGCTATTAGTCAGAATAAAAAAATGATACAGCCATTATGGCAAACAGTATGGAGGCTTCTCCAAAAATTATAAATAGAAGTATCATATGATCCAGCAATTCCACTTCTGGGTGTTTATCCAAAATAATTGAAATCAGGACCTCAAAGAGATATTAGCACCCCTATGTTCATTACAGCACTATTCATAATAGTCAATATGTGTAAATAATCTAAATGTCCATCAACAGATGAATGAATAAAGAAAATTTGGTATATGAATACAATGGAAAATTATTCAGCCTTAACAAAGAAGGAAGTTCTGCAATATGCAACAACATGGATGAAACTTGAGGATGTTATGCTAAGTGAAGTAAGACAGTAAACAAAGTGCAAATACTGTATGATTCCACTTGGAGATATATAAAACAATCATATTCATAGAAGCAAAGCAGAACAGTGGTTACCAGGATCTGGGGCGAGGGAAAAATAGGGAGTTGCCATTCAATAGGTATAAAGTTTCAGTCATGCAGGATGAATAAGTTCTAGAGATCTTCTGTACAACATTGTGCCTATAATTAACAATATTGTACACTTAAAATTTTGTTAAGAGGGTGTTTTTCAAGTTTGTGTTCTTACTACAATAAAATTAAGTTAAATTAAACTTAATTTTTAAAAAAAAAAGAATGAATGGATTGCCCACCTATGGCACTGTGCTTCAGAGAGGTGTCAAAAATACATAGGTGATATTGCCCTTGCCCTGTAAAACTTACCATCTATTTGTAATAGTAACTTGGACAGTGCTTAAAGGGCACCAGGCATTATTCTAAATATATCAACTCATTTGAAACTCACAATGACTCTATAAAGAGGGTGATAATAAAAACATTTATTAACAGGTAAAACATCATGTCCTGTGAGGACAGATGCTGGGCATAGTGCTAGGGCAGGTTCCTGGAGGCCCCCCAACAGAGCAAACAAGTCCTTGCAGAACCACTGGGAAGAGCAAGGTTGCACTGAGGCAGTGGGGAGAAAGGGAGGCCTTCAGGGGCTTGAGGCTGCAGCTAATTCCAGTCAGTGTGGAAGCATTTCACTGTTTTAACAAATGGTACACAGGTAGATATCAGCTGAATATCAGCCCTTGAAATTGGCAATATTATCATCCCCATTTCATAGATGAAGAAATGAGGCCCCAGAGACTTGTCCAAAGTCACAGAGCCAATGAGCAGAGGAGGTAATATTTGAACTTAGGCAGTCTAACACCAGATCATGTTCTCCTGACTGCTATGCTTTACTGCCTCATATTTACAAAGAAAATAAATAGCTTTAAAAACAGTGAATGTTTACCCAGCAACTAATGAATTCCAGGCACTGTGGAAGGCAAGATGTAGAGGGATTCAAACATAAATTAAGTAAAATTTCAGAAAAGGTAATGGCTCCAGCAAGAAGTGCTATAACTCAGGTAAGACTGTAACTAAGAGACGGAGATTTTTCTTCAATAACCTGAAGGTGAAAATGTACTGTTCGCACATATTATCTGAATAATTGCTCCAATTTTCCATTATGTTGTATCAGAAGACAGTAGTTTGGAAACAGGAACTTGTAAAGTTTCCAGGAACATCCCCAGGGATGCAGCAGCAGTAGTTCCAACTGCACCTTGGCCAATTCTCTTTTCATTTTGGAAGTAGATGATTTGCCATGATTGGCGGCAATTGCTAATGACAACAGGGGAAAACTGAATCGGTCATGCCAGGAACTCTCCTAAATCCATAGTGGAGGAAAGCAGATAAAACACTTTTCCCTCATTTTCTCTAGTCCCTAATCTTCCCCACCGTAGCACTCTTCCTGGTGCTGTCTCCAACCACCTGGTACTGGTCCACCGCAGAGCATGTCCCAGGATTTGTGTTCAAGGCTCTTGTAAACAATGTTCACTAAAATGGATCAGTATCACCATCTGAAAATAAAATGTGGCCATTGCTTTCCATTGCTAGATTAACCTTTTATTATAGTGAAAATGGCAATTTGGGTTTACTATACCTCCCTTCAAACAATTTTAAGGTGATGACAGACTTAAGGGGCTAGTGACACTGACTTTCTTCCAATTAAAAGAGATTAAAAACTACATATGTGATTTCTTTTAGTAGTCCCATGACATCTTCAATAGAATATCATTATAGTCAAAAGTTATAAAAGTTTACATTAATATTTGTGTTTCTCAAATAGTAAATGACACAAAAATCAGATGAATGATAATTTCAATACCATGAGCAATTTGATCAACAAGTAGTAAACTGGAAAACAATACCAAATGGAACTGAGAAACTAAATCCCATAACGCTTGCTTTCATTTCAAAAGTTCTCCAGGTGGCTGCTAGCCAATTTGCCACATGAAAAAACCCTGACACTTACTGGAAAACAGACTCCAACTATTAAAAAAAAGGGACACTCAGTACAGAACAGACAATGTTGTGCTAAAAGGCTATGTTATTTTGCCAGAAAAGAATTCAATCTGTGCGTGAAATACCTCTTCCCATGTCTTTTGATCTGATGTAGCACTTGTCCAAATGGATGGGCTCCCTAAAGGGAAAACCCATTTCAAACACTGAGGAGCTCGAACAAATGTGAAGCACTCAACCTCAGGCTTAAATATCCCACACGGTTCTTGCTGGTAACATGAGAACAAAATCAGTGTTTCAGTCAGAAAACAGCTTTCCTGGCTTTTCTATTCTGTTCTATTTGTGCATTGATATGAAGATCAGAGTCATCGACTTGAATGTGATTTAGAATCTCGATGCAAACAATGAGACATTAAACACTTTCTGGCCCTCTAAAATTTGTATTCAGACTCTTCTTTTTTCAGGGTATAATCACAATCCCATCAGTATTCGAGGGATTTGCGCACACAGGCTGCCTCTGTTAAAATTGTAGCAAGTTAATGTACTTGAGTATAGCTTGGTTGTGCAAATTATTACCCTAAAAGGATGATGTAACTTGACATTTTGACATATGCTGTTTTATATGGAGCACAATATCTTTTTTTTAAAAGCCTTTAGGTTTCAACTTAGTGACTTGAAGATTTGGAAAATTAAATTAAACTTTAAAAAAGAAAAGACAAGCACGGAAATGGTGACCTAAAGTCACAAAGAAAGAAAGGCAAAGACCAAAATCACCATCATACTACTATGACCATGCAAGAGGAGCGAAGACTTTAATCCTGAGGAGCAAAAACTTTGGACTTGACTTCTTATCTCTTCAAACTGACAAATAATGTTGCTAGCATTTATTCATTTCCCGAGACTTAACAACATGCATTGCTTTCTTTCATCACTTTGCCAATTTTCTTCAAAGAAAATTACTACTTCAAACTCTTCATAAATCCTATAACCTCCATAAGCTTAGTTTCCTATGGGTAAAATGGGAATAACAATGCCTAGTTTGTGGGGTCAGTATGAGGGTTAGAAATAATACATGAAAATCACTTAATAGTGCCTGGAACATAATGGAAGCTGCCACAACTATTATTACTCAAAAGCTATATCTGGACATGTAAATTGGAATAAAACACTGAGGCAGTTTTCATACTAATTCAGACATAAGAACACATTTTCTTGCAGATTCAAGGTAATTGAGGTAAATGTTCAAACATTTATTTGAATTATCAAGATATACAAATTGTTTCACCTTTCCACTTTCCATGTCCAGATATGGCTTTTGTGCATACCCTCAGAGTAATCCACAGATTTTGGAAGCTTCACCTTTTACTGAAAGCCCTCAGCATTAGGTTTAACCAACTTTTGTAGATAGCTGCCAATAGACTGCAGGACAAACTCCATTCATTAGTAGGGTTGCTGTTTCAGATACCAAAAACCAAAGAAAGATAATCTAATATATAGTTCCAACAACTCTCCCTCATGTAATTTAAATCTGTAAATTTGAAATTGGCCTGAATGGGGAGTGACAAAACAATGGGGCATTTTCAGAAAAGATATCTTTTTTTTGAGTCACTATTAGTTTCTAGGGCATCCTAAAAAGAATTTTTTTCAGGGAGAAAAATAAAATTTGTAAGAAACAAATTAAAGGCAAAAATGACTTTGCCTTTCTAAAATTAAAAAAATATCCTGTTTTTTTTCTCTTAGAACACTTTTAACACTTTTTGTTCAGGGAAAAGGGAAATGTAGTAAAAGCTCTTCTTTAAAAAAGAAAGAGGGATTTTGAAAAGAAAATATAATTGCCTTTTATGTGTAGGTACTCATCAAGTTAAGTTGTTTAAAAGCTATAATATACTGTGTATATATGAAAAATTATTATATACCGTGTATATATAAAAAATATGAAAAATTATTGTGTAAAATTTGAGATCTGAAAATTACCAACACTATATTTACATCATAAAAATAATATCAGAGCAGCAGCATGATGTTAGGGAATTTGTGCTGAACGAAAATCAGACTGTTTGGCCAACAATTCCTAACAGGGCACTAAGCAATCCTGAGGGTCTCATTACTCTCATCTATAAAATGAGAGGATCAGACTAAACTGGACTCTCCTTATCTCTTCCAGCTTTAAAATTCTCTGAATTCTTTACCAGGTAATTTACTTTTGGTCCAGGCCAAATAATCATAATACAAATTTAGTTTTAGAAAAACAGCTATTTTCATTACTAGATTGGGTTATGTTGGGACTCCTGGATTATGTCACCAGACACAAAGTAAGTGAGGGGGAAGCTCATCTCCACAAACACTGGGTTCAAGGATGGAGGGAAATAGAAAAGCTCTGAGAGAAAAAGGAGCTCAGTAGGAAAGGACAGTATGGTTGGGGCAGGTCGTATAGGAACCACCTAAAAGAGTATATTATTGTCCAGAGGCAAGTCAGCTAGAAAAGACATGTAAGAGGGAAATACATATTTTTTTGCACGATAAATCATATTAGTCTTGCAAAGAGATTTTACTTGGTAGATATTGGGGAAATCTCTTAGAAACCACTAAGTCAGAATTTAGGTAACAGGAGAACAGATTTGACTTTTACTAAATATTGAGTTAGTCTGAGAACCAGCAAGCAAAGACTGAGTAGCCCAAACATGTCTGTTAAATGAGTGATCTAATCAACCTGGTAAAGAATATTAGAGCTGCAGTCTGTTAAGAGACCAGTTATTGGGACTTCCCTGGCAGTCCAGTGATTAACACTTCACCTTCCAATGCAGGGGATGGGGGTTTGATCCCTGGTTGGGGAGCTAGGATCCCACATGCCTCACCACAAAAAACCAGAACATGAAGCAGAAGCAATATTGTAACAGATTCAATAAAGACTTTAGAAATGGTCCACAACAAAAAAATCAATTAAAAAAAAAAGGAAAAAAGAGACCAGTTGCTAAAGAAATCAATTCAGATTAATTCAAACAGTAAAATAGTACAGCTATAACTTACCATGTAATCTACTTCAAATCTTAACACTCAAGATCCTCATTCATTGTAATACATTTCCCATGCAACTTACCATGTATTTTTACATCTGAGATTCCCATTTGAACTAGCTGATTGTCAGATTCAAGAGAAGTAAAAGAAACGAGACAGAGTTTCAAGAGAAGAAATACATCCCAGTTACCCTGATGCCCTGAGTGATGATAATGAAATGGAATCAGAAGCATAAAGGTCTGCTTGGGGGTTATAGAGATGTAGTCATGAAAGTGAATTTAGTGAGCACCTAATCCATCACATTTATTTTACATACAAACCCAAGTATCCAACTCCATGCTCTCAAAGATCATCTTTCTCTTACATCTTTTGGCCTTGACTATTAAGTTACTATAGCCATCCATTCATTAATTTTCACCACTGGTCATGGAAGTACCAAAAGGTACCTGAAAGAATCCAGAATCTCATGGGCTCCACTCTTCCTTACCACAGTTGTGTAGTAGCAACCTGTTTCCCCTTTATAACCAGGATCAGTCACCCCAGTCAGGAGAGCATCTCCTTTATTTGCATGTTGGCCTGAGGTGGCTAAAGGCACCAAATGGCAATCTCAGCTTCCAGTTAAATTGAAACCTTTTTTAGTTTCCTAGTGGGATCATTCCTTTCTTGGGAAATAAGATTTCTTTTATACCACCAGAACCAAAAGATGCAGTAGGAGGAAGTATAAATTTTATGGGAGGATCACTTGGGGTAAAAGTGAATAAACCCCCTCTACTGAAATCCTCAAATCCATAAGGATTGTCCCCCAGGCAGCTTTGTAACTATGTACTAAGCCATTCCACTGTTCTATTAGACCCACCTGTATTTGGGGGTGAAGAGATACATGATAAAAAACAGTACCCCACCCCCATGAGTTTAAAAGTTCATTGTCTCTATTCTTTTATTGTACAATAGCTTTGCTAGTCAAAAGTAAGATTTTGTGAGATACCTTGAGGCGTTCAGTTAGTCCTGGATGATGGTACTGGAAGAAGCACTGAGGGCAAGAAAGACTTTTTTTTTAATGAGGACAAATTGCTGCTCCCTCCGTGATAGAAGAGCCCCACTGTGATTAACATGCCACCTGGTGGCTGGCTAGTCTCCCCAAGCAATGGTACATTATCAGGGGCTAAAAAATGGACCCTGTTATTGGCAGGCTAGATACTCAGTAGCAGTGATTGCCAGTTCAGGCTTACGGGTAAAAGTAAGCCCGTAATTTTGAGCCCATGAGTAATAACTTCCATCCTTGCGGCCACAGTCACTTTGTTCATTAACCCACTGAGCAAGCACAGCCTAACTAGAAAAAAAGACTGACATCCATGGATAGATCATCTTGATAACCAAAAGCCTCACCTGCAGCATTTCCCATTGGCAAGCACTCACATGTGATATAAATATTCTCTAAGTCTCTGTATTATTCTGGATTCTCTGGAGAAGCAGAACCAATAGAAAGAGAATCAACAGAACCGATAGATAGATAGATAGGGATTTATTACAAGGAATTAGCTCACAAGATTATGGAAGCTAAGTCCCACTATCTGATGTTTGCAAGCTGGACACCCAGGAAAGTTGATGGTATAGTCCTAGGGCCTGAGAACTAGGAGAGCCAATGGTGTAAGTCATAGTCCAAGGGCAGGAGATCAATGTCCCCACTGGAAAACATTCAGGCAGAGAGAGAAATTTCTCCCTTACTTCAATTTTTGTTCTATTCAGGCCTCCAATGGATTGGATGAGGCCCACTCAAATTAGGGAGAACAATCTACTTATCTCAGTCTACCAATTCAAATGTTAATCTCTTCCAGAAACACTCTCCCAGACACTCACAGAATGGACCAATGAATTTGACACATGAAATTATCTATAACTGCCCCCATTTAACAAAAACAGTCCCATTTCAAGAGTTCTATTCACAGATTCTTTCCCCAGACCTTTTTGTCAGTAATTCCCCAGTCTTGTGATTTCTAAGTTCCTGCCCATCTAACCAAACTCTTAACTAACTGTCCTGTGATCATGCTAGATATACACCTTTGGCTATCCATCTTTTTAGGCAGGTAATGCAAAGTGTTCTAATTTCTGCCCATAGTGCTCAGGAGATATTAGTGCTAAAATAGTTGACTATAAGTTGTGTCAGCTTATTATCAGACAGAGCTGTAAACAAGATCAAATATTCTTCTTTCTTTCTCTGTCAGCTAGTCATAGGAAATGTCCCATAGGGCCACAGGTATGCATTGAGGGACAGGCAACAACGCAGCAAGAGTAGGAGCTTAAGCATCTGAGCCACTTGCTCCTGCCACTTACATATGCTTTCAGGACATGCCTGAACCTGATGATCTCATATACACACTTCTACATAATGACACAGATCTGTTGCCCAAGCCAGATTCATGACTTTGGTAGTCACATGATACACAGTGAGCCGTTTTGGTCCCATAGTCTTCCTCAAAAGAAAGCATGAAAGTTTTTCTCAAAGCCTCAGTTAATCCTTTGCATTCAGCTGCCCAAAGAGCAACAAGAATATGGAAGATCACATGGGACATTTTAGGGCCATGGAGGTGGCATACTATTCCCATATTTCACTGGCCAAAACTCACTTTCAAGGTCCTATCAAAACGTCAGTGTCCAATAAATGTCCAAACTACCAGAGTGTCCTTTCTCTCCAGTCCCCCTCCCCCCGACACACACACACGCAAACACAGTTCTTCCAAAGACAACCAGAAACAATACAACCTATCAGTGGTTCTCAAAATGTGATATCAAAAGAATCACCAGGAAACTAACTCCTATGTCACACACTGGAATTAGCAAATCTGAATCTCTGGGAATGAGGCTAAGCAATGTGTGTTTTAATAAGTCTTCCGTGTGATTTGGAAGCACATCAATGTTGAAGAATCACTGGTCTGAAACCAGATGAGGAATAAGACCAAACTTCACATTATCTTAGTAATTTTCCATAACCCCCCTCCAGCCTACCGGAATTAGTGAATGATCCCATTGCCAGTCAAGTCTTTACAACCTTTCCTTTAGCTACCATAACCTTAGGGGAAGCCCTGTTAGGGCTTAGGCAAAGATCTGCATCCTCTCTAGTTTCTGCTTAACTAGAGGGAAAGAGGGTCTGCTTATGCTTCAAGATACATCACACTCTTCCAGTGACAGTAACCAAGACCTGTTTTCTTAATGTAGAAATGAGTTTAGACTAAGTTATTAATATCTGTCATGGGTGGTATAATTAAAATTTAAACATGCAAGGAGTAAAGGTTGGTAACCTCTACATGGTAGAGCAATAATCTCAATTACTCTAAAATTTCATATTCTGTTGCCTTAATTTAAAAATCAGCCTAAATCATCCCTGTGATTTATTTTAATTAAGTGTGGTCTCTAAGCTATAATAACTTAGAACTATATTATATATTTTGAGGGTCAAAGTGAAGATTACTTGTGAATATTCATTTTAATTCATTTTAATTTTTATTTGCTTTTTCATTAATAAATTCAACAATATAAAATTGACCTTTCACACTTGAGAAGCAATTAAATTTTATTAAATTATGAATTTGCATGTTTTAGTTTGGTAGCTAGAATGATATATACCATAAGTCTTCATTCAAAGGGCTAGATTGTTTGAGTAAGGAAACTATTCTATGAATATAAATTGGGGATTAAACTGTACAAAGTTTTCAGGAATCTTCGTTCCCAGTCATTAACTAATTAGTATTTAAGTGAAACTGACAAATTGAGGTGATCAGTTTACAATCAGGAATGATTCACTAACCCATAAACTCACATCTTCTACATTTTAGGGAGATCATATGTATAGGTTATTTATTTCTGTATAATGAATTATCCCAAGATTTATCAGCTTAAAACAATAAATATTTATTATTTTATAATACCTGTAGGTCAGGAATTCAGGAATGGCTTAGCTCAGCAGTCCAACACAAGGTCTCCCAGGAGGTATAGTCAAGAAGGCAGCCAGGGCTGCAGTTTCATCTGAAGACCTAATTAGGAAAGGATATGCTTTCAAGCTAACTCATGTGGTTGTAGGAAGGCCCCACTTCCTTAGTGACTGTTGGCCATAGGTCTCCATTTCTCTTTACATGGGCCTCTCTGTGGTTGCCTGATTATTTTCACATGTCAGCTGGCTTGTCCCAAATTGATTGATGAGAGAGAGAGAGAACCGTATATCCACAGAAGCCTCAGCCTTTTATACCCTAATCTTGGAAATGGCTTACCCTCATTTCTGCCATATGCTACTGGTCACAGAAAACAAAACCAAAAAAATGCATTGTGGAAGGGGTCTTCACAAGGATAGGAATACAATTGGGGGCCATGTTGGAGGCTGTCTACCGCAGCATAACTACAGGATTTGGCCAACTGAATATTTTTTATACAATAGTCTTTACCTAAGATGATTATTATATTATATAATTCTTAAATGCAATCCAGTTCATGCCTAGGTATATCCTGAAAACATATTATACCTCTGAAAAGGTTTTTATCAATAAAATATTTGTTAATGTCTGTTTTTCCATATCTGTTCTCCTTCTTAGACTATAAATTCATCAGGGGAGGTACCCTTTCTTATTCATATTCATAGTTCTGTCTCCTTCAACAGTGGCTGAGATAGAAGTGCTTAGTAAATACTTATTACTTGTGTTGAATTGTCTTATATTTTAATTCTCAAAGTAGTTTACCTTTTTTCTTATTTTTTAAAATCAAGGTATAATTTACATAAAATAAAATACACAGACCTTAAGTGTTTATTTTGGTAAGTTTTGGAAATTGTATACACCTATGTCACCCCAAACAAGATATAAAACACTTCCATCACCCCTGAAAATTCATCCCTTTTCAACCTTTTTTTCCTCTCCTTCCACCCTCAAGCAATAACTTTCTGATTTCTGTTGCCATATATTAGTTTTATCTGTTCTTGAACTTCATGTAAATGGAATAATTTTATGCCAAATACTATATATACTTATGTGTTTGATTTTTTCTTAACAGATATTTTTGAGAAACATATTGTTGTATGTATCGGTAGTGTATCCCTTTTTGTTGATGTATGACACTCTAACATATGAATCGGCCTCAACTTGTTTTTCCATTCTTCTCTTGCAGGACATCTGGATTGTTTCTATGTTTGGCTATTATGAATAAAGCTGCTGTGAATATTCCATTACAATTTTTTTCTGTGGACACATGATTCCATTTCTCTTGTGTAAATACCAGAAAATGTGATTGCTGGATTGTATTGTTTGTTTTTAATTAATCAAAAGGCTTCTTTGTCTTCCAGCCTGTTTAGGAACTTAAGACCTAATTTTTAAAAAATTCAGCTATGTCTAATTCCCAGAGAGAATGGAGATCAAGCAGAAATGGAAAGACTAGTTTTCACACTAAGTTTCTGGAGGGACAAAGAGCAACAGACAGCATCCCTTTGTACCATGGTTGTGTATAAGGCTGTGGGATAAATTCTCCATGCTAGCAGAGAGGCACCTCTGCAATGTGCAGAGACTAGGAGAACTAGGGAAGCAGTGCCCTGAGAGAGAGCAAAGCAAGAACAGATTACAGAAGCAGAGACAGAGGTGGACCTGCTCTCCGTTCTCCTTGGGAATTAGACACAAATCAGTGGTGATTATTCTTCAAATTCATTTTGCCTATATCCCAGCTCCAGGACTTTTGACAAAATGTCTCCTTCTTGTCACCCATATGCCTCTTAGAGCTCTATGTCAGTCCACTCACTTATTCATCTATTTAACAAATACTTAAGTGAACATTTACTATTTACCAGGGACTGTTGCAGGAGCTGGGGAAAACAAAACAGATAAAAATCTCTGCCTTCAGATAGCTAAATATATTTGCGTACATATAAAACCCAATTATATATTTAACTTGTATTACATTTTTCATCTAATGGATTAGAATCTTAATATACCTAAATACATTGGGATATTAGATCTAGTGGCTGCCATAGCATCTCTCACATAATAGCACTCATTACAGGTTTGTTGAATGCATGGCTAAATAAATGTTCCAAAGTTTGAGGATTGAAATAGTGATTATTATGTAATAAAGATTCATTAGGTGCGTATACAAAGTAGGGCTTTCCAGAAAGCCGTTCAGTAATATATTCAGTAATTCTGTACCAAATCCTTTTTGGAAGTAGGTGGGCTATACTACAATTTTGCCACATGGTACACGGTCTCAATCTCAGCTAAAGATGAAGTTTACTTTTCCAAGAAAAGTTGGGCCATATTCAGAATGAAACTAAAAAGCAAATTCAACCTAATAATGTCAGTTATTTATCAGTAGCTTGGTAAGCACCAAACCAAATTACTTCATACTTGGCTTGTGGTTAAATCTTTAGCACAAATGTATTTCTAGATACAAAGGGAAAATAACATTTTACAAAATTCACATCTGATTTTTTAAAAATCACATCTGAATATCATTCATCTAAGAAAGCTGTAAACCCTGGGCTTGCAAGGTCATGCTGCTTTCGAAGTGAAGGGGATCAAAGGGTCTAAAAAACACAAGAAATACTTTCAGACAGGAAGACACCACATCAAGAGGCTATCACAAGTGACCACTGTGAGAGGATAAATCATCATCACTAAACTGAGCTGTTTATACACAACTTTATTTCACTTTTTCTGATGATAAAAGTAACACTGTTCATTGCCGAAAAACCAAGCATATAAAATTGTAAAGAGAAACATTGAAATCACCAGGCATAATCACTGATAAATGTTGGTCAATTTCCTTCTGATCTAAATATTTTCTCTATGTATATTAGTTGAGCTCTTCTAGATATAAAAAATTGTACTATTTTTAATATCTAATACTGCAACATGAGCTTTTCCTCTAGTTTATTATAAATATCTCATTATACATTCTCTTAGTGATGATATAATATTTCATCTCTTCCCCTATTTTGACTACTTACATTATTTTCATGTTTTTACTATTTTAAATTAATGCTGCTTTAAATGTTTCTGAAATTTGAGGAAGTTGTTAGTTGTGTTGGTTTTTTGAGATGGATGGGTAGTTCAGATTTTTTACTTCAGGTTTATTCTCAGGAGTGAAATTAAACAGTATATATTATCATTTACTATACAGCTTCATAAATCTGACACATAAAGAGGTAGCCACTCCCTATCCCATGTATATAATACTCTTTGAAAACCAATTCCAATCTAATGGACCCTAGTGATCTTTCACCAGGATTTGATATAGGTCCAGAATTTATATTTTCATCTGTTAATACATAATTTAACCCCACTAAATTCTGTAATAATTTTTATAGATATGTCAATATTCTCTAAAAGGCAGTAAATGTCCTTTTTCTGGTTCTTAGAGAACATGGCATTTTTTAAAACCCTGATTTTATTAGATGCAGAAACATTTCAATGGGCAAAAGATAAATGCTGAACTTAAATATTTTTTCATCTCATTAACTTCAATTGTTTCCATTCAAATGAAAAGATATTTTCTCTTCAATCTAAGCTAATATAATCAAAAGTCTAATTTGTTAATAGAGGTCCATGTATCTGCTTGTTCAGGACACAATGAAACTACAAACCTGTCCTTACAGACTGAGGAAAGCATATCTACTGAAACTTCCATTTTGAATTCTAAAACTACCCCAAGATTTTAAACAGAAGAAACCACGAAGAGAGCACAGCAAGTACAAGAAAGGAGAGTTAGTGAAAAAATAAGACAGATGAGCGCACAGAGTCATACATATAGACCAAAATCTTAAGACATTTTTCAGACTTAACTCCAACAAATTGAGACAATGGGAAATACTTTTTTGGGTCATGTTTCCTAGAACTTCATGATAGTGTTAATGCATGGGCTTTAAGGAATCCTCATGAACACAATGGACCAGTTTAGAACATATGATGAAGGACTAAAACATGTAGGAATCAAACTCAAAAGCCTTTTTAAACAAACTTTCAGGACCAAAATGAAATGCTCATACCAAAATATGGATTATAGGTAAAATTACAACAAATTATTCTGTCTTGAATGAATAATAATGAAAGTTAAGGAAATTAGAAGCTAAGACACAGTTGTATGACTTCAGACAGATATGAAAGATCTATACATGGGTGTTCTCGAGCAGCTGTTTTAATTCAGGTGCCAAATGGATCCTTCATAAGGAAACCATTCCATATCCCACTGTACCAAGGGCAGAAAAACAAAACCAGAATGAATGTAGTCATACCTAATTCCTACTCTACAATTTGCAGGAAGTTGCTTTGTGTTTCTTCTTCTTCTTTTTTTTAAAATTTAATTAGACAGACATACACTGACCACTAGCTCTGAGTTAAGTTCACTGCTGGGTACTGAGGATACAAAGATGGGTAAAATGTAATTTCTTCCTTCAAGGCATTTATTATCTAGCACTGTTTTATAGCTTAAAATAATAGCTGCATTATGACCAAATGGGTATTAATATTTCAGCAAATGTCCACTTATCTTTTGGTGCATATATAAATAAGTCAATCCATACAGACATTATCTTACTTCATGCCCACAACAACCCTCAAGTAGTGAGTATTATTGTTCGCATAGAGTACGTAAATAAACACAGGCTTGAAGAGTCATGTGGCAAGTGCTAAGAAGAGCTAAGATTCTAGGCAAAGCTCCATTGTGACAGTAAACCACAGTGCCTGAGATTCAGATAATTACCTCAGGCCATTTTGCTGGTGAAGACAAGTCACCCTTCTGACATTGGAACCATTAGAGTTGAAGATGCCTTGAAAAATAATGTAATTAAATAGCCTTGATCACTGAGACACATAAAAACATCATCTCTTCTAAACAATTATTTTAAGCCAACATAGCACCTTCCCCACCATCTACTAACAGCTGAAGAATTTACTCCCATGATTGTCCCCCCCTCTTTCCTGGATTAATATAGCCCCTTTACTTATTGTTCCTATCCACAATGACAGTTGTTTCCTTCCTCATTTCTGATTCACTTTCAACCATTTCTAACCTGGCTTTCATTCCAAGCACTATAATTCACTTACTCTAATCAAGAACCAGTGGATACTTCTATGTCTTCATATTATTGCCCCTCAGCTGCATTCAGCAAAGCTGTTCATGCCTTTCTTGACTCACCTTCCATGTTCTCCTTCCATAGCTCTGCCCAGTCTCACTCTAATCCAGCATCCTTCTCCATCACCTTTGACGGCCTTGCCACTAAACATTGATGACTCATTTCTTGGTCCTGGGCCCTCTAACTTTCTCAGTCTATACCCTTGTTTTATGCAATCTCATCAACATCTGTAGCTTTATGTGCCATCTTTATGCTAATGACTACGAAAGCCAAAGGCCTCTCGTCTGAGTACCTCTGGTCTGAGTACCAGATACATACAGCCAATTGTGTACTTGACATTTCCACTGGGCTATTGACTGAGCATCTTGATTCCCACTAACTTCTTCCCCAAAACATGCTTCTCTCCTTAACTTTCCCATTTTAGAGAATGACACCATAATCATATGCAGTTGCTAGATAAAACTCTAGGAAGTCATTCTTGAGTCCTCATATATCCCGCTTTTCCCACATTCAACCCAGCAGCAACTACCATCGATTACATCTCCAAAATAAAGTTAGAATTTTTCCACATCTTTCCATCTCCATTCTTACCACTCTTGTCTAAAACATTTTATATATATATATATATATATATATATATATATATATATCCCACATAGATTCTTATTGTAATCTCTTTCTGATCTTACTGCTCTACTTAAGCCCTATCTCACACTGCCTCCAAACAATCCACTGATTAATTCAGCAATATTTATTACAACATACTATGTACTAGGAACTTTTCCATCTGCCGAAGATACAAAAATGACAAAAATCCCAATTTTTATAGAACTTGCATTCTAGTGGGAATAGCACACAATAAACAAAAAGTAAATATATAAAGTATGTTAGATGGTGATGAGTACAAAGGAGAAAAATAAAGCAAACAAAGGCAATGGGAAATGCCATATGAGAGTAAGTTGTGATGTACATAGAGTGGTCAGGTCCATTCTTGATACAGGAGACATACAGTTATAATTTCTTTTAGTATAAATCAGTTCATATCATTGCACACCTCAAAAATCTTCTAATGAGGGCTTCCCTGGTGGCACAGTGGTTGAGAGTCCGCCTGCCGATGCAGGGGACACGGGATCGTGCCCCAGTCCAGGAAGATCCCACATGCCGCGGAGCGGCTGGGCCCGTGAGCCATGGCCGGTGGGCCTGTGCGTCCGGAGCCTGTGCTCCGCAATGGGAGAGGCCACAACAGTGAAAGGCCCGCTTACCGCAAAAAAAAAAAAAAAAAAAAAAAAAAAAAAAAATCTTCTAATGAGTCACATTAAACCTAGAGTAAAATCTAAAAATTCTTACTTTGGTTTAGAAGATTCTCATACTCTGTCTCCTGTCTACCATTCCAACTTCTCCAATCACTAGACTTCAGATGGCCCCATTCCATTTCTCAGCCCTCTAAGTGTTTCTGCCTCAAGGTCTTTGTACTATTTCCTCCTCCTGGAACATTCTCTCTCAGCTCTACTTTCAGCAGGCTCCTTATCTTCCAGCAGGCTCAGCTCATATATTACCTCTTAAAAGATACCTTTTCTGAGCATTCCATCTCAAATAGCACAGCCATTCACCAAGGCTTTCTTACCTTATTTCGTCCTATTATAGTACCTACCACAATTATTTTGAATACATGTTCTCTTACTTTTTATTACCTGTCTTTTCCTACTTGGGCAAAACTTCATGCTCCATCTAGTCACTGCTTTAACCCCAACCTAGAGTTGTGTCTGGCACTAGGAAGCACTCTGTAAATACTTGTTCATTGACTGAATGAGTGAATATAAATTCCAATTCCAATTATTTTTTTTTGTTTTTGTTTTTGGTTTTTTTTTGCGGTACGTGGGCCTCTCACTGTTGTGGCCTCTCCCGTTGTGGAGCACAGGCTCCGGACGCGCAGGCTCAGTGGCCATGGCTCACGGGCCCAGCCGCTCCGTGGCATGTGGGATCTTCCTGGACCGGGGCACAAACCCGTGTCCCCTGCATCGGCAGGCGGACTCTCAACCACTGCGCCACCAGGGAAGCTCCCAATTATTTTTATTCAGAAAAATTTATTGAACATCCACTGTGTGCCAGACATTGGCACAATTCTTGACATCTGACTGGTCTGTAGAATGCAGGCTAAATATCCTATATTATTTAGAATTAGAGAAATATGAAATTCTAGTGATGAAAGGACTTTAAAAATGACTTTAGGGCTTCCCTGGTGGTGCAGTGGTTAAGAATCTGCCTGCCAATGCAGGGGACACAGGTTCAAGCCCTGGTCTGGGAAGATCCCACATGCCACGGAACAACAAAGCCTGTGGGCCACAACTACTGAAGCCTGCATGCCTAGAGCCTGTGCTCCACAACAAAAGAAGCCACTGCAATGAGAAGCCCACATGCACCACACGAAGAGCTGCCCCCGTTCGCTGCAACTAGAGAAAACTCGCGCACAGCAACAAAGACCCAAAGCAGCAAAAAAAAAAAAAAGAAAAATCCAGCGCCAGGGCCTATGGATAGACCTGTAGTGATTGCAGGTAGCATCTGAGAGATACCAACACCACCGCAAAAGCCAAAATCCAAACTGGCGATTCTTGTTAATCAAAATAACTGTCAATCCTCTCCTTCTAGGCAAACATCACAACAGCAACCTTAATGAGAGCCTCAACGTTTGCAGAATCTGAAGCCATACAGGAGTCATAAGGAAGAACAACTTTTAGGCTGTGATCCTTTTGATCTTACTTCTTAGTAAAAGTTGTGAAGCTTAGGCACAGAAAACTGAGCTTTTCCTGCTGGTCACTGAATATTGTAAAGGCAACTCTGCAAGGGAGTTTCTGATCTTTTGTCCTGAGGCTCTAATTCAAGAAACGGGGAAGCAGGGGCCAACTTTTAATGACGTGCATTTGCAGCAATCCAAGTAAATCTGTGATTATCATTCTTAGTATTAAGAACAATGCAACAAAAACTTTGTTTTCAGATTTAGTGATTAGCCTAAAGCAGTAATTCTCAACTACTAGGTAAGGAGAGATACTATTCTTGATAGGATGCACAAGTAGGGTGGATGGTTGTCATAATATACATAATAATTCACAACAAAATGTAACCATTTCAGGTCCTTATGTCATGTATGTTATTTTATGTCATTAAAGTTTATTATAATGATAAATGTAAAAAAAATCTGTTCATTGCAGGTTATTTACATTTTGAAAATTTAGAAATAACCAATTTGGGGTTGTTTTTAAAAATTGTAATACATAAAATAAATAATAATAAAAATACAGTATTAATATATTATAATTTTTTAGCCTCAAGTAAATATGTTGCTATGGAAGTATAGGTGTAATATGTTCTTGAGAGTGCAAAATCCTGTTACGGTACCAGATGAGACACATACACAGGACAGATATTGAGCCATTAATTGTGGTTCCCTCTAGGAAGAAGAATTATGGGGTAGAGAGGGGTAAGAGTATGACTTTCCAATTTTTATGTTTCATATATTACTGTATTCTTTTTAATAAAAAATGTGTACTACTTTTACAATTTAAAATCATCAATTTTGATTAAAAAAATAAATGTCTAGGAAACAGACAAATATTTTTCTCTGAAAAAGTGGCCAGTTTATTTTCAACATCGCAACCCTTTTATAGAGTGAATGATGGGTGGCATAAAATATATGAAACACTGCTTTACAAACATTAGAATAGCCATAACAACAAAACAGGGAGGACACAGCAACCTGGGGAAACCAGCAATAAAAGAATTTTAAAATATGCCTCAGTCTATGAAGACAAAAGCCACTGACAGTCATGATTAGGAAGAAAACTATATCAAGATTTTCTTCCATGTTTAGAAATGTGTTGCTTTTATTTTCTTTACTCTCATTTTGTTATTTATTACACCTCTCCTTGTACACATGCTTCATTATCCCCTCAGACTTCACTTACAAAACACAATTTCAAATATAAAATTATTAAGAATTTTAAGAGGGCAATAGCAGAATTTTTTAACAAGTATGGGACCCATATGATCATCTTAATACATGCAGAAAAAGCTTTTGACAAAGTTCAACATCCGCTTATGATTAAAACTCTCAACAAAATGGGTATAAAGGGATTATACCTTAACATAATAAAGGCCATATATGACAAGCCACAGCTAACATCATACTCAGTGGTAAAAAGCTGAAAACATTTCCTCTAAGATCAGAAATAAGACAAGGATGCTCACAGTTTCCACTTTTATTCAACATAGTATTAAAAGAAGTCCTAGCTACAACAATCAGACACACACAAAAAAAGAAATAAAAGGAATCCAAATTGGAAAGAAGTAAAAACTGTCATTGCAGATGCCATAATACTATACATAGAAAATACTAAATACACTACCAAAAAACTGCTTGAACTCATCAATTAATTCAGTAAAGTTGCAGGATACAAAATATAAGAAATCTGTTGAGTTTCTATATACTAACGATGAACTATAGAAAGAGAAATTAAGAAAACAATCCCATTCACAAGCACGTCAAAAAGAATAAAATACCTGGGAATAAATCTAACTAAAGAGTACCTGTACTTGGAAAACTTCAAGGCACCTATGAAAGAAATTGAAGAGAACACAAACAGATAGAAAGATATATGTGCTCATGGATTGAAAGAATTAACATTGTTAAAATGACCATACTAGCGAAGGCAATCCACAGATTCAATTCAATCCCCAACAAAATACCAATGGCATTTTTAACAGAACTATAACAAATAATTCTAAAATATATATGGAAACACAAAAGAACCTGAACAACCAAAACAATATTAAGAAAGAAGAACAAAACAAGAGGAATCTTGCTTCCTGATGTCAAACTATACTGCAAAGTTACAGTAACCAAAACAGTATTGTACTGGCACAAAAACAGACACATAGCTCAATGGAACAGAATAGAGAGCCCAGAAATGAACCCACACTTAAAGGGTAAATTAATCTATGACAAAGGAGACAAGAATTTACAATGGGAAAAGATAGCCTCTTCAATAAATGGTGCCGGGGAAACTGGACAGCTACATGCAAAAGAATCAAACTGGACCACTTTCTCACACCATATATAAAAATAACTTAAAATGGATTAAAGACCTAAATGTAAGATCTGAAACCAGAAGAAGTACACTCTTCAACATAGGTTTTAACAATGTTTTTTTTTGGATTAGTCTTTCCTAGGCAAGGGAAACAAAAGCAAAAATAAATGAGAATATATCAAACTAAAAAGCTTTTGCACAGTCCAAGAAAACTATCAACAAAACAAAAAGGCTGCTTAATGAATGGGAGAAGATATTTGCAAATGATATATCTGACAAGGGGTTAATATCCAAAGTATACAAAGAGCTCTTACAACTCAACATCAAACAAATAAACAACCCAATTACAAAATACAGGACCTAGACAAACTTCCAAGAAATCATAAGATGACCAACAGGCATATGAAAAGAGGCCTAACATCACTAATCATCGATGCAAATCAAAACCATGAGATATCACCTCATACCTGTAAGAGTGGCTATATCAAAAAGATAAGAAATAACCAGAGTAGGCAAGGATGTGTAGAAAAGGGAACCATTGTGAACTGTAGGTGGTAATGTAAATTGGCACAGCCGTTATGGAAAACAGCATGGAGATTTCTCAAAAAATTAAAAACAGAACTACCATACAATCCAGCAATGGGTATTGATCTGAAGAAAATGAAAACAGTACTTGGAAAAGATTCATGCACTCACCCCTGTGTTCATTACAGCATTATTTACAATAACCAAGATACAGTATTCAAGCATTATTTACAATAGCAAAGCTAAGTGCCCATCAATAGATGAATGGATCAAGAAGATGTGGCATATATATGCAATGGAATATTACTCAGCCATAAGAATGAAATTTTGCCATTTTCAATAATAGATGGACCTAGAGGGTATTATGCTAAGGGAAGTAAGTAAGAGAAAGACAAATATTGTATGAATTCGCTTAAATGTGGAATCTAATAAAAAATAATGAACAAACTTAACCAGACAGAAACAGAGTCGTAGATACAGAGAGCAAACAGGTCGTTGCCAGAGGGGAAGGAGTGGAGGGTGGAGAGAAATAGGTGAGGGAAATTAAGAAGTACAAACTTTCAGTTACAAAATAAATGAGTCACAGGTATGAAATGTATAGTGGGGAATATAGTCAATAATTATGTAATATCTTTGTATGGTGACAGAAGACAATTAGACATTATGGTAATCATTTTGAAATGTATAGAAATATCGAATCACTGTTTTGTGCACCAGGAACTAACATAGTGCTGTAGGTCAATTATACTTCAAAAATAAACAAACAAGCTCATAGAAAAAGAGATCAGATTTGTGGCTACCAGAGGGGGTTGTAGAATTAGGTGAAGGTAGTCAAAATAACACAAACTTCCAGTTATAAGTACTAGAGATGTAATGTATAACATGATAAAGATAATTGACACTGCTATATGTTAAAAATGAAAGTTAAGTTCTTGTGATGAGGGAGTTCTCATTACAAGAAAAAATTTTTTTTCTATTTCTTTAATGTTGTATCTATATGCAATGATAGATACTCACTAAACCTATCACGGTATTCATTACATGATGTGTATAAGTTGCCACACTGCCATAGAGTAGGTTTTATAGAAAATGTAGGAATTTATAGGCTAGGTGTACATGAAATATGGATGGGAAACAGACTGGGCTGTCCTACTCTATAAAGAAGTCTGAACACTACAGTCACCGTGGGTGGGAAGTTTATTACATACTTATTTATTTTGTTGTTTGGTAATGCTTTTTAGTTTGTTTTTCAATAAACCATATCATTGATAATGAGTTAAAAATGCATAAGTACATGTTTATTTTTTAAAATAAGCACTAAAGTTCTGTTTCTCAAGAAAATTGATGGTACTTGTGTAATTTGTAATATGTTTGTCAGTGTTTACCATCTACATTTGTGATGGCGAGACCACTGACTCCTTAAAAACCAGATGTAAGAATCTGCAGAAGAAGCATCGGTATCCACTTCAAAAGTTAATACCTATTTTAAGAAAAATCACTCAAAGACAATAATTTAACATGTACAGCTGTACCACTCTATTAAGCATAGCTTTACATTAAGATCAAAAGATTATGCTTATAAATTAATTTCACTTATTTTTGTAAGCCTATGAAATGTGAAATGATAGCTGTTAGTGAGCTAGCTCCATGAACCGTAAAACTTTGTAAATAGTTCAATGACGCCAGTTATATATGAGTGTTATCCACAGGCTACAAGCAGAAAATCAATTAATTCCAATATTGGCTTAATAATTTCATCCAAATCATGGAATCAAAATGAAGTTTTTGTAAGTTCTTTCTGTCAAAGATGAAACATTTGACCTTATTTTAAATCAATTTCACTAAAGTAAAATTTAAATATCACCCGAAACCATTTGCTATTTACTTTGGAAGTCAACTCCCTGGCCTCAGGAAAGCACTGATCTGTTATCACTACAAATTAGTTTTGTCTGTTCTAAAATTTAATATAAATGGAATTATACAGTATATACTCTTTATGTCTAAGTTATTTCACCCAGAACGACTTTTTAAGATTCGTTTATGCTGTTTCATTATTACTTTGTTATTTTTGCTGAATACTATTCAATTGTGTAAATACTCCATGATTTTTTTAACCATTTACCTGTTGAAATTTGGGTGTATTTGGTTTGGGGTTATTATTATTCAAGCTTCCATGATTACTGTCATGCAGATCACTGTGTGGACATATGCTTTATTTTCTCTTGGTTAGATACCAAGGAGGGGGATTTGGGGGCCAGATGTTAAGTATGCTTCATTTGATAAGAATCTGACAAAATATTTTCCAAAATAATACATTTTTATACTCCCACAAGCAATGACTGTGATTTCTAATTGCTCTACATCTTTACCAACACATTAAAAAATCCTCTTATTGGGCTTCCCTAGTGGCGCAGTGGTTGAGAGTCCGCCTGCCGATGCAGGGGACACGGGTTCGTGCCCCGGTCCGGGAGGATCCCATATGCCGCGGAGCGGCTGGGCCCGTAAGCCATGGCCGCTGAGCCTGCGTGTCCGGAGCCAGTGCTCCGCAACGGGAGAGGCCACGACTGTGAGAGGCCCGGGTACCGCAAAAAAAAAATCCTCTTATTATTGCAGGAAGTGTATAGTTATATCTCATTGTGGTTTTAATTTGCATTATCCTGGTGACTAATTATGCTCTTCTTATATGCTTACTGGCCATTCCTATATCTATTTTGTGAGGTGTATATTCAAATATTTTGCCAAATTTTGTTGTTTCTGAATTCATTATCAAGTAGCAAGTGTCAAAGCCTGCATATAAGTCCTTTATCATATAAATATAATGCAAATATTTTCCCATTTATATTTTCTTAATGTTATCTTTCAAAAAATTTGTAATTTGATGAACCCAAATTATCAATTTTGTTTTGTTTTGTTTATGACTAGTGGGGTTTTTTTGTGTACTGGTGAGAAATATTTGTATACCCCAAGGTCATGAAAAATTTCTCCTGTTTATTCTTCTAAAAATACTGTAGTTTTAACTTTTACATTTAGATATATGATCCACTTTGAGTTAATTTTTGTGTATAGTGTATGCAAGAGTTTGGGGTTAATTTTTTTTCCATATGGATAACCAATTGTTGAAAAGACCATACTTCTCCTGCATTGAATTACCATGACACTTTGACCTTATATGCATGGGTTTATTTCTGCACTTTCTGTCCTATTCCATTGATTTATATGTCTGTCTTTTCCAAAATACCACACTGCCTTGAAAACTATAGCTTTTTTTTTTCTTTTTTTTTTGCAGTAAGCGGGCCTCTCCCGTTGCGGAGCACAGGCTCCAGACGCGCAGGCTCAGCGGCCATGGCTCACGGGCCTAGCCGCTCCGTGGCATGTGGGATCTTCCCGGACCAGGGCACGAACCCGCATCCCCTGCATCTTCAGGCAGACTCTTAACCACTGTGCCACCAGGGAAGCCCCAAAACTATAGCTTTATAGTAAGCCTTAAAACCAAGTAGTGTATGTCCTCTAACTGTTCTTTTTAAAATTTTTTTTGGCTATTCCAAGGCCTTTGCATTTTCATTTAAATATTAGCTTCATTGTCCATTTCTTAAAAAAAAAAAAAAAATGCCCTGCTGTGATCTTAACGCGGTCTATCATTCCATTATTAGGTCTTCTTTAATTTGTCTCAGCAATGTCTTAGATTGGTTTTCATGAACATTCATATATTTTGTTAAATTTTTTCTAAGTATTTTATGTAATTTGGTGCTGTTATAAATGGTATTTTAAAAATTTATTTTCCAATTGTTTGTTGCTAGTATATAGAAATACAATAGAATTTGCATGCTGAACTTTCATCCTGAAACCTGTATAAATTCATGTATTCTAGTAGTTGCTCTGTAGTCATTAGGATTTTTTACATACATGATATCATCTTAGAATAGTTTTGCTACTTACTTTCTAATATGTATTTTGTTTTATTGTTTTCTTTATTGCAAGAGAATTGGCATCCTTGCCTTGTTACTGATCTTAGGGGAAAGTATTCAAGGTTTTGCCATTAAGCAAAAAGTATGGTGCGAGCTAAATAAATCTATTAGCATGGAATATAAAAAAAAATTAGATTAATTTTTTCTGACTTTGTTATTTTTATTCAGTGATAGTTTTCCATACAGGTAAATTTAATGTTGTTTGTATGTCTACTGTAAATACTCAGAAATTTGTAAATGACATGTCTAATTTGTTATAACATTTGAATCATAAGAACCATTGATTGAAAAATTATATTGGCCAGTGTACTTACTTCCAACTAATAAAGTCAAAGTATGCACTATAAGATTTCTGTTATTCTCTTTGAGAGAATTACTTTAAAATGATTATTTCTGTACACACCATTCTGAACAAGAGTGAATAATCTGAAATATTATACAGAATATAAAGTGCCCACCATAGTTTCTGGCATGTAGTCAATGTTCAATAACTGTTTGTTTAATTCTCACATGTGTTTTAGTAGGTGAAATATCTTGTGACATAGCCAATTCACTGTTGAAAATTGCCCTCAATTGGAGGAAATGTGGAAGGTATTTAGAAGAGTCTTTGAAGGATACTCTAGTCATATCTTCTAAGAGAATGTCTTCAACTCATTCATTGTTTTCCAAATGGAGTGAAATAATGCACTATATTGTCCCTGTTTTAAATGTGTAAATAGTAACACATTGTAACTACTGTTAATTTATTTCTTTTTCATCTTTCCTATATAATGAAAATCATGAAGCTCCCACATCGGTGATTTGCCATTGAGTTTGTCTTTGTGAAACCAACAGATGTTAGAATCTTAGAATAAACATTACTTTTATCTCTGGTAAGAAAGAGTGTATCATAATTTTTACAAAATTCAGAAAGTTTCATTCTACTCCTACTTAGCTGAATATTTTTATGATGACTTGGTGTTGGACTTTGTCAAAAAATTTTCCACACATATTAAAAAGATTTTTTTTCTCTTCTCTTTTTTTTCTGTTAATGTAATGCATTACATTGATTGGTTTTCAAATGTTAAGCTAGACTTGTTTTCTGAAGATAAACTATGGTGTATTGTGCCTTGCATATATCTTTTTATTTGAGTTGCTAATATATTTGTTAAGGATTTTTGCATCTATTTAATGAGGAGTATTGGTCTATGACTTTTTGTTTCTTTTAATACATTGGTTTTAGTACTAAGGTACCCTTGTCTTACAAAATGAGATGGGAACTATTGCCTCCTTCTTTACTTTTTGAAAGATTTAGTATATGACTGGTATTATTTCCTCCTTAAAATATGTATAGTAAGTCACCAGAGAAGCAATCTAGACTCAGAGTTCTTGTTCTTGGAGATGTTTTAATTATTAATTTAAATAGGGCTATTTAGATTATCCATTTCTTCTTGAGTGACTTTTGCTAATTTGTGTCATTTAAGAAATGTCTGTTTCACCTGAGTTGTGAAATTTATTGGACTAAAGATGCCTATAATAGTTTATTGTCCTTTAAATTTCTGTAGGATATGTAATGTTCTTCTCTCTTGCATTCTACTGCATGACCATTTCCTTTTAAACCAGGAAAAAGAATTAATTTTTCCCCACTCAATTTACATTCCTTTTTATTCCTCCCTAAATACAAACATATTATTATCATAGTATGAAGTTTCATTGTAATACTTATTAATATTTTATTGGTTGTATTCAGTAATTTTCTCTACCAAGATCCTCCTCAATGTTTAAAAGACTACATCTTTTGTCTGTTTTAAAGAAAATACAGTTCTCTTTTGGTTTTTACAACAACCGTGTTAAGACATAACCTACATACCGTTAATTTACCCTTTTAAAGTGTAATATAAAGTATATTTTAAAGTGATTTTTGTTATTTTCACAGAAGTGTGCAAGCCATCACCATCATCTAATTTTAGAACATATTCATCATCCTAAACAAAACTCTGTATCCATTAGCAAGCATTCCTTATTTTTCCTTCCCCTAGCCCCTGGCAACCACTAATCTGTTTTCTGTCTCTATATATTTGCCTATTCTAGGCACTTCATATAAATGGTGTATTACAGTATGTGGTCTTTTATGCTTAACTTCTATCACTTATCATAATGCTTTTAAGGTCTATCTATGTTGTAGCAAGTTTCAATACTTCATTCATTTCCATCATCAAGTAATATGCCATTGTATGGATATACCACATTTTATTTATCCATTCATCAGTTGATAGATATTTGGGGTGTGTCCACTTTTGGGTATTATATACGATGCTGCTATGAACAGACATTTATATGTTTATGTGTGGACATGTGTTTTAATGTATTTGGGGTATACACCTAGGAGAGGAATTGCTGGGCAATGTATTAACTCTAAGTTTAATGTTTTAAGGAACTGCCAAACTGTTTCCCAAAGTGGCTACACCATTTGACAATACTGCCAGCAATAAATGGGGGTTCCAGTTTCTCCACATCTTAGACAACATTTGCTATTGTCAGTCTTTTTGATTTTAGCAATCCTACTGGATATGAAGTGATATCTCATTGTGGTTTTGATATGCATTTCCCTAATGAAACAAATCCATTATGTACCTAAAATAAATTAAAACACATGTCCACACCTGAGCTTATACACATCTGTTCATAGCAGCATCATATATAATATCAAAAAGTGGAAACAACCCAAATATCTGTCAACTGATGAATGAATAAATAAAATGTGGTATATACATACAAAGGAATATACCTTTCTTGGCATTTATTTAGATCATTTTTCAACTATGTTTTGTAGCTTTCAGGATATAAATTTTGCATTCCTTTTGTTAAATCAATTCATTAACTATTTTGTTCTTTTGGATACTATTGTAAATGGATTTGTTTCCTTAATTTCATTTTTGGTTTGTTCATTGCCATTCTATAGAAAGACAATTGATTTTTGTATATTGATCTTGTATTCTTTAACCTTGATGAACTTGTTTATTAGTTATAATAGTTTCTTAGTGTGTAGCACAGTTTTTGAGCAAAGTTGTACAAAAATTTGCCTCAGCAGGAAGCACTATTAAAAAGAAATTCATATATAATTTAAGTAAATGGCACCATATGTATTTGCTCATTCAGATATTTTTCAGATCTTTAAGATAAATAGCATCTCCATGAATCTTAAAAGATAAAAAGTCATAATCAAACCAATGCATATAAATGGTTTTGGCAGTTTTAATATTTTTAATGCAGATGTGAGCTGTCATTGCATGTCTTTAAGAGTGTCTTTCAGAAAAGCTCTCTTTGCTTCAAGTTCCAACACAGAATAAGAAGTCATTCTTTTTCACTGACATCCATTACAGAACATTTGATAGTGCTTCATAGACATCAGCGAGCTTTTGATATAAAGTAAATTAATCACTTTTAATAGATAAGGGAAATTGAGCATAAACTGAGTTTTTATAAATTGATTTACATTTTAGTACACTAAAACAACTCATTATTTAGAAAAATTCTACACTAAATCCATGTATAGATGGAAAAATTATTATGAAAATTTGAAAACCATCCTCCATTTTATCCATGTTGCAAATTAATATTTTCATAAATGGAATTTTACTTAGTTCAAAGTATAACCTTAGTTTATATGGTTCACTGACATTTTAGTCACTAAGAATTCTAGAACTTTCTACAAATATCATTTGTTTGAGATATGTTTGTCCTTCCACATGGACGTAGATTTTTTTGATCCTTTATATGTATTTTTAATATACGTTTTAAAATGGTCAAAAATAGGGCTTCCCTGGTGGCACAGTGGTTGAGAGTCCGCCTGCTGATGCAGGGGACGTGGGTTCGTGCCCCGGTCCGGGAGGATCCCAAATGCCACGGAGCGGCTGGGCCCGTGAGCTATGACTGCTGAGCCTGCGCGTCTGGAGCCTGTGCTCCGCAACGGGAGAGGCCACAACAGTGAGACGCCCGCGTACCGCAAAAAAAAAAAAAAAAAAAAAAGTCAAAAATAGAACCAGTAAATAGATGATATACAGAGGGAGGCCCAACTCTTATACTGACTTTCTCTGAAAACAGTAGCTAGCTGACAATAGACAGGCTAACAGGTGAAGTAGTGAACCCCCTATCACTGGAAATGCCCAAGGGACAGATTAAAAGCAACCCATTGCACCTATTGTCAAGGAGACTTTGGCACTGTATGGAGAATTTAAATGTATGACTTCTAAGAAAATATATATTAAGACTGAATAAATTTTAGTGAGGTTCAGCTTTTTGTCATCTAAAGTATTTTGCCCAATTTTATTTCATCTATGAAGTAAAACTACAAGTCTGCATTATACAGTTACACATGCATAAAAATATATAGGTGCGTTCTAATGGGAGTAGAATTGATTTGTGTGTTTGTGTGGGGGGGAAGTGTTGTGCAATATATGTAAAAAGTTATATGTGCATACATAGATATTTTTTCTCATACTTTTATCCATGGTTCAAGATGCATATTACTTCCAAAAGAAAGACAATACTGTGAGCCCAAGAATTTATTTTAATTTAAAATCATTGTCTTGTTTTCAAAGGAGTAAGGAGAAGAAACTGTTTTCTTCATAAAGATAGAAACTTCTGAAAATTAGGTTTTAAAATAGAAATACTAGTGTACCTCAAAGCACTGCATTAGAAGGGATTACAAACAATGAAAGAAATTCACTCACATGAAAACTCAATAGTTCCTGATCTCAAATAGCCAAAACAGAGACCAATTTTTTTAAAAACAAGAGATGCTAGCTGTTGAGAAGTCTGGTTTAAGTACCACCAATGTACTCAACACTGTGACAGAAATATGAATATAGTCTGGCCTTACATCTCCTGAACTTTGCTGATTGCATTATATGTAAAGATGCAACTGCTCCTCTCTTAAAACAGAAAGCAGTGTCTTTAAAATGATACTCAAGGAATCTGCAGGGATCCTGAGTCAGGACTTAAGCACAGACCTCAACGTATGTGGCCGTTTGCTTAATGCTGTGCACACCACGCACACACTTAATGTTCATCAATGCCATCTCTGAAGCATGGAAATTGAGGCTTCATTTAGTGCTAACAGCAGCAACATTTCAACACTAGATATTACTGAAGATAAATGGACACTTTGGCCTGAGATACTGAGCTTTCACAAAAGCATTTCTTCCCTAAGCTGAGGATTGCTTATCTGTTTACCTTTAAGAAAAAGAAAGAAGTCTAATCTTCATAATATTCTTTAAAATGAAATGAATATGTGCAATAAAATGCGAAGTCTACGAGGGGTTTTGTGGGAGTCAGAGGTTTATTCAGTGTTAAAAATGTATTTTATAGAGCTGTACTATCTAACACTGTAGCCACTAGCCACATACAGCTATTTAAATTAAATTCTTAGTTCCTCAGTCACACAACCATATTTTAGTGCTCCATACCATGTGTGGCAAATAGTGACCATATCAGACAGCACAAATATAAAACATTTCCATAACAGGACAAACTCTGTTGGACAGTGCCATTTTAGAGAAAAGCAGTCAATGTTCTTGCTACCCAAACTTTAGTTATGCAAGCAATACAAGGAGAAAAGTTGAAAACATTATTAAATATATTTCTATAAAGCTCTACTATTTAAGGAAGGGAGAAATAATTACATTTACTTGATTCTCCATAAAATTGTGGAACAGACAATAGGAAACACAACATAAACTGGGCACTGCACAGATAACAATCAGCAAAAAAGTTCCCACCAAAAGTGAGACATTCTGTGTAGTTACAAGTGAACAAAAGAGTACAGGTTAGGAATTAGCATGGAATTCTAGAACTAGAGGAAGCTGGAATCTTAGATTTTTTTCTTCACTATGAAATAATTTGTATGCTCATCCAAACTAAATTGAATCTCTGAATCATTTGAAGACATATTGTAATTATTCGTATTTCTGTAACAGGAAATAATTTGTATGAAAGTAGCAGTTTACTGAATGAGGTAAACTCAGAAAAAAATAGGACAAATTTGATTTCTTTTACCAGTGACCCCTAACTTTATCTTCTCCACCCTAAATGATAATTTTGCTAACACCTACAGCTTTTCTAATAACTTTTAGGCAACAAAAGTCCTAATATAATAACATAGCTTTCAGTCTATCATCTGATTCAAAATTCTCCTTTCCTTCCAACTAATGGCCATTTAGGTAGAGCTGAGTATTCCCCACCTTGCTATTCTACTTCCTCATCTTTTTTCATCCAGTCTATCGTTGGAACAGAAGAAGGCAAAGGAAACAAGGCTCAGAAAGTTCTTATTTGACAGAAGATGGGCATTTTTGATTTCAAAGGTTGGCTTTCTTTTTTACGGAGTGGTTTGTAGGTTGTTAAGAGATACCTACACTATTCCTGACCTACTACTCTTAGCTCTGCTAAAACTCCTAGCTCTACAGCCAGCCATTGTCACTGTTTCTGCTTCATAAGGAAACACATTGGTCTCGTGCTAAAAACAAGGGATTTGGTACCAGACCAACAAAAATTAAAAACCCTTCTCTTCTTCTTACCTACTGAGATTGTGCAATCATTTCACCTGTTTATACTTTAGTCTTTCCTCACATTAAATGAATATTTTAGGGGTTGTTGTGAATTATAGGATTATTATAAGTATGATAAATAAAACAGAGCCTGTGTATAATAAGTGTTTATTTTCCTTTTCATCTATTCTCTCCCTTTGCATGGACTGTGCTTTGTGTTGTATCTAAAAAGTCATTTCCAGACCCAAGGTCACCTAGGTTTTTTTCATGTTACCTTCTAGGATTTCTATAGTTTTGCATTTTACATTTAGGTCTATGATTCATTTTGAGTTAATTTTTGTGAACAGTGTAAGTTCTGTGCCTACATTCTTGTTTTTTTATATATGTTGATGCCCAGTTGTTCCAGGACCATTTGTTGAAAAGACTATCTTTGCTCCATTGTATTGCCTTTGTTCCCTTGTCAAAAAATCAGTTGTTATATTTATGTGGGTCTATTTCTGGGCTCTTTATTCTCTTTCATTGAACTCTTTGTCTGTTCTTTGCCAGTACCACATTATCAAGATTACCATGGCTTCATAGTAAGTCTTGATGTCAGGTAGTGTCAGTCCTCCAGCCCTGTTCTCCTTCAATATTGTGTTGGCTATTCTGGGTCTTTTACTTCTCCATACAAACTTAAAAATCAGTTTGTTAATGTCCACACACAAAAAAAGAACTTGCTGGGATTATGATTAGGACAGGGTTAAATCTATAGATCAAGCAGGGAAGTACTAAAATCTTGACAGTAACAGTCTTCCTATTTATGAACGTGGAATACCCATCCATTTATTTAGTTCTTCTTCAATTTCTTCCATCAGAGTTTTATAGTTTTCTTCATATAGATCTTGTACATATTTTGATAGATTTATACCCAAGTATTTCATCTTTTTAGTTGGAGAGGAATATTCATGGCAGCCTTATTTGTAATATCCAAAAACTTTAAGCAAACAAAATGTCAAATGGGTAAACAAATTTAGTATACCCAATGAATACTAATATACAATGAATTACTACTCAGCAAAATAAAGAAATGGACTATTGAGACAGGCAAAACCGTGAATGAATCTCAAAATAATCATGTTGAGTGAAAGAAGTCAGGCAAAAAAAGAGTACATACTGTATGATTGATTTCATTTATATAAAATACTAGAAAATGTAAACTAACCTATAACAACAGAGAACCTATCAATGGTGCCTGAGGAACAGTGATGGAAGGAAGGAGAGTCAAGAAAGGTCGAAAGGAGGGATAACCAAGAGACACACAAAAAACTTTTGGGTGTGATATAATGTTCATTACATTGATTGTGCTGATATTTTAATGGATGGATGGATATATATATGCATATATTTGTCATAACTAATCAAATTGAATATATTAAATATGTGCAGTTTATTGCATGTTAATTATACCACAATAAAGCTCTAAGAAATAAACAGAAAAGATTAGTTTTACAGTATGCTGGTGTGATAACAAGCATGCTCCAAACTATATCAAAATATTTATTTCTCAAAATTAAAAAGTTTTTGGTATCTTAAAAAAATAATCAAATATGCTTAATACAAGATCTCAACATTAAGAAACTTTTATCAAGAATTAATTCGCTTCCTAGCCCCTGAGTCAAATTTACCTATTTAAACTTAATAGTGTTTTCATTATTTTTCTAAAGTTTTAACATTTTAGTGGGAAAATGTTTAGATTTCTTATTATCCTTAAGAAATCCAAACATGATACCAAATATCAGTGTTTTAGAAGTTTGACAACTCCTTCCTTTTAGCTCTTTTCAAAATGAACTTTTTTTTCTCCTGAGTAACCCATACTTTACACATCCAAAATTCATTTGAAATTCTCACTCTCCAATTCGCTTTGGTTTGTAAAAACCTAACTAAACATTCTCAGTTAAATCAAAGCAGGTATGCAAGTAAATAATTTTATCTCTAGTCTCATTTTCCAAAATCATAAGTCCAGGAAAGTACTGTATCAGAAAATTGTCAGGACAGTTTCTCTTTTAATAAGAAGCAAGACCTTAAAATAAAATTATTAAGTTAAATAAAAAGCAAAATCTTTTATTTTATCACCCCTTTTCATGATCCCTGCCATTTACAGTAATTCTTCTTTCAGAAGGTAGCCTTTCTTTAATGAATTCTGTGTCATAATCTCTATACACATGTAACCCATTGCAATTCTTTATTATTTCCCATCAAAACATGATTAATGTGTTTCTCAACTATCAGTGACTTGTAGAACAAATGTAGAACAAATGTAGAACCTCACCCCTCAAACTTCCAGGTGCAAGCTGACTCTTCGTAGTCAGATTTTTTAAATTCTTTGCCTAGAGATGATCTATCTTGCTCAACATTTACTATGACTTCAGTTACATTGAAATGAGTAATGCAGACAACTGAGTAGTCTGTAACAGTCCTAGTATATTCTGTTTTATAGAATTAACTAATTTTCATCTTTAAAAGTAGATTATTATTCTTTCTTCGTACTCTAACTAAAAACATTTTGAAGATAATTATCTCAAAGGTCTTTAAGCTCTTTTTAAGATTAATTTTTGTTGCGCCTGCTGTGAAAGTCAGAAGACTAAAGTGTGGAGAAGTATAATGCTCTGAATGATTAAATCAGGTCTAACATTTAGACCAAATGTTGCAGAATCCAGTATATCAATGTGTGTTATCTGACAAGTAAATGTTTTAACAACAATTTTAATGTAAATATATTTAGGCAGACATGAATTCTCCAAATTGCTCTGTCTTCAGCACCCTCTATAATTAACCAGCCATTTTACACACATTTATTACCTAGCTGATCCCCAAAGGCACTTAGGTTTTCAACACCTAATTTATAAAGCTTTAGAAGTTTTAGATAGAGAGAATGTTAGACTTTAAAGGATCTTACAAATATATTGCCCAATATTCTCACTTTACTACTGAGCCACAGATAAAGGATTTGCTCAACAGTAAATATTAAATTAGTAGCAGAATAGCAGGAACATCAGACTTACTCACTCCTGATATTGCTTTTCCATTGCAACACTCTCATTCCTTTAAATTTCTCCCCAATATAATGTAAGACTCAAGAAAGTAGGGCCTTTTTGGTCCTGTGAAATGATGTGTTCCTGAAGCCTAAAACAGTAAGAAGAATTTAATAACCAGTTATTAATTTTTATTAGGTAAATGAGAGATGCTTAGTCAGAAGTGGTATGGGAAGTAACAGGATTCGTATTAATTGACTTAGGTTACTTGGCAGGTATTTTATACATATGGCTGTATTTAATCCTTCCAAAACTAATACAGAAGAAAAATTATTTCCCTCATTTTATAGATGAGGAAATTAAAGCTAGTAGGTGACAGTAAGCACAGTTTGCCTGCTTGTAAAATCTCATACTCTTTTCGCTACAATGGTGCACAGGTGTAACACAAAGAACTTGGTAGGGCCAAGAGTAAAATTCTTCGTATAATATTAACATACTTTCCAGACAAGCTAAAACATAAGAGTATTTATAAGATCATAGGCATTGTGTTAAGGTTTTTCTAGTTTAATTCTATGAGTTACTATTGTAATCTCCATTTCCCACAGGAGAAAATGAAGCACAGAGAATTTCAAAACTTGCTTAAAGGCACATAACTAAAAAGTGACAGAATCAACTATAAACCCAGGGAAGCTGGCTCCAGAGTCCATGCTCATAATTACTGCACTAAGCTACCACATAGATTAATACAGTGGTTCTCAGAGTGTGCTTCCCTGACAAGCAGCAACATCACCCAGGAACTCATTAGAATGCAAATTTGGGGGTACCATCCCAGACCTACTGAATCAGAATCTGTGGGGGTGACACTATGTATGCTGTATTTTAACAGCCCAACACGTGATGCTGAGAGATGCTAAAATTTGAGACCCACTGAACGAAGAAATGATTCAATCATTTTTAAGATGATCTTAGACTCATCTTTTTGTGTATACACTCCTAGAATTTTCTCCGAGCATGTATACACTCTTTTAAAAGTATATCACACTGACCTGTTTTGTCATTTATTTGTTCTCTAATCAATATGTCATGAGCATTTTCATACATTGATAATTTTTTGAGAACATAACAATGGCAGCTTAGTACTTGCTATGGAATGAATGTTTGTATCTCCCCCCAAAAATTCATATGTCGAAGACCTAATCTCCATCTGAAGGTGGCACCTTCAGGAGGTAATTAGGTTTAGAAGAGGTCTTGAGGGTGGAGATCCCATATGATCAGTGCCCTTACAGGAGGAAGAGACCAGAGCCCTCTCTCTCCTCCCTGTGAGAATACAACAAGAAGGCGGCAATCTACACACCAGTAAGAGGGTCCTCACAAGACACTAAATCTGCTGGCACCTTGATCTTGGATTTTCCAGCCTCCAGAACTGTGATAAATAAGTGTTTTTTTTGTTTTTGTTTGTTTGTTTGTTTTGTTTTGTGTAAGCTACCTAGTCTATGATGTTTTGTTATTGCAGTCTGAGCTAAGACAAAACTCTATCCCATGCACATACCAGAATCTGCTAACAAAACTCCTGCTGTGTCAAGAACTAGGAAGGGTCTGAGATTTTACCCTCCTTGTAAACTAACAAATTAGCCTATTGTTTCATGGATGCTGCCAGAGGCCATAAGACTCCTGGGTCAGAGAAAAAGACTATCACTCACAGCACAGCAAGGAATAGGAGCATCAGCAGATTTGCATTGGTTCCCCTCACCCCCAAGTCCCACAAAGGTGTGTCATGGTTCCATCTGACACCGCACACACAGAAGAGAAATGCAAAGCCAAAGGTCCAGAGCTTTGTGACAAGCAACAGTTGTGGCCAGCAGCAGATAAACCAGTCACCCTCATCTTGAGCAATGTGCTGTTACACAGTAGTCAGGCTATGGTCACCTTGACCTACTTAGTGACCTACTATGTGACTAGCTACAGAAACTCTTTAATATCACAAGACATTATTATCCTGGCCATCTATCACAAGACATTATTATCCTGGCCATCTAGCACACTTTGCAAGAATATAGAGGGATGGCTGCTTGGGACCCATGGCAGACTGTCTCTCCCAACAATTGTTGGACATTTAATTTTTTTACACTTTTAAATAATGCCACAGTAAACTATCTTGTACCTAAAATATATTTCTCAGTATTTACTTAGGATAAATTCTTAAAAAACGAATTGCATCATCAGTAATTTTGGTTTATTTTAGCCTTTGATAAATATTTCACTTATGAGATTGTATAAAAAAACCCATTTTCCAGAAATTCTTACCAATGATAGGTAATTTCTTCTATTCTTAAAGTTTGGAAGTTTCCTTAAAAATCACATTATTAATGTTAATTAGCATTTATTTGATTATTGCTGAAGTAAACTTTTTAATACATGTATTGGAATTTGTATTTCTTTATGAATTAACTGTAAAAGTGTTTGTATTTTTATTCTCTTGGGATTATATATTTTCTTATTGAATTATGAGAGTCATTTATATATTTTTAATAATCCCCATAGGCTTAGTAAAACTAAATATATACATATAAAGATATAGAGATAATCTATATATAAAACCTATTTGTGTCCACAATTATTTAATATTAATCTGTTGAAAGAATTAATGATTTTCTAACTACTGCCAAATAGAACAGGCCACTGTAAAGTATCATATCAGCATCTCTTTAGAAAACTTACAATTAGAATCACCCACTTTGGAAGGATCACCGTGCCAATCAAATAAAGCATATTTTGCAATATTTGGGACTGAGAATTCTTAGTAAGTTCAGCAGGAGTTCAGTAGGAGGACTGAAGGAGAGATCCAATAATTTTTTGTTCTAAACTTACCTAGGTTCTTCTTGCTAATGATCTAGTGCTGACGGTTCTTGACCATCTCTAACCAGAAGTCAGTCCTATTTTAATATAAGCCCATGGTCTCTAAAAAAGAATTTGTCATAGATATCAAAATCTTATTTTCATTCACACATAGCAATTTTTTCTCTATTGTAAAAATATAAATTTGTTTTGGTGACAGTATCTGTTGTTTCTGCTTCTTCCATTCTGTGACATTACCCTGCTAATTGCAGTAGAACCATACATAACAGAGTTATGTACAATAAGGAAGTGTTATTAAAAGTGAAAACCTAAATGAGTGTTTTGAGGTTTTTTTGTTTTTTCAATTCTGCTCCTCTTCCCAGTTCTGTTCTGCTATCTCTTGAACCCATCGATCCCCCCTTCCACTTCTTCCTTCAGGTTTTCATCAGCCTAGCTCTAGCCACAACCCACCTAAAAATTCGGTAACCAAAGTACAAATAAGCTGGATAAGTGGTATTAGGAAAGAATTTGTGAAGTTCTATTGGACTGCACTATCGTTTAGTCTCCATGGCCATAATGATGACAGGTTCTAGTCTCCTCATCCTCCTTCAGGATGAACTTTTTACTTCCTGAAAACTGCATTTTTAAGAAGAAGTTTTATAATACATGGGGTTCATTAATGGTGATATTGATGAACTTTTGGCCTTCATACAAGATCAATGGTCTCTTGAGCACATATTGACCTTGACATTATCTTAGATGATATTTATCTCGGATCAATAAATTTTGATTATTAATATCAACTACAGTCAATAATTGCTTATTGAAGTTAGAATACAAATGAGTAAGCAGGACTTCAAGTGAAGATTACTAGTAGCATTTATGTTTGCTCATTATAGGATCTTAAATCTTGGTTCTAAAAATGTCCTATGTTAAAATTACTAAGATTTGTAGAATTAAGTCATTAACAAGAAACAAAATACAACACACCAGACTCAGTAAGAGAAGACCCCTTACTCTAAAAATGTCCCTCCAGTGGCATTTTTTCCTACTGACAAAGCTTAACATTATACTCATTGCAAAAGAGAAATGTGTGGACAATCCAATCCATTATTGCAGTGCCAGTACTGAAGGGTGAGTTAGAGCTAAGGAGCAATAAATTGATACCTGTGTTGTTGAACATTTGCACATGTTTGCAAATTGTCTGTTCAGGTCATTTTCATATTTTTCTCCTGAGGAGATTTTATACCTTTTGTTTCTACAAATCCTTTACATGTTAAGAATATCAATTTAGTTCATCACATATATTTTGTTTATAGCTCCAGAACATAGAGATTTATATTCTTGTAAAAAAAAACTATAATTTTTGTCCTTTTGTCAAAATTTCTTTTGTCTAGATTTCTTTCAACTACATGCTTAGAGATAATTTTCCCTACCTGTGATCAAAAAAATTGTCACCTACATTATCTTATCATCTATTTTCTTTTCATTTAAAATTTAACCCATAGGGAATTTTCTTTTGTATATGACATAAGGCAGAAATCTAATTCTGTTCTCCCCCAAATGTTTTCTAATTATCCCAAAGTCTAAATGAGCTATTATTTTCCCTCTGATTTTCTTGACCTAATGTCATATTATTAAATACTTATGTTTATAGACAGGATCAAAAATAATAATTTCAGGGGCTTCCCTGGTGGCGCAGTGGTTGGGAGTCCGCCTGCCGATGCAGGGGACACGGGTTCATGCCGCGGAGCGGCTGGGCCCGTGAGCCATGGCTGCTGGGCCGGCACGTCCGGAGCCTGTGCTCCGCGGTGGGAGAGGCCACAGCAGTGAGAGGCCCGCGTGCCGCAAAAAAATAAATAAATAAATAATAATAATAATAATTTCATAGATACCTATGGACCCATCACACGTAAGTAAGAGATGTTACCATATAACCATGTTGTCTTAACATTTTTAAAGGAAATAAAATGTTATATAGAGAGCTATAACCCCTCTGTCTATCTTGTCCACCCCCTCACTCCCCAGAAGTAGCTAACATCCTGAAGTTGACACGTATCTTTAGCCTACATGTTTTAATATTTTTACTACATGTTTGTATACAATTTGTTTTAAGAAATATATGTAAATAGTATACTCTATATATCCTTTAGCAACCTTTTTTTACTCAACATTGTTTTTCAGATGTATCCATGTTCACTCACACAGATACACACTTCATTCATTTTAATTCTGTGTAGTATTCTATTTTATAAATAAATCACAGTTTATTTGTCCATTTCCTACCACATAAAGACAGTGTGAACCAAACTGGTTGTAATGATTTACCCTCTCATCCACAACACATGAGGGTCACCTTTGCTTCACAGCCCCACAGACTGATGTTATTAGAAATTTATTTTTGTAGATATATGGGGTATAGAATATTATCTCATTTTATCTTAATTTTTATTTACCTGAGATTACATGTATTGACCACTTAAATTTACTCATGAATTGCCTTTTCATAAACTATGCCCATTTTTCTTAGAGACACATTCAGCCAGGATGTGAACTGCTTTGGTATGCAGAGCTCTGGGGTGAAGTTAAACTAATTTTCATAGGTTCCTTCCAAAGGGAAAATAATGGGACCATTAAGCTCTGCATCACAGCAATCTGGCAATATTGTTACACTTTTAGAAATTATTACTATAGTACTAATAGTAGTAGTAGTCATAATGGTAGCAGGAGCATACATTTTCTACAGATCTTGTGGGTGCCACGTACTCTGCTTGTTATGTGTTGTCTCTTTAATTTTCACAACAATTATGTGAGATAAATTCTATTATTATCTTTATTTTATAGATGAGGAACTTGAAGCTCAGAAAGTTAGATAACTTGCCTCAAGTCACACAGCTTGAAAGAAACAAAGGCAAAATTCAAATCTAGTTCACATGACTCCAGAACTCAGAATTTTAATACACTGAACCGAAGAATGTAGGGAAGTCAACATCTACAAACAATAAATGCTGGAGAGGGTGTGGAGAAAAGAGAACCCTCCTACACTGTTGGGAATGTAAATTGGTACAGCCACTATGGAGAAGAGCATGGAGGTTCCTTAAAAAACTGAAAGTAGAACTACCAATGATCTAGAAATCCATTCCTGGGCATATACCTGGAGAAAACCATAATTCAAAAAGATACATACATCCCAATGTTCATAGAAGCACTATCTACAATAACCAGGACATGGAAGCAACCTAAATGTCCATCGACAGAAGAATGGATAAAGAAGATGTGGTGTGTGTGTATATATATATATATATATATATATATATATATATATATAATGGAATATTACTCAGCCATAAAAAAGAATGAGATCATGCCATTTGCAGCAACATGGATGGACCTAGAGACTGTCATACTGAGTGAAGTAAGGCAGAAGGAGAAAGACAAATATCATATGATATCACTTATATGTAGAATCTAAAAAAATGGCACAGAAAACAGAAATACAGTCACACATGTAGAAAAACTTATGGTTACCAAGGGGGAAATGGGGGGTATAAATTGGGATATTGGGTTTGATGAATACACACTACTATATATAAAATAGATAAACTAATAAGAACCTACTGTATAGCACAGGGAACTCTACTCAGTACTCTGTAATGGCCTATATGGGAAAAGAATCTTAAAAAGAGTGGATATGTGTATATGTATAACTGATTCACTTTGCTGTACATCAGAAACTAACACAATATTGTAAATCAACTAAGTTTTAAATTAGTAAAAATTAATTAAAAAATAAAATCCAAGTTCATGCTAGAGGAAAAAAAAAAAGAATGTAGGAAAGTCAATGTAGGGACTTAAGACTAGAAAGGAATTACCATCAAGTGACAAACATCTATGGAAGTGGATAGGACCAGCATTTAATAGTGACACCAGTGAGAAGCCATAAGTAGAGGACCAATGTAAACTTGCAATTATCTTTGAAATTTCATTGACAGTCTTTGGTCTGAGAAAACCACCTGAACAACTTGGAGAGTAAGGAAGGAGAAGCACTCAAATGGAAGATGCTGGACTTCCCACTAATAAGGACATGTTATTGCTTGAAAAATTACCTGTCAAAATAAAGAAGATGTGATATATTGCCACTCCTAGTTGGTGAAGCAAATCATTTGCATATGTAAACTTAATCTATAATGTATATTCATATACATTAGTGGACTGTAGATTTATAACTTCTTCTTCAAGGAAGAAAGGTAGAGATGCATGGAACACGGCCATAGCCTTTTGAGTTGATGCAACAAATGGTAACAAGGCTCTGCCATAATACAATACAAGAAGTATTGCCAACTAGAAAGGATATATCTTAGGGCAGAGCCACTATGATATTTCTTATTTTCATACTTTAGTAGTATGTCACTTTGAATCAGAGACTAGTCAGTGACTTATAATCTAGTGCAAGCTTTATAACCTTTAGTTTTTTCTATTCATAATTTATCTAGTACTGATTTTAAAACATTTAAACACCTTACTTTTCCTCTTTGTTTGAAAAAGAACACGAATTTGGAATGAGCTTTACAATTTTATTCATGAGATCTATCCATCCTTATGTCAATAGTAACTGCTCAATTATAATTAACCATTTTAGAGAACATGTTATTGCTTCTTATAAATCAGCCACTGCTCCTAATTTTACAAAATGCAATTCAATGAATTCCCATCTATACTGTTGTCATATTTCCACTTTAATTTCCATCTTAAATCCTTAGGGTTGAAAAGAATCTTAGAGATCCTACAGCTCAGTTTTAATGATAAGAAAATTGTGCTCAGAAAAGTTAAGGAACTTGTTCAAGATTTTACTTTTATTAGTGGCAGACCTAGGGCAAAAAGACAATTTCTAGACTATTCCATCAAATGCTCTCTTTCCACTACTTGTAAAACTTCTTCCCAAACACCTACCTAGAATCAGAAAAAACACATCTCATTCAAAATTACGCATTCATCATTTTATTTTTTACTATCTGAAGACAGAAGATATACCTATAAAATAACAAAGGCAAATATAGTTATATAGAGACAGATATAGAGATGATAGAGGTATAGGTATAGATATATTTCCTTAGATATTTTAACTTTGCCTCTCGTCACCTTCCTCCCTTAGTTATTGAAAAGAAGGTAGTCTTAATACTAAACTGGAAGTAGGATCCCAGCATCCCATCCTCAAAGGATCATTCTGGTTAAGGAAGGTTCTCTTTGAATGAGTAAAAAATAATTTATTATTTCATCCAACATTTTAAGTGCAAAGTATTTTACAAACACTCTTTGGGCCCTGTGATTACTAGTGTGATTGTAATATCTACACTGTTCTCAACATACCCTTAAACCTCATGCATGTTTTGTTTATAGGATTTTTCCCCAAGAAACAACTACGAAAGAGGTAGATTGGTGATGTCATGTAGCATTAATGGAACTACTTCATTACCCCTCCCTATATTCACATCCTCTGCCATATGACTTTCCTGCCTCTCCTGTGGCCATGTGAGTTGGTCAATGGAATGTTAATAGGTGTGATGGGACAAAAGGCTTGAAAAGCACTTGCACATGTGGGTATGTTTGGGTTTGCTCTCTTGTGACTCTGCCATGCAATGAAAAGGACATGTGCAAGCTATCCTGTTTTCCCAAGGGGAAGATGAAAGCCATGTGGAACTAAGCCAACAAACATCTTCTCCCAGCTGAAGAAAAAAGTATTCTTCTATTGTTATTCTGATTATATCATTCCTTCCAGTCTCTCTAGTTTCTCCTTACATGCATTTTACTAGGTAGATACTGGAATTCCTGAACATCTCACATGCCTTGTGAATATGTATACCTCGTACACTGAGTGACATCCTTTCTTCCAAGTTTCTTCCACAATTTTCATCTCTTTTGTACCACATTCTGAGAAAACTTCTTGGCTGGATCTTCCATAAAACTGATTTGGTGTTCAACCATTTCTATTCTACTATTCAGGGTTTTTTTTTTTTTTTTTGAGATTTTTAGGTAATTTGTGTGATTTATTTCAGCAGTTGGGTTGTATGAATTCAGTCACATCTTTTGTATTTTTTCAATTGCTCTTTAGCTGACAACTAACTAACCCTTTCTTGAGGTAGCCCTTTTTCTCTATAAATTTCACAAGAATCTGAAGAGTTTGCTCCAGTCTAAGGTCTTAGTCCTTTTGTCAATCAGCTGACAGAGAAAACTTAAATGTGATGAATCAGCTAGTACTATTGCTTCTGTCACTGGCACATAGGAACACTTTTGAAAACTATTCTTTCACCTTGTCCATCACTGCAGTTATGCCTACAGAGGTACAGTTCCCTGCACAAGTTTCACTGATGCACTAGACTTAAACTCCAAGAATATAGGTCTTTCAGCTCATATTCAAGCTTAATCATTACTCGCCTCCATAACCAGTTTGTCAAGATGGTTGGGTTTATAGGTATTTCTGGCCTCAGCTGCATTATATCCCATATCCAAGCCTCCCCTAGTTAATCTTTCACTTTAATATTGACCCTTGCTCACCTGTCCAGTTCTACCTTCTCCCATGGTGAGTTCCTCCCTGGGGTCGTTGGAGTCCTTTATGCCCTGGACTTTTCACAGACCTGGTCAGTCAGAGTGGTGCTAACAACAATGAACCTCAAAAGGGAAAGAGCTGACTTTTCCTCTTGAGTAATCCATTCTTCCTTAGGCAAGTATTCCCATCTCCTCTCCAGTAGTCAACTCAGCATTCCAAAGACAGTTTAAAGGTAATATTTTTTAGCCAGAGAAGCTTGATTTGTCCTCTTTCACCCGGGCAGTGAGTTAATTGTGTCTACTCAAGTGGCCTTTTTCTGAATAAATATTTGCTCCAGAGTGACTGGTCTTGTCCATAAATATAAAGAAGCTTTAGGAATTAAGAGTTTTGCATTCTACATTATCAGTTGCACTGTCACATTTATTGATATTTCAACAATCATGTAGGGGCTTTTCAATGTCTATAAATTCTCTCTTACAGTTTACCTTTTCTTAGCAGCCTGTTCTAGCTATAGGAATTTAGTGTCCCCCCAAATCTCTCTGAAGATACTAATTATTTTTATGATATTTTCTATATTTCTCCAGTAATCAGTTTCCTCAAGAATTACTTCAATTTGTTCAGTTTGGTAGTCCATTTTTTCCTAAAAAATCTGGAGCTTCTTATTTATAAGTGAGGGTTTCAGATGATCAATATAGGTGGCCAATGTGAATGTCACAATCCCTTGATAGTAAATTTGATTGCAAATGACAGAAGCTATGCTTATGGTAAGTGAACTGGGATCTGTCATCAGAAATACCTCTGTGTTAGGGTGCATAGGAGCTTGCTGTCAGGATATGGGAAGGTTTACCATGTTGGCAGCTAATATTACATAGGTAAACCACCCAACTTCTCTTTTTAGCACCAATACTCACTTTAAGTATCACCTACCAACCCCCATGGCAGAATCCATTCACCTCTTTATTAGGTCTCAAACTGTTTCTATCAGCTCTGTGAGAGCTGGGTGGGTGTGCTTTTGCCAGGAGTTTGGAATGTCCTAGTTTTATTGGTCTCCCTATTAAGTGTCCAACAGATGATTCCTGCCTCTAGCTCCTAATGATTATGATCTTGGAGTTTTCCAAATTTCTGTCCGGGGAAAAAAAGAAAAACAACTCCCTTCTCCCTCCATTAGTATTTTCTTTTGTTTGTATTAACTGCATGTATCAGTTCTATTTGGTTACTCTGTCGATCCAATCCCATCTGCTTTATATCTTCCAGAAATTTTTTGCTTCTGCTGGTCTAACCTTTCACATTTCCTAGTGCTGTTACATTTTGTTATTTTTATATGTATTCACTCATTCCAGTGGAACTTTGGGGACTGAATTGTAAATGTGTGTGCTTAGTCAGACATCCAGATGGCACTTAGCTCCCAAATGACTATTTCCTTTGTTATTTTTCTTTTTTCCCTTTTTTCTTTTCTTATTTAGTTTTTCATTGCTTTTTATTTAGTTTATTCTGTTTTACTCAAATGCCTTTTAAGAAGCAGGATAGGTGACGAGAGCACTGGGATAGTAGTTATGATTCCTTTATTCCAATCATGTTTTTGCTATTATCATTGCCATTATTAAATAGTGTATAGGTGTTCAATAAGTATTTTTGAACAAATGAATGAACGAAGTAAATTACCTTCCCTCTGCAGACTTCAGTTTTCTCCAATGTAAAATTAGGAGGCCTCTGCAAGTAATAGCAAGTTATGATTCTTCTTGAGCTGGATAGAAAACATTTATAATCACTTAACAGGAGGCACCAAGAAGAGAGAGGCTCCCAGTGTGTGAGCAGGAATGCAGTAGTATGTGACCACATAACGGGCAGCCTAAGACAAAAAACTGTGATCAAAAACCTAAAAGCAGACCTTTGACATCAGAGTCTCAGGGAAGTTCTAAATAATCATCATTAGGCTTAACAACTGACTCTCAGGGGACTGCAGAACTGTGATCAGGCCAGAGGGCAGCTGAGCACTGAATTAGCCAAGACCTAGATTAAAACACAATCTGCCGTTAGAAGGGCACATGTTAACACACTCTCCTTTTCCTAGACCCACTTCATAAAAAACTAACCATAGGTAAAAGCTTCTGAGGCCACAGGGCCTGACAATCCTGCCCTGAGAAAACCTCAAAGTTCCTGTACTCTTTATCCAGATTCAAACATCTTCTGCCTCGTTGTCCACTGGCATTAAGGTTCCCAGGTCAGGTGGTAAGTGTCACACAAACACACACAGCTGGGGGAACTCTATACCACATGCAGTCACCCAAAATAATTCATTAGCAATGATATTGCTTGACAAAATTAAAGTCAAAGTCATAAACAATGCCTTTAGCGGGTTCTTTACATTTTGAATCACCTTGCTACTAGGATAACAAAAATGTTATTATTCTATTTCTGAGAATATAAAGAAACACAAGAGTTTACAAATTTCACATCTGCTTGATACGCTTCCTGCAGTGGTCTTCAAACACAATCACCTGGAGGTCTTGTTAAAGCTCAGGCTGATGGGGTCCCCCACCCAGAGTTTCTGATTCAATACATTGAGGGTAGGATCCTAGAGTTTGCAGTTCTAACATGGGGAGCAGATGCTGCTCATCCTGGGACTACACTTCAATTCCAAAATTTCTGAGTCGTGTTCTAATGCTTATTTTGACTCTGGTCTGTTTTATTTGGGGGAGAGAGGGTGTTGTTTTGTTTTGTTTTGTGCCTTGTAGCATGCCTTGTCATTTTTTGTTGAAAGCTCTATGTGATGTATTGGATAATGGGAACTGAGGCCTTTAGTGTGAAGTGTTAGGTTTATCTCACTAGGAGTTAGGCTGTGCATACTGTCTGCTATGGCTATAACTATTAGAGGCTTCAATTTCCTCTAGTGATCTTATTTTTTCTCCCCTGTTTTCTTTGAGTTTCCCTAGAATCTCCTCTTCAGATTGAGTCTGTGTCTCTTTCAGCTCTTTCAGTTGTAATTTACTGTTACTATACCAGAGCCCTATTGATGTGGTGCTAAGGTCCTGGGAAGGAAGCATTCTATATCTTATGACTAAATCCCCATTTTTTAGTGGGTCTGATGCTGTAGCAGAAACTAGTTGAGGCACCCCTATTACGTTAGTCCTTATTCAGCCCTTATTCTTTCCACCCATTCAACTGGTCACCTACAGACGGTTTTTTTCCCCTCCTTTCTTGCTTAATTGCACTCTGAAAATGATTGCCCTCTAGCTAAAGTTGTACTATGCACCTGATGTTTACTTCTCCAAGACAACACTCCCTAACACTCCTTTCCTTTGTGAGCATTCTTCACTCCAGAAAGAAGGTCACAGAATGATAACCTCGAGGACCACCAGAACCTGTTCCAGAACCACCTGACACCAGCCCTAATGATATCAATGTCTCCAGGAGGAAAGAAGAATGCAAGACTACATCACCCTGGGACTTCCCTGGTGGTCCAGTGGTAAAGAATCCGCCTTCCAACGCAGGGGGCTCGGGTTCAATCCCTGGTCAGCCCGCGTGCCACAACTACTGAGCCCACGCACCTCAACTAGAGAGCCCGCGTGCCACAAACGACAGAGCCCATGCGCTCTGGAGTCCATGCACCACAACTAGAGAGAGAAAACCCACATGCCACAACTAGAGAGAAGCCTGTGTGCCACAACGAAAGATCCCACATGCCGCAATGAAGATCCCACATGCCACAACTAAGACCCGACACAGCCAAAAATAATAAAAAATAAAGTAAAATATATATTTTTTTATAAAAGACTACATCAGCCCTGATCCTTATCTAAAGCCCTATTTTCCACTCTAAAACTATAATACCCCTTCCTATTTCCCAGGAAGGGGGGCACAGTCTTGGGAGTGTTAGCCTGTTGTGGCCCCCTATGCCCAGCAAAGTAATAAAAGCTACTCCTCCAAAGCTTTGTCTCTGCGTTTCTATTTGGCACCGGTGAACAGAGGCCTGGTTTTTCAGCAACACTGAGTCCCTAAGCTGTGACTTTCAGAAGAGTTTCTTAGCATTTTTTCTACTCTTATGTGAGGCAGAAAGGCTACAGGGGGCCCAGCTGTCTAACTGCCCCACTCCATGTTAGATGATGCTCTGGTAAAGCTGTTTTCCTGGAGGGTAAGACTTTGCTGTGGAGGGCACTCTGGGCGTCTTTCAAAATCCTTACTTTTGCTCTACCCAGAGCACAAAGGGGTTTTTCTCTGATCTTCACAGTGAGAACTCGGTGGGGTTCCTGCGGGTACATGTCATGAAAGTGTGAGGGTTCCCCCTAAGACTGGGTCCTAGGGAGTTTTTAACTTTCAAGCTTGTGCACAGCCTCTAGAAGTTTATCAATTACCATGTTAAGTGTTTCTACCTGCAACTGGCTCCGGCAGGCTTGTGCTCCTGCTGAGCTGTGATTCTCTGTATTCACTTGTCTCTCCAGATTTCTAGGCGGCTGTCACCTCAATTCTCCGATGGATCTAAGAAGAGTTATTGATTTCCAGTTTCTTCAGATTGTTTCTTTTTTTTTTTTTTTGCGGTACGCGGGCCTCTCACTGTTGTGGCCTCTCCCGTTGCGGAGCACAGGCTCCGGACGCGCAGGCTCAGCAGCCATGGCTCACGGGCCCAACTGCTCCGCGGCATGTGGGATCTTCCTAGACCAGGGCACGAACCCGTGTCCCCTGCATCAGCAGGCGGACTCTCAACCACTGCGCCACTAGGGAAGCCCAATAGTCGAATTTTTTTATCTTAGGTACTGGCATATCCCAATGATCTGTACTACTCTAGGATGTGATTGCTTAGGAGTGAATGTAATTTGAACTTGTTCATGGTTAGAGAGTGTCTGCAGTTGAGAACCAGGCACATCCATCTACTGTGATCCTGAACATGGCTCTAAAATACATTGCTTGAAGAAAACAGACCCCAAAGATTACAGGTGGGGACTGTTTTAAGTAGTTCCATACCCAAGTGGAGATCAAAGAAGTCCAACTAAGAGAATTGTGGATGGACATGACAATGATAGATTAAGCGAAAGTTATTTTTCAAAGGTCTATCTTGAAGATTATTTCTCAAAGTTTGGAGGAACTAACATGATTGGCTGTGGAAGGAATCACACGTGAAATTTCTTAAAATAACATTTTATTGACATAATTTTGCCTATGTTACACACAATAATAAAAAAAACCTTTACACTTAAAAAAAAAAGACTCACTCCAACTGGCATGAACAATAAGAATTATTCTAACCATGAGCACTGGATAACACAAGGGGAAGTCCAGAGGCATAGTGGACTTTAGAGTGATGAACTCAAAGTCTCACTTATATTATCAAAGCTCTTCCTACATTTCATCCTGCTATCTTCATTGTTCACTTCATCCTAAGGTCAGTTTTCTTTATGTTTCCAAGAAGTTGTCAGTAGCAGTAAAGGCTATATGCTTCCCTATCCATATCCACTGAAAGGAAGAAAGCACCTTTTCCAAGCTATCAAAGAAATGCTTTTTCTTTTAGACCAATTGGGACAACTTAAGTCATATGCTTAGTCCTAAACCAATAACTGATGCCAAAGAAAGCAACGGGTTGATTGGCTTAGGCTGCTAAACAATCATTTCCAAGAGGGATGAGACACATGATTGGTTTTAACTAATCAAGAACTAACCAAGAGCTCAGCAATTCTGCAAACTACGAATGGAAGAAAAGTGGAGTGGATTTGGCAGGGGTAAACTATAATGTTCATAAAGCAGGCAAGATTTAAAAGGACCTTTAGAGCACAGAACTTTTGACATAATTTTGACACCTGCTAACATGAGTCTAAATTTGAGAGTACATGCAATGATTCCAATGACTTACCTCTAAAACTGCTGTTATTAAATATGCAAAGTGTCTTGGACAAAACGTCTGTAACACCCGCTGAAGATAATTCTCTAAAGACATTCTTACATGAAACGAAATCCCTCCTCCTCCCTTCAAAATAGTCAACTTACTGACTTCACCACTCTTTAGCAGGAGAAAAAGCAGACAAACTTGAGCATTCCTTTTCTCTTGGTCTCCTTTAGAAAAGCTGTAGAGCATTATTTTCCTTTTGCATATCAGCAATTTGGTTAGTGGGCTTCTTTTTTTTTCCTAAGCTGATCACTATAGATAAACATAAAATCTCTAAATAGATTTTCCTAGTCAGTTAACCATATTCTTGGGGGAAAACATAAGGTAGAATCATTATTAAAAAGCATTCTCAGTAACATACATCTTTATTATATCAGTGTTTTGCCAAAAAAAAAAATGATTGATAGTAAAATCCACTTAATTTTTTTTCTTCACAGAATCAAGCCATCTGCCTCAAAGTACACCACCGGCCTCTGTTAGATAAATTCACACATTTTAAAGCCCCGGAGTAACCATTTGAATGGAAATTGGACACTTCTTGTCATTTAGGAAGCTTTTTTAAACTGGAAAGGCTTCTCATTTGTTCAATTAAATGTGTGTGTATGCAACATACTTCATGAAATTTATCCCAAAACAGCAAGGGCTGAAATAATATTTGAAATAGGTGGCACAGCTGTTGTATTTCGAGAGTTACACATGGACATAGATGGAGACATTGAGGGAACTCTGAAGTGCAAGTCAAAATATTGTACAGTCAAAACTGTCAACCACAGTCATTAGAGATGGATCGACACCTTCCTTAATGGAGGTGTGTGGAAAGTGCAAAGATTTAGTCAAGTGGAACTTATATGCTTCTCTGGATGAATTATTTTCTTCTCAGTTGAGCTTTAAAATTTGAGAATGCCGGATCTGCCTTGGAGTTTTCTCTCTCTTGAATACTATTTGAAAACAGAGCTACACACTGCAAGTATTGGGTATTCCCAAAATATTCCCAAGCATTCCCAAAGGAATGTCAAATAGTGGTGTGTGCATAGCAGAGAAAGCAAAATAGACTGTTTAGACCTGGAGGAGTAGATGGGGGAGGGAACCCAGAGATAGTTCTCTATGGCTCTAGCTTTGTAAGAGAGGGAACAAAGGCCAAAGAAGGTTAAGAGTCATCACTTGCATTCCACAGAATTGCTCTCCTCAGACTCATTCCAGAGCAACTTCCACCACAGACACCGCTTAATTAAAGGAAAAGAAAGGTTGCCTGCTTTTGAATTTTACTTTATCTAATTTCACTTTGATTAAGAGTGTCACATCTTTTTTAAAAAAGTCATAATTTTTTATAAAGCAGATTTAGAATGACAAAGTAGAGATCAATTTTTCTTAAAATTGCTGTAAGGTAAAAAATTTTCACAAAAATGGAAGTATATATGCTTTAATTTCTATAAACAATGTGTGTGTATGTTAACAGGATATTTGGCTAAATTTTTCATTTTACATTAATCACGTAGGCAACTTGCAGCTTTTAAAAAAATGCTAACAATTCTACATCTTAATCTAATCAAGTGAGTAATAAGTTCTGATGCAAAATTCTTGAATTCAGAATTCTTGAGTAGGTGACATACATCTGAGCAAACATACATACACACAAAATGCATAAACAGCAACTGGGAGGAAAATATTTCCACAGTCATAGCAACAATTCTTTTTAAATGCATCATTGTCTGGGGTTTGAAAGTTCACACATTTCCCTCTCACTTGTAGTTTTATAGACATGGGTGTTGAAAGCAGATGCCTTTAGTTTATTTCAGGGAGAACCATGAGCTACTGAAAATGACAAATCTCAGCAATCACGTTTAGGCTCCCATATTCTTCTACGTTGAAAAGAAATGGATAAAACCCTTAATAAGAGAAGCAGCAAATAACTAAGTTTATCCATCATCTTCTCTGCAGTAAGAGCTAATGAAACAGAAATGAAACCATGTCCATCTTCAGAGGAACTTTTCCCCAAAAGACTATGTTCCTATACTTCAGTGGAGTCCTCCTGAACAGAGCAAATTGATTTTCTAAAACATCCTTGGGTATTCCAGGGACAGAATAAAGTCACAGTCTGACATGTCAACCTTCTACCACATTTATAAGCCGATCTATACAACTGGAACAAAGGAAGAATTAGGGCAACTTCAGGTCACCTCAGCAGCAAGTCCATTTAAGCCTGAACTACCCCAACAATTGGTTCATTTACCACCTTTACTTCACCAATTATTTCACCATGGCTCTTGTGAATACATAGTGTAGCCCAATCTTTGTTTCCCTGTAAGTCAGAGCAGTAGTTCCTAAAAAGCAATAACTGCATATAACTAACGGGCACTGACACTCATGCTGGGGGTGGGGGATTGGTCTTCCCAGAATAAGGCTCCATTTCTCTACCTTTTGCTCTCAGGAGAAACAAAGAAAATTCCCAGTGCCCTGAGAAGTTTCTGCCTCCCTGTTTCCATTATATAACCTTTTTGACAAGTTTCTGTAAAGGATTTTAAAATCAGAAAAGCTCAAACACATTGATCTTAAAATTTCTTTTAAGTTACTGACATTTCCTTTCTCACATAATAAGTGCTGAAAGCCAGTCAACAGCTCAAGAGTGTTTATTTTTCATTGATGTGGTCTTGTGTTTAAAAAAGAAAAAAACTCATTTCTATAAAGTTCATTTCTATAAAGTCCATTTCTATAAAGTTCTCCATTAGAATGTGTGAGTCACCCACGCAAACATACACATTCATTCATATACCCATTAACTGGGGGAGAAAGAGAAAATGAGAATTTGACTTGGAAAAAATCAGCACAGCAAACCTATACCTCAATCATTTTTAGCATTTCTTTCTTCCATGGGTGTAGTAGAAGGTCTTCCCAAGGGTACCACGGAGAGTTAATCTACCCCATGTTAACTCCTAGAAGCTCTAACCTGATAGGCAGGGAGCTCATCCTAAGGTAAGAGAACAACCAGGTGCCCCATACCATGTGGGGTCATCTGCAACTGCATGTTGCAAAAGATGGTCTGGGATGCTGAATTATACAACATTGCTCAAGGTATCTTAAGACTAACTATCCCTGAGAAGCAGTGAGAAACTGAAAGAGTGAGCTAAATAAAAGAGTTTTGCACAAGGACCTTTATTTATAAGAAACAAAGAATGAGGCCCTATACTAGGCTCTAAAGAAAGAATGAATAGACAGATGGAGAGAGTGTCCATCCTTAATCTGTTTGATGACAGGAGGAAAAACAAGGACCCCTCAGTATGGAGAAGAAAAATGCCATCAAAATGAGTGTGGTAAATTCCCAAAAACCTATGAAAGTCACAGTGATATCAGAAGGGCCACAGCAGCACTGATGGCCATAACCAGCTGATAAAAGAGTTTAAGCTTCCAAACAAAATATACAGGCTGCCATATAAGATTAAAATTGTGTTTCTTTTTCTCTACTATGCATTTATAAGTTGTCTAGTTCTATTTCTTAAAAGCATGGCCAGACTTCCCTACACTAAGACCTTCTCTTACTTCTCCACAGACCCATGCACCCTTCATATGGCAACCTCCAACCTGAATTATGTGTGATTATGACAGGTGTACTTTTCTATAGGTATATTATACCTCAATACAAGTAAAAACACAGAAACTACATATAACAAACAGATAGATGAACTAAGTCAGACCACAGCTAATCAGGTCTTCTGTTTCTGAGGAAAACTGTGTGTTTGTTCAATGACTTCTTTTCAGCCTCCATTTTCTAACATAAAAAGATGTACCCTCCTCAGAGCTAAAACTGAGACCTCTTGCCCAGAGATCCCTTCTTCTAAGCCTACTACACTATGAACACCACCATCTCACATGAAGCTATAAGCCATTTGTTCCTCTGTTCCTCAATCTATAATTTTCATGTCAGGAGTTGGCAAATGCAATTTAATAAGACAAAGTTATTTGATTCTAATACTCAGTTTCATTCTGTGATTTCAAACCAACATGAGTTACTTGGGCCAAGTTATTTCATCTTAATTTCATATATGTTTTAAATATCTTACAAAGTATATCACTCTGCTTTCTCTAGTTTAAACAAAAAACTCCCCTTCCACCCCCACACTCATGTACACAATCCTGTAGAAGTTAACAAGTAAAGGGCCAACTTAAAGTGTGTTTATGAATGGAAATCTGAAGCTAACCAAAAGTAAATAAAAATATTATGATCAGAAAATTCATTTGGGATCACTCAATTCACAACCAGTACATTAAATAATTTCTTAAAAACAAACATCTCATTCCATCTTTGCAATCAGTGCCACTCAATCAAATGCATCATTGCATGTATAATTATTTTCCTCTATACATCTTGGATGTCTTTAGCTTTTAAAACGGAAGACAATTTCTTGGCAGCAAATGGTAAAGTTCCATATGGCTCCTGCCTATTTTCTTTTTTTATTTCTGTTGCATTTAGAATTCCTTCCCATAATACAAACATGATGAGACCGACAGTTTTCTGAAATCATAGCTGGTATTTTAAGAAAACTTACTCTTGATCTTCTATCACTAGGCAGCATAACTCAGGCATAAATTGTTGATCAAAGTTGGCCTAAAATTTTAACCACCTTCTTAGGCAAATGTTTTTCCCCAAAGTAGAGTTTAACTTTAGGAAGTGTTCATATGTAAAGGCAATGCATTATAACTTTCTCCACACTTTAGAAAATAAAATAACTTATTTTCTGGTAAAATTTATTTTTAAAACGTTTTCAAAGTGTATGGAAGATAATGGGAATTATTTAAGGTGGAAAATAGCTTGTAAGGGACAACATCAGTCTTGAGAATGTGAATGAGACAAATATCATATTTAAAACTCTATTTTCAGAAAAACTTTAAAATTCCAATTTATCCCAAGATGAGAAATTTGAATATGCTTCAAGACACAAAATTATTTTTTCTACCATTTTCACATGTCCCTCCATGAGCTCTTTCTTGAATCAGTCTGATCATTAGTAGGGAATCTTCATCCTCATCACTCAATCACAGAGATTTTCCCAACAGATCAGGGAGCTACACTCCAGGTAAAATCTGCTAGTCTTCTTTATGTCCTTCAGACTTTTGTTTTTGAGACCACATACTTCTCTTTCTTTCCCTAAATCTCTTTAACTTTGACTTGAGACACTGACTCTTTTTCTATTTTTTTTTTTAAATTGAGGTAACACTGGTTTATAACATACCACATCTTCTTTATCCATTCATCCACTGATGCACACTTAGGTTGTTTTCATATGTGGGCTATTGTAAATACTGCTACAATAAACTTAGGGGTGCATATATCTTTTCAAATTAGTGTTTTCATAGTCTTCAGATAAGTACCCAGAAGTAAAATAGCTGGATCATGTGATAGTTCTATTCTTAATTTTGGGGGGAATCTCCATACTGTTTTCCATAGTTTCTGTACCAATTTACATTTACATTCCCATCAACAGTGTATCGGAGTTTCCTTGTCTCCATACCCTCTCCAGTACTTATTTCTTGCCTTTTTGGTAATAGCCATTCTAACAGACATGAGGTGATATCTCACTATGGTTTTGATTTGAATTTTCCTAATAATTAGTGATGTCAAACATCTTTTCCTGTGCCTGTTGGCCATCTATATTCAAATCCCCTGCCAGTTTTTTTTTAAAAAGTCAAATTGTTCTTTCTGTTGTTGAGTTGTATGAGTTATTCACATATTTTGGATATTAACCTCTATCAGATATACCATTTGCAAATATATTCTCCCATTCATTAGGCTGTCTTTTCATTTTGTTGATGGTTTCCTTTGCCATGCAGAAGCTTTTTAGTTTGATATAGTCCCATTTGTTTATTTTCCCTTTTGTTTCCCTTGCCTGAGGAGACGCCCAGAAAGATATTTGTAAGATGTCAAAGAGCACACTGCCTATATTTTCTTCTAGGAATTTTATGGTTCTGGGGCTTATATTCAAAATTTTAAGCAATTCTGAGTTGATTTTTGTGTATGGTGTGAAAGTGCTTTAGTTTCACTCTTTTACATGTGACTGTCTAGCTTTCCCCAACACTATTTACTGAAGAGACTATCCTCTCTCTATTGTACATTCTTTGCTCCTTTGTTATAAATTAATTGCCCATATACGTATGGGTTTATTTCTGGGCTCTCAACTCTGTTCCATTGATCTCAGTGTCTATTTTTTGTTGTTGTTGTTTTGCTAATACCATGTTGTATAGATTACTATAGTTTTTTAGAATAATTTGAAATCAAGAAGTATGATACCTTTACCTTTGTTTTTTTTTTCCTCCGGATTGCTCTAGCTATTCAGGGTCTTTTGTGGTTCCATATAAATTTTAGGATTTTTTTGTTCTATTTCTGTGCAAAATGTTACTGGGATTTTGATAGGGATTACATTAAATCTGCAGACTGCTTTAGGCAATATGAACATTTTAACAATATTAATTCTTCCAATCCATGAGCACAGAATATCTTTCCATGTCTTTGTATCTTCTTCTGTTCCTTTCAAGAGTGTTTAAGTTTTCATTGTACAGGTCTTTCATCTCCTTGGTTAAATTTATTCCTAGATATTTTATTCTTTTTGATGCAATTTTAAGTGGAATTGTTTTCTTGACTTCTCTTTTTGATAGTTCATTATTAGTGTATATAAATGCAACAGATTTCTGTGTATTAATATTATATCCTACAACTTCACTTAATGTATTAGTTCTAATAGTTTTTTGGTGGAGTCTTTAGGGTTTTCTATATATAATATCATATTATCTGCAAATAGTGACAGTTTTACTTCTTCCCTTCTAATTTAGATATCTTTCATTTCTTTTTCTTGTCTGATTGCTGTGGCTAGGACTTCCAATACCATGTTGAATAAAAGTACTGATAGTGGACATCCTTGTCTTGTTCCTGATCTTAAGAGGAAAAGCTTTCAGGTTTTTTTACCATTGAGTATGATGTTAGCTGTGAGTTGTCATATATGGCCTTCTTATGTTGAGGCACATTCCTTCCATACCCATTTTATTGAGTTTTATCATAAATGGCTGCTAAATCTTGTCAGATGCTTTTTCTGCCTCTTTTGAGGTGTTCATGTGATTTTTATTTTTTATTTTGTTAATATGGTGTATCATGTTGATTGATTTGTGGATGTTGAACCATCCTTGCATCCATGGAATAGATCCCATTTGATCATGGTGTATGATCCTTTTAATGTATTGTTGTATTTGGTTTGCTAATATTTTGTTAAGGATTTTTTGCACCTATGTTCATCAGCAATATTGGCCTGTAATTATCTTTTTTGTGTTGTTTTTCTCTGGTTTTGATATCAGGGTAAATGCTGGCCTTGTAAAATGTGTTAGGAAGTAGTCCCTTCTCTTCAATTTTTTGGAAGAGTTTGAGAAGGATTGGTGTTAATTCATCTTTGAATGGTTGTTAGAATTTTCCTGCAAAGCCATCTGGTTTTGGACGTTTGGTTTAGGGGAGGTTTTTGATTACTGTTTCAGTTTGTTTACTAGTGATCAGTCTCTTCAGATTTTCTGTTTCTCATGATTCAATCTTGGAAGGTGGCATGATTCTAAGAATTTTCCCATTTCTTCTAAGTTGTCCTATTTGTTGGTATATAGCTGTTCATAATATTCTCTTATAATCTTTTGTATTTCTGTGGTTTCCATTGTAATTTTTCTTCTTTCATTTCTGATTTTATTTAACTGAGACTTCTCTCATTTTTTCTTAGTGAGTCTAACTAAAGGTTTGTCAATTTTGTTTATCTTTTCAGAGAACAAGTTCTTGATTTCATTGATCTTTTTCTATTGTCTTTTAGTCTGTGTTTCATTTATTTCCACTCTGATCTTTATTATTTTCTTTTTCCTACTAACTTTGGGCTTTGTTTGTTCTTCTTTCTCTAGTTACTTTAGTTGTAAGGTTAGGTTGTTTATTTGAGATTTTTCTTGTTTCTTGAGATAGGCCTGTATTGCTATAAACTCCCCTTTTAGAACTGCTTTTGCTGCATTCCACAGATTTTGGTGTGTTTTATTTTCATTTTCATTTGTCATCAGGTATTTATGGATTTGTTCTTTGATTTCTGCATTGACCCAATAGTTGCTCAGTAGCATGTTGTTTAATCTTCAACTATTTGTGACATTATCAGTTTTCTTCTTGTAGCTGATTTCTAATTTCATTGTGTTTGCAAGAGATGCTTGATATTACTTCACTCTTCTTAAATTTGTCGAGACTTATTTTGTGTTCCAACATATGATCTCTCCTTGAGAACGTTCCATGTTCTCTTGAGAAGAATGCATTCTTATGCTGCATTTGAATGGAATGTTCTATATAAATCTATTACATCCATCTGTTCTAATATTTTATTTTTGGCCATTTTTTCTTGTTGACTTTCTGTCTGGGTGATCTATCCATTGTTGTAAGTGGAGTGTTAAAGCCCCTGCTAACATTGTGTTACTGTCAGTTTTTCCCTTTAGGTCTGTTAATAATTGCTTTATATATTCTGGTGCTCCTTTATTAGGTGCACATATATTACTGACCGTTATGTTTTCTTTCTTATGTTTCCCCTTTATCATAATATAATATCCATTTTCATTTCTTGTTACCTTTTTTGGCTTGATGGTCTGACATGAGTATGGCTGCACCATACTTTCTTTTGGCCTCTATTTGCTTGGAGAATCATCTTCCATTCCTTTGCTTTGAGCCTATATTAATCTTTAGAACAGAGTCTCCCAGAGCCAGTGTATCACTGGGTCTTCTTGGTTTTTTTTTTAATCCAGCCAGTAACTCTGTGACTTTTGATTGATGAATTCAATCCATTTACACTTGGAGTGACTGTTGATAAATGAGGACTCAGTACTGCCATTTCATCTTTTGTTTTCCGGTTGCTCTACACCTCCATTTTTCTTTTTCTTGTGTTTCTATCTGCCATTTTAGTTTGGTAGTTTTCTAAGATGTTTTCTTAGTTCCCTCTTTTTTTATGTTTTGTGTCTCTGCTCTAGATTTATGTTTTGTGATTACCATATGGTTTGTATATAATGTCTTGTAGATAAAATAGTCCTTTTTCTGATAGCATTTTATCTTTACTGCCTATATGAGTTCTGTCTTTTTCCTCTTCCCCTTTTATGTTTTTGTTGTCTCAAATTATTCCCTTTTACCTTGTGAGTTTGTTACCAAACTGAAGTTACTATAGTTATTCTTACTGATTTCTTTCCTTTTAAACTGTATGCTACAATTAAGTGTTTAACAGCCTATTCTGACATAAAATTGCAATTTTATGATTCTGCCTATTTATCATCTTACTCAAAGTTTTGTATACTTTTGCCTTTTCATTTCAGGTAGGAGAGCTCCTTTCAACATTTCTCATAAGGCAGGTCTAGTGGTGATGAACTCCCTCAGCTTTTGTTTGTCTAAGAAAGCCTTTATTTTTCATTCAGATCTGAAGGATACCTTGGCTGGACAGAGTATTCTTGCTGAAAGTTTTTATCTTTCAATATTTTTAGCACATCATTCTACTCTCTCCTGTCCTACAGAGTTTCTGCTGAGAAATCTGCTGAAAGCCTAATGGGGGTTCCTTTGTAGGTTACTGTCCTTCCTTCCTTGCTACCTTTAAAATTCTTTGTCATTGACTCTTTTTTTTAACATCTTTATTGGAGTATAATTGCTTTACAATGGTGTGTTAGCTTCTGCTTTATAACAAAGTGAATCAGCTATACATATACATATATCCCCATATCTCCTCCCTTTTGCTTCTCCCTCCCACCCTCCCTACCCCATCCCTCTAGGTGGTCACAAAGCACCGAGCTGATCTCCCTGTGCTATGTGGCTGCTTCCCACTAGCTATCTATTTTACATTTGGTAGTGTATATATGTCCATGCCACTCTCTCACTTCGTCCCAACTTACCCTTCCCCCTCCCCGTGTCCTCAAGTCCATTCTCTACGTCTGTGTCTTTATTCCTCTCCTGCCGCTAGGCTCGTCAGAACCACTTTTTTTTTTTTTAGATTCTATTTATATGCGTTAGCGTACAGTATTTGTTTTCCTCTTTCTGACTTTTTTCACTCTGTATGACAGACTCTAGGTCCATCCACCTCACTACAAATAACTCAATTTCGTTTCTTTTTATGGCTGAGTAATATTCCATTGTATATATGTGCCACATCTTCTTTATCCATTCATCTGTCGATGGACACTTAGGTTGCTTCCATGTCCTGGCTGTTGTAAATAGAGCTGCAATGAACATTTTGGTACATGACTCTTTGAATTATGGTTTTCTCAGGGTATATGCCCAGTAGTGGGATTGTTGGGTCGCATGATAGTTCTATTTTTAGTTTTTTAAGGAACCTCCATACTGTTCTCCAGAGTGGCTGTATCAATTTACATTCCCACCAACAGTGCAAGACAGTTCCCTTTTCTCCACTCCCTCTCCAGCATTTATTGTTTGTAGATTTTTTCATGATGGCCATTCTGTCTTTGTCATTGACTTTTGACGGTTCTAATATAATGGGTCTTGGAGAAAGTCTTTTTGTGTTGAGGTAATCAGGTGTTCTCTTAGCTTCATGGACTTATATATCCAGTTCTTTCCCCAGGTTTGGAAAGTTCTCAGCTATTATTTAAATAAACTCTCTGCTTTCTTCTCCCTCTCTTCTCCTTCTGGGATACCGATTCTTATGTTGACCTTCCCAATGAAGTCATATAGTTCTCACAGAATCTCCACAGTTTTTTTGGATCTTAGTTCTCTCTCCTCTTCTGCCTGTATTTCTATATTTCTATCTTTGAGCTCACTAACTCTCTCTTCCATATTATCTACTCTATTTCCAGTGCTATCTAATGTGTTCTTCATCTCATTTATCGAGTTCTTCAGCTCGAAAATTTCAGTTCAGTTCTTTTTTAGAGTTTCAATCTCTTTGGTAAAGTATTTCTTCTATTCATTAACTTTATTCCTAAGCTCACTGAATTGCCTTTCTGTTTTCTTGTAGCTCTTTGAGTTTCTTCATGACAGCTATCTTGAATTCTCTATTAGTTCAATCACAATATTCTATGACTTTAAGTTTGGTTTATGGAGTTTTGTCATTTTCTTTTTATGACACCATGTTACCATGTTTTTCATGGTGCTTGATGGTTTTTCCTCTACCTGTGCACTTGGAGTAACAAACACATTTCTTCTTTAGGTAAAGCTTTTTTTACTTGATTCTGACAATTCAACATTAGTAATTAGAGATCTTTCTTTTGTTTTTCAGTAGGTGGCACTACAGCACAAATTTTTGGTTTTTCTTACCTGAGCTACTTCTAGTTACATTTGAGATCAGCAGTTTCCATCGTCCACCATTTCTGCCAGAGGTGTTGCTCAGTACCCCCGTTGTTGCTGCTTATGCCTCCTGGGTCTCTTGTGCCTTGCTGCTGCTGGTGTCATGGCTGTTGCTGGCATTGCTGCCTGGGGTACAGGGATGGCAGATGCTTCCACTATGACTGGGGTTGCAGGCTCTGCTACCACAGGGGAAAAGGGGGGAAGCCAGGGGTGCTTCTGTTACCTCTGGGCTTGTCAGGTTCACAGGTGCTACTACTGCAGATTGGTGGGCCAGAGTCATGGGTACTTCCACAGCTGGACAGACAGGGTCATAGGGCTTGCTGCTGCTGTCTACTTCCCTGTGGCTGTGGGCACTGCTGTTGCTAGGAAGCCAGAGTTGTGTGCACAGCCTCCTCTCCTGTTCCTGGGTTCTTTGAGCTGGCGGGGTCAGCTGCTGTGGCTGGTGGCGGGGGGCAGGATCACAGGCACTGCTTCTACTGTGCCCACAGTTTTTCCTCCTCTATGTGCTCCAATTCACCCACCTTTAGATATACAGATGTGTGGAATTTTCTGGCATCCTGGTGTGTTGTGCAGAGGAATTTTTGGTGACTTATAGACAGTTTATTGATTGTAGATTGAAGGGGACATCTCATATTGCCACGATGCTGATGTACTGACTGATATTTCTTCAAATATTACAGCCAGAGTACTCTTCCAGACCCTAAACTAACCACCTTAGTCTCAAATAATATAAATTATTATGATCAACTTCATCATAAATATATTATTGATAGTAATAAGCTCACCTGCCCCCAAATCACTTTAAATCAAAAGTAGAAGACTCACAAACAACATGTTGATAAAGTCAAATCGAGTCCCATCTCAACTTTATTCATTTATATCTTGAGTCAAGCAGATCTTAAGTCTGAATCTTGTTTCCCAGAATTGCCTTATGTGCTTAAATGTCATCTACAAATTATTAACCTATGCTAACTAGAGACACAGATTTAAGTATCTAACTGTAGTCTAACATAGGCAGACTTTATTACGGTGTTTTATTCCGAATAGACAGTCAATTATTATTGACTATTTTCAGACATGAAATTCTGAGGAGAAAACAAATTAATTCACTATAACCTTATTTAGAATGATAGTAATTGATAATGAAGCACAAAGGATCTACATCTTCCACTGAGAAGATTTCTAGAGTAGTTAGAAAAAGCAAATGCTAGTTTGAAGGGTGCTATTTAACTTTCCAGGGCTATTACACAATCTTCACGGTAGATAACACTAGAAGAGAGGGCATTAGTGTCAAGCCATGGAAGAAGAGAATATCTGTAGCATTCAATGAAAAGATGTTTAAATCTAATTGTCTTTCTCTTCCACAGGGTCTATCACATCATAGAGGCAAACAAAGCAGTATTTTTATTTATGAGGTTTTCATCACCTGTCAGCAGGAAGAGCCTGGAAAGCTCTCAGATCAAGATGTTAATCTAATTCCAAAGAAGCTGATGCATTTTATCAAACTTCTATAAGAAGAATAGCTTATGAATAGGGCCAGATGGAGAGTTGCATAACTTTGCAGGGGAGAAATTCACATGAGAATTACAATGAAAGGAGGGGGGGAACCCCTGCAAAGCTCTAATTTCCAACAGCTCCTAGCATAAATTTAACCAAATTAAAATCTTTTCACATGGGTGCAACTGAGCTAGCCATTACTATAAGGAAATATATTAGAGCAAAAGCTATTTGGAGGCATTAAAGTATTCCCAGAGTGTACCAACATGGGTGCAGATCATTTTTTTCATTCACAAAGACTACACTTTCATTATTGCTTATTGCCATAGACTCAGAAGGGAAGACTACTTGGGTTTTCCCTCTCTAGATTAACTTGGAGAGAACTTTGCTATGATGTAAAGGCAGAATGTATACCTGGGATATGCAGCTCAGTTTGGGGACTTTTAATTCTAGTGATAAAATGGCACTGAATGAGACAGACCACTAGAGAATAGATTTGTCAAATCCCCATATCCTAGGACAATGACAAGGGCAGTGGGTCCAAGAGTAAGAACAGTGACTTCTGGTTGCTAAAAGTTGGCCAAGAAGACACCCTCAGTGAGGCAGCTAGACTTCTTACCAATAGAAGAAAAGGAAGACTGTCAAAGATAACAAAGCAACATGCCCGTGACCTTTTATTTTCTTTGCCCCCCTCTCCTTCTCCATCTATCTTCTCAAACTCACTCTCCTTACATATTTTCACCTCTAAAATCATCCTCCCTTATGTCTACCAACAAATTTTACCATAGAATCATTATTTCTACCAGGCCACACTGCCATTTCCAAATATCTGTTATTCAGCTCCACTAAAATGAGGTATTTACAGCCTCAAATTCAACATGTTCTAAATTCAAACCTTGGCCATCTGAGCCAGTTCCCCCTTAATTTTCATTATCTGTTAATGAATCATATTCTCACAGGCACCCAGACTGAAATATCCCCACCATCTTTATCCTCTCTTTATTCCTCTCATTCCTTCTCATCCTAATCCAGTCCATCACTTGTCACAAAGCCTGTCACATCTACAGTGTTTCCCATCTAGAACGATACCATAAAATAAAACTGAAGGCTGTTCCTTGTGAGAAGTGGCCTAAACAAAGGAGTCTGTAGAACAGCTGGAGAGAGAAGTGCTCCACAGAAAACAGCAGATAAGACAAAAAGGAGACAGTTGGTAAGAAAAGCACAGAGAGCAAAAGTAAACTCAAGGAAATTATTTTTATTCCTTCTGGAGAAATTGGCAAGTTTTCAAGATCCTTGAAGTGTGAGTTGACCACAGTTGAGGCAGGCAGCATCTAATGATACAGGTAATGGACATTATAAGGATAGAAGCAGACCCATCTCAGAGATCATAGTAGAGTACTGGGGAGGATTATGGCCAAACCAAGGAAGGTAGACAATTTAAGATGCTCTCCTCCTGTGCAACCAAGAAAAGCAGGCAGGCTCTGAAGATCAAAACTATTTCAGCATTGGGAGTATTGAAGTAATGTATTTCAAGTTAGTTAAATTGCTTGTAAATATAATTTTATATTAAGCATATTGGTCTTGAATTTCACATATGCCCAATGGTCCACAAGATAGGGAACTTGACCACAGAGTAATAGTCCTTGAAAGAAATACTATAGAACTTGGGTACAAAAATTTGCTGACATATGTGCTGTATTTTATTTAGATGGATGTCAATACCTCATCTAGACAGGCTCAGTGGACTCCTAACTATTCTCCTGACACTTAATCTTTTTCCTCTTTCTTCCTCAGCCAATTTTCCTTTTTAAAGTAATTGTTGACCAAGGCTCTACCTTTTTTTTAAAGCAACAAGTTTTTAATATATCTATTTATTATTTTTAACATATGTTAAATAAAAATAATAGACCTTGCTTAATATTCAAAACTTTTTTACAATCTGATTCCAACCTATGCTTTTGCGTTATCATTGCATTCTGAATATTTTATAAACTTGAGTCAATAAAAATATTCAATAATAAAAATATTTTAGCAATATTAATCAAATAAACTGTACCATAATACTGATCTATCCACCTCTTTCCCAACATAGTATATATTTATACACTTGCTTGTCTTTGTTAATCCCATTCTCTCTGCTTAGAATTTGTCTTCCCCATGTCTAGTTCTTGAAATTGTATTCAACCTCAAAAACCCAGATCAAATATCCCCTCCTTCTTGAGGTCCTTTTTGTCCCTTTTTTGCTCTCAACTCTTAGAGGGCTTTGGTCATTATCTCTATGGTACTTCCCATATTTTGCTTCAAATTGTCAAAACTGAATTGGCAAAATATGGGAAGTGTCATATTTTGTGCCACAATTCATATATATATATATGAATTATCTATATATACATATATTCCTATAGGTATAGTTCCTATAGGTATAGTTTTGTTCCTATAAGTATAGTTTTCAATTGCTGCCGTAACAAATTCTTATACATGTGGTGACTTAAAACAATACAAATTTATTATCCAACAGTTCTGTAGGTCAGAAGTCTAACATGGGTCTCACTGGGCTAAAACTGAGTCAGTAGGATGTCATTCCTTTCTGGAAGCTCTAGGGGAGAACCCATTTTCTTTCCTTTTACAGCTTCTAGAGGCCACTCATATTCCTTGGTTTATGAGTCCTTTTCTTCATCTTCAAAGCCAGAAATATTGCATGTCTCTGTCCCTTTTTCCATCACCTCATCTTTCTCTAACCAAATCCAGGAAAGGTTCTCCACCTTTAAGGACTCATAGGATTACATTGGCCCCACCTGGATGATCCAGGTTAATTTCTCCATCTCAAAGTCTTTAATCTTAATCACATCTGGAAAGTCCTTCTGCCAAGTAAGGTAACATATTCACAGATTCCAGGGGATTAGGATATGGACATTTTGGGGGGCTCTTATGTTGCCTACCACAGTATAGAACATAAGCTTCTCAAGGGTAAAAAATATTCTGTTTCCTCTTTCTTCTCCACAGCGCCTTCCCCAAGTAGGTATATATACTTATAAATGTATTGCTATATATATTCAGTGTCTGTTTTATTTATTTCTGCTCTAATTTTTGTTATTTCCTTCTTTCTACTAACTTTGGGCTTAATTTGCTTTTCTTTTTTATAGTTCGTTAAGGGGTAAGGTTGGGTTGTTTGAGATCTTTCTTTTTTCTAAAGGTACCTGTTTATCGCTGTAAAATTCCCTCTTAGAACTGTTTCGTTGCAGATCATAAATTTTGGTATGTTGTATTTCCATTTTCATTTGTCTAAAGTTTTTTTTTTTTAATTTTCCCTTTGATTCACTAGTTGTTCAGGAGCATGTTGTTTAATCTCCACATATTTGTGAATTTTCCAGTTTTCCTCTTGTAATTGATTTCTAGTTTCATGACATTGTGGTTGGAAAAGGTGTTTGATATGATGTCAATCTTCTTAAATTTAAGCCTGGTCCTGTGGCCTAACATATCTATCCTGGAGAATGTTCCATGTGCACTTGAGACGAATGTGTATTCTGCTGCTGTGGATGGACTGTATATGTTTATTAGGACCATCTGATCTAATATGTAGTCTAAGTTCACTGTTTTCTTATTGATTTTTCTGTCTGGATGATTTATCCACTGTTGAAAGTGGGGTATTGAAGTCTCCTACTATTTTTGTGTTACTGTCTACTTCTCCCTTTAGATATGTTAATATTTGCTTTATATATTTAGGTTCTCCTATGTTGCATGCATAAATATTTACAAATGTTATATCCTCTTCATGAATTGACCCCTTTCATTATTTAATGACCTTCTTTGTCTCCTGTTACAGTCTTTGTTTTAAAGTCTATTTTATCTGATATAAAAATAGCTTTTCCTAATTTTGTTTGGTTTTTATTTGCATGGAATATCTCATTCCATCCCTTCAAACTGAAACTGTGTCTTGAGAGCTGACATGAGTCTCTTGCAGGCAACATAAATTGGGTCTTGTTCTTTTATCCAATCAGCTACTCCATCTTCTAATTGGAGAATCTAATCTATTTTCATTTAAGGTAATTATTGATAGGTATTGACTATTGCCATTTTGTTAAGTGTTTTCTGACTATTTTGCAGTCCCTTTGTTTCTTTCTTCCTTTCTGTCTTCCTTTGTGATTTGATGATTTTCAGATGTGGTATGCTTTGATTCCTTTATCTTTTGCATATCTACCATAGTTTTTTGCTTTGTGGTTACCATGAGGCTTACATGAAACATCTTATAGTTTTAACAGTCTATTTTAAGTTGATAACAACTCAACTTCAAATGCATACAAAAGCTCTACATTTTTATACTCCCCTCTCCCACATTTTATGTTCTTTATGTCACAAGTTACATCCTTTTATACTGTGTATCCACAATATACATTGGCATATTGGCAATAGACGATGGGCATTTTGCCTGTTCCCTCTGCACTGAGCCATGGGGGGATAGCTGCAGTGAGTGTTCACACACCTGTTAACAACTGCTTCTATGTTTGCTATAGTCCTGTAGGACTCATGAACACAAGCCCTACTGGCTTTCAGAGCTAGGTGATTTGGGGTACCTGTCCCCTAGGTGTGGCAGCCTTAAAAGTCTAGGCACTATATTTGAGGTTCAAACCCTTCACTCCTAACGGATAATCTGGGAGTTGAGTGTTCTCTCTTAACTATATGGTGCTGTGTTGGGGGTGGGGATTATGGCAAGGGTATGTCTCAGTCTCTCCTACCTATTTCAATGTGGCTATTCTCTTAGTCTCCCAATGTGTAGGAGTCACTCATCTAGTTTCTGAATTCCTCTCTGAAGGAATTGCTCCATGTGTAGCCACGTACTCAGTGTGTTAATGGGAGGAAGGAAATTCAGGAGCTTCCTCTGTTACCATCTTGGTCCAGAGTCTACAAGCATTTCAGGTAGCTATCAATTGTATCTGAGTAAAAATAAGAACTTGTAGTCCCTTAGTAATGGACAAGGTACTACAATAGACAAGGTACTACAAGGTACTACTACAGCGAGGGCACTGTGACATATGTCATTTACACTAGAGAGTTTACCAAAATATAGTAATATTTGCCTCTTTTTATTCTCTATATATTTCAGAATTGGTAAATCCAAAGTAGTCAGTGAAAAACATATACAAATTCCAAAATTATGACTGTAGGAGCCTCTTAATCCATCTCCTCTCTGTTAATCTGTCTTCTCTTCTCTCTCCAATCCATCTTTCTTAAACAGAGTTCTAATCAAATGACTTCCCTGGTAAAGATGTCAACGACTTCCTACTAAATAATGTTGAAACTAACTAGTCTGAAATTAAAACTTGCCAGTATTATCCCAAACTTTGCTTTTACACATTCCAACCCTCAATTTTGTGAGTTAATGGTTCAATAATAAATGTCTTGAATGGAATTCAAGAATGGAATATGAACTTGAATGTACACTATTGCTAGCTAGAAACCCCTTGTCTTCTTAGTGAAAATTTTGGTGATGCCTAGTGGATTTATATTTTGATAAAATTTTCACACAATTTAGTCATTGTGAATTCTTTAAAAATCATTTGTAATGAGGTTTCTTTAGAATGCCAAAAAAACCAAAAAGCCAAAAATGCAAAACAAAACACTGGCATGGGGATTTCCAATTAAAGGTAGAGGATTAAATGGTTTTTTGTTGAACAGTCCTTCCCAAAGCACACTGAAAGCAGCAAAATATGAAGAAAACTTCATCTCTGATGAAACTGGGAATGCACAGATCCAAACATTAAACTAGGAAGAATACCTGCCAAAACAATAGTAGTGCCTCATAACTAGGGAAGTAGGTTACCAGAAAGACAGAGAACAGAGGAAAGGGTGAGTGGCAATTGCAATTCTACTGCTGGAGGCAGTGAGGTGTGCAGTTACAAACACGCTAGATTGCCCATGGAAGACTTCTAACATTCCAACCTCCCTTGCAACCCCCAAGGACTCTTAATTGTCCCCAAAAGAGAAACACACAAATTAAGGGGAGACATGCCTCAGAGGGAAGATGATAGAGGGGGCTTGGTAAAAAAGTGTGTGAGACTGCAATCTGAGGTCAGATCACCCCTCCCACCCCTCCCTATACCACTTTTGGGGAAGTAGGTGGCCCAGGCCCAAGAGACCTTACTCAAAGATGCACAATAGAACTAGCAAAAGGTCTATACTAAGGTATTACAGGGAAGTTAGAAAAGAATATGAGAAGCAAAAATTAGTCAAAAATTAAACATCAGAAGAGGCATTTCAAAGAAACTGACAGAAGAAAATTTCAAGGAAAATAAATTTCAAATACAGTTAACTTGGACTCTGGGGGGGAAAAATGAAAGCTCAAAGAAACCAAAGGAGAGATAATAAGTTAATTTGACAGATAATAAATGGAAGCAAAAAAATGAAATAAAATCATTACAGAAATGAAAACCACATGAGAAGCACCCAAAATTAGAAGACAGTTTTGAAAATATAGTCAGAGAGAATAGGATTAAGAAGATAAAAAGATGCATGTAATTAGAGAGAAGATGATACATCAGGAAGAGACACAGGGAGGATCATGGCACTGATATTAATATTGATGAAGAAGGATAAAAGAGGAAAAAAATTTTCCAATTCTGTGCAACAATGTCTATAAACTGTTATAGGAAATAAATTGGACCCCAAAATTGCATATGTAGACAAGGTTTATTATAAGTCAGACCTTATGAGAAAAGTAAGAATACAATAGATATAAAATAATTATGAGAATTATTTTTTGTTTTATTTTTTAAAAATTCTAGAATTTTTTTTAAACTGAGTTAAAACAAAAATTAATTAAAATAAAGATCTCAGGAAATTTGCTGTATAATGAAAAAATTGGATATGCCTAAATGACTGAGAGGATTAGAATTATAGAACAGAACGTAAATATTCTTAAAGTAAGCAGATTATTAAGTAGGAACTTGGCAGTGAAGTGTGTCAATTTCTACAACTTTCAGAGTGGTAATTCAATATGAACCATCTAAAAATCAAGAAATTGACTTAAGTATATATGGAAATTTAGAGAGTTAACCACCAAACACTTAAACACAAATTATAATTTTTTTAAATAAACAAGACAAAAATAGATCATTTAGCAAAAGAAAAAATAGATTGAATTTTAAAATCTATTTGACTGTATGACAACTGAAAAAACATGACTCACAATGTTTTTTAAAAAGGGATAAGCAAAGGCTTACCAAGAAAATGCAAACAAAAATGAAACAAGCATTGCAATATTGACACATAATGGGTGAATTCAATGGAAAAATCATTACACAAGAAAAGGAAGAGATCTTTAAAATAAATCCAATCCAAAGTGCTAGAAACTTTTTTTTTTTTGGCTAGAAACTTTTATCCTTAATTAACTTATCATCAAAGCACATAAAGAAAACATGACATGCAAGATGGAAATAAACAGAAAGAAGCACAGTAGGAGGAATCTTTACCTCAACTTTCTGAATCTTTGACAAACCAAGTAGACAAAATATAGTAAGTAAAGATACATAAAATATTTAAATATCATAATACAGCAGACTTAATAGGTAACTGCATTTTAAAAACATGAATAAGATTGTATCACCCTCTGGTTCAAAAATCTCCAGCTTTCCAAATTCATTATTGAGACTCCTGTCTGTCTCTCAGCCTACCTCCTGCCATGGTCCTCTTCACTCACTCCATGCTGGTCAAATGGACCTTTGTGTTGCTCTCCTCAAATACCCAGGTCTTCTCGCCTCCAGTTCTACTCCCCTGCCAGGCATGCTGTTCTCTCATGACTAACTGCACCCTCACTCGCTTCATGCTAGTCCCTGTTCAAATGTCACCACTCCAGAAGGCCTTTGCTGAGGACCCTCTAACATGGTGTTCTCCCATCTCCTCAGCCTAGTCATTCCCCTACCTCCTTACATGATTTACTTTTCTTAAAAGCATCTCTCAGAAATGAAGATGTATCTGTATGTATTGGCTTGATTATTTTCTGACTCCTTACTAGAATGCAAGCTCCACAAACACAGAGATTTATTTTGTCTTATTCACTCCACCATCCCTAGTGCTTTGAATGGAATCTGGACATATATTTAAAATGAGTAATTATGCATTTATATATTACTTATTGAGTGAATGAATGATTTACTGATTTCTATATCTCCCAAAAACAGAATGCATCTTTTTTTCTAAGCCCATGGTATGTGTACAAAAACGGATCACATATTATGTCACAGAAGAAAGCAGAATGACTTACACAAAGTGTAAACAGTACAGAAAGCATTCACTGGCCATAATACAATAAAACTAACACTTGTATAACAAATGAAACAAAAAGAAAACTCCAGCCACTTGAAAATATTTTTAAAAATCAAAATTTAAGATTATAGTGTATCTGGAGAGTAACAGTTGTAAATGCCCTATATTTTGGAACCTATTAAACACAGCTATAGCAATGTTCCAATAGAACAATAATAGTCTAAAATATATTTCTAAACAAGGTAAAGTAAAAATAAACTAATAACTAAACCAAAAAGTTCAAAAAAGAACAAAAACCTTGAAAATTAAAGGAAAAAATAATAAGTTAAATAGGAAAAAGATAGATTAGGCAAGGAAATGTATTCAAGAGCTGATTCATTCAAAAATCCAATAAAAAATTTTTAAATAGGTAAACTAATCAAGATTTTTTAAAACAAACATAAAATTTTAAATATGGAACATAAACACAGAAAAGAAATTAAATTACAGGAGGATACATTATCTATACTGTGCAATATGTTTGAAATGTGGATGAAATTATTGTCCAGATGGTATGAATCTTATCAAACCTTCAAAAAATATCATTCTGAAGCTAAAGATTACAGAACATGAAAAAGAAGGCAAATTTTAAAACTCTTATTACAAAGAATAACACAGCTACAAAAGCACAAAAATAGATGATGATAGATGATAGATAGATAGATGATATAGAGATAGAGAGAAAGATAGATAAAAAGATAGGTAGATAATAGGTAATTTCTACACATACATATAATACTGCAGACCAATCTAATCATACACATACCATACCTCAGATCAACCTGATTTTCAAATACAATTAAAAAAAATTCAAAATACAGTACAAGAAAATACCCCATTAACAATAGCAAAAAGGGGGGAAATACTAAAAATAGTAAGAACCTTACAAGACTAATATAAAGAAAATTTGATGTCAATTATCCCTCAAATTAATCTACGAAATCAATGTAATCCTATTGAATTTTTTGCAATGTCTCTTAATAATGATCAAGACCATATAGAAAAATAAACACACCTGTTTAGCTAGGAAAATTCCATGGAAGAAGAGCAATGAGGGGCAACTAGCCCCACTAGATAGTTAACATGCTTTAAAGCAACTGTCACTGAAATTATCCGGTATTAGCATAGAAAAATATATACAGAGGAAAGGGATATAATGGATAGTATGAAAATAAAGCTAAATATACATGGGAATTTCAGTTTTAATTAACATGGAATTTTACTTCATTAGGGAAGTGATGTTATTCAATAAGTAAGCTATGACACACTAGCCATTTAGAAAAAAGAATTAAAATAATTTCCTGTCTCATTCCTTACTACATAATATATTCTAGATGCTTCAAAGATTTAAATATAAAATAACTAAAATAAAATGTGAGTGAATATTTTATAAACTTAGAGTGAGGAAAACCTTTTTATGCGTCAAACTCCAGAAACTCTAAAAGAAGCATTTGATCGATGTTGGTATATAAAATTCAGCGTGCAAAAAATAATCATTGCAAAGTCAAAATGTAAAGAACAACCAAAAATATTTTCAAAACATATGAGAGAATGATGAATAATTTCCTAAATATATGAAAAGTTCTGACAAATGAATAAAGAAATAGATCAGCAATCTATGAGAAAATTAGTCCAAGGACATGAACTAACATTTCAGAGAAAAAGAACTTAAATGGGAAACAAACACAGAGAAAGATCCTCAACCTCACTCTTTATTAAAGGTATACAAATATAGCAATGAGATACCATTGTTTGCTATCAGATAGTGTGATAATATACAATTCCATTGAGGGACTCAGCAAGCAGTTCATTTCCTGCACTTTTGTTAGAGAGAAGACACTGATACATCCTCTGAAAGGACAGTTTGGAAATATCTGGTAAAATGTAATATACATATTCTTCATTTGGCAAAAAAATCCTGCATGTAGGAATTTTTCATCCAGTTATATTTGTATGAGTGTGCAAATACATATACAAGGAGATCAACTGTAGCACTGTTTGCATGCACACACACAAAAACATACACACAAGGAACAATCTAAATGTTTATTAATAGAGAATTGGCTAAATAATTACAGTAAAAACCAAAATAGAATGATGTACCATCCTTGAAAAAGAGGTAAGTCTAATGCACTGATTTATAAAGATAAGATGTCCAAGATATTCTAACAAGTGAAAAAGGCAAGGTATAAAACAGTATGCATTACTCATTTAATCTGTATAATCAAAGGAATGTGGGATATATGCTATATAATATATAATATTATATAATAATATACATCATATATAATATTGTGCATACACAAAGGAAAATGGTCTTATAGAAAAATTAAAAATCATATTGATTAAAAGAAAGTTAATATTTAACCTCTGAGGCATGGGAAGGGGAGTCAGAGAAAGAGCTATTTTTACTTTCCATTTTAAACTAATCATGCATTATTTGAATTTTTTATTATGTGCATGATTTACTTGTTTTGAATTAAAAAATAATTTAAATAACAAAAATGCTTTTTAATTAACCCAGATTTCAAAAGGTATGGTCTCAAAGATCAAATAATGTTTTATTACACTAATCATTAAGTTAATTTCTTTTTCCTTCCAATTATTTTGAGAGAAAAATAATGTATATTGTCAGAACAAACACAGGAAAACTATTAGGACTACAGTTAAAATGTTTTGTGAAGTGAATTCTCAGTTTGCACAAAAAATATTTCAAATATCACATGTGACAATAAAAGAGTTTCCATGGGGGAAAAATACCTGCATTCAAGACCTAATTTTCCTTTTAACTTTCTATATTTGTAGGTGAGTCAAAACTTCAGTGATTTTACTTCTCTTGGTAGTATTTCCATATGCAGAATACCGCAGAGGTCCATGAGTCATATTTACACTTTGTAAAGCACTTTGAGTCCCTTAGAAAAATAAACTGATGTGTAATAACTCTGCAAGGGCGCTATTAATACTTTTTCCACCCTTTAATAAATTCTTTGGAATGTTTTCTTTACCCCAGTACAACCTACCTTACCAATAAAGCTACTTCCTCTTTCCCTTCTTTCTATAAGTTCTAATGCCTTTTTATGTAGCCCAATATTGCCTTTTTATGTAGCCAAATTCCCACTGGTTCTAATCAGTCCAGCCTTTAGTTTTAGTAGCATGTTACTGATAATACTTCTCAGACATTGTTTTTTCAGTATGAAGCCATTTCTTCCATCTCCTACTAGTGATGCTAAACTATGCCCCAGAGATATGTTTCTAATAATGCCTCATTCTTCTTTCCCAAACATCTATAACACTTGTAATGCAATAGCAATTTTCAAACAATAAAAAGTAAATACAAGGAATTCAACCCTTTCTTGGTTTGCAGAGAACTTCGGCTGAATGGGAGTTATTGCAAAATGTATTCCCTCTAGGAAACAGCTTCAGTTTATAGTTAACATCCCCCTATAATCATGCATTGTTTTAACACCAAAAATACTCAAGAACTCCAACTACGAAACAGAGCCATCTCTTCATAACTTTTAGGTCGATGTTTCATTTCATCAGAAGTTTATGGTTTTAAATTGTCAATAAGAGCTAATAAATCCCAACATATGGATTGTTTCATTATTCTGATCGAGGTATTTGGCTCCAATGTGAAAATTTGCCCCCAACCTGATTTTCATACTTCCTTTGATGAGTTGTTCTAAAATCCTGCTGATTCCAAAGAGATGTCTCTTTACGGAACAGATGTGTATCAGTGGGAATTAGGCAGATTTTCTGAGGCCTATTATCAGGAATAACAGGAAACATCACAGCATGAACAATTCTATTCCAGGAAAGTTTTTCCCACAAGTGAATCTTTGTAACTGACTGTAGGGGAGGAGAAGATCATTTCAATTGGTGAAACTCGGATAAAGGAATTGTCTAGAACAAAGGGGAACCATGATCACATCCTCACCACAGCAGGCAATTTAGAAAAATTTAATGGAAAGGCTGGAAACAGATACAAAGAGGAAATTTCCAAGGTGAGCCATCTGGGATTCCTGCAATGTGCACAAGATTGAAAAAAATATCTAAATCCCTTCCCCTGTGAGTTTATGACAATGATAAAGGAGTTGTTTTAGGAATATCTGTCTTGTTTAAATCACAAGCCAGACCAAAGAGGAATGTTGTGACAGTCAGAATGTCCATGGAAATGACTTGGGCACCAGCAATGAGGGCCTGGACAAGATGGAGGCAGGGGCAAGTTGGAGAAGAAGTGGGGGTAAGGGGGAGAACCATGACAAACAGGGAAATGAAGCCCAGTAAAAGTGTTTTCCATCTATGGAATGTTTCCTATTTCACGAGAGCTTTCCTGCTCATTTTCTCACAACAATCCTATGTAGTGTTAGGACAGGAAAAATGCCCTTTATGCCAAGACTCAGAAAGGTTAACTGCCATGACACAATTATTGGACCTAATCTTGGGCTGGGGGGCATTTAAGACAAAATTAAACATAGGTCTTACTAATCTTACAACCAAATCCTATACTACACAGATACACTGCAATTAAATAAACTGCTGGGAGCACAGGAGGTGCTTAATAAATATTTGAATGAATGTTGAATAAATAAATGAATGAGTGAATTAATAAATTAATTAGTGAATTCATGTTCAGTTTTTTATAACTGGATTTTTTTCTGCCTCATTGACACAAATTTCTGCCTCAATTCTCCATAAAACTTTTGAAGGGATGAACTATGCCTTTGTTATCTTCATATCTCCTGTGGAAACCCAGGGTCTAACCCAACCCACAATCTTCTCTGGTCTGGCCTACGTAGTGATCAATCAAAGCTGGGAGCAGGGCACCTCAGTTCATAGCACGTGACCGTCATCCATCCATGCACATCCCCACTTTTATTGTTATCTGGCTTTTTGTACCCATTTAGCTACCATCCCTGATCACACTACTCTCTTTATTTATATGTATAAGTTTCCAGTCTTTGCTATCACCGACAATATTGTGATGACCATCCTCATATACATCTATTTCTGCACATGTGCAAGAGCTGTTTTTATTTGAATTAATTGCAAATAACTAAATAAAAACAATAACTTTAACACAGAAATCTGTATTTTCACCTTGTTTGGAAAACTGAAAAACCTGACAACTCTAAACCACTATTCCCTCTAAGAAATAGCTGGCACTGAATTGGAGCCATGTAGGTAGGCACTCTCCAGATTACCACCGCGCCACAACTCCATGTTGTCTCGATGACACCCCTTCACTTCTCTGTGTTATTTTCCTATTGCTGCTGCAATAAATTACCATAAACTTAGTGGCTTAAAAAACACAAACTTATTATCTCACAGTTCTGGAGGTCTGAAGTCCAAAATGGGTCTCACTGGGTTAAAAACAAGGTGTCGGCAAGGCTGCGTTCCTCTCTAAAGGCTGTAGGGGAGAATCTATTTTCCTGTCTTTTCCAGCTTCTAGAGTCTTTCTGCATTCCTTGGCTAGAGTTCACCTTCCATCTTCAAAGCCAGCAATGGCTTTCTCATATTGCATCATTTTGATGCTAACCCATCTGCCTCCCTCTTCCATCTTTTAAGGAGCCTTGGACCCACCCAGGTAATCCAGAATAATCTCTCTATTTTACAGTCAGCTGATTAGCAAACTTAATTCCAGCTGAAACCTTTACTCCCACTTGCCATATAACATAACATATTCACAGGTTCCTGGGATTAGTACATGGACAATCGGGTTAGAGGCAGGGGGACAGGGGGCGGGGGGGGGGGGGAATGTTATTCTGCCTACCATGCAGGCCAAGTGGATTGCTGATTTCTGTCCTACAGCATCTAAGTATTGGCCCACAATTATAGACACTTAACAGTTGCCTCCGAATAGAATTTACTAATTTAATAACAAACTGCTATTTTAGACACACTAATCACAAGATTATTCAGTATTGAACAATGAGTTTGTTCTTTACATCCTTTCATCAGTAGCCATATAATTGCCGTGAATCTCAGCCCATATAGCATAGAATCAATCTAACTCTTCTCCAATCTGATATTCCCTTAGAAGTAGATCAAAATATTACACATTAAAGCAATATCATTAAGACACCTGCAATAACCTGGCTAACAGTTGTGGTTATATCTGTTCTCTTAACCAAACTGAACTGTTCTTTCAGTGATGGCTTCAATTACTCTCACAACTGTAGAGAAAATGTCAATGAATCTTTACATATTCACTTGTAATAGAAACACAACTTCAACCTTCCCACATGTCCAGGGGAGTAACTGGACCAGAAGAATGCTAGGTCCCTTCAAGTTCCAATATTCCATGATTCTACAGAACCTTTAAGAATGATGTGAGGAGGACTACTTGTTTGGTGTTCTTACTGGAGGGTCCCCTGCTCTTGCCTGCCTAATTCTCTTACCAAAGAACTATTCCACACTTTAATTGGTTGAGAAACAAGATTACCTGATCAGAAGAGTCTAATCCTCCAGTCAGGAGTCTGCAAGTCTGAGACCCAGGAGATGCAGACTTAAGTTGTTCCAGAAATGTGACCAACCCAGCCTCACCTCCTGCCCTACCCTATCTAGATCATTTTAACTCTCTTAGCATCCCCAACCAGTCATCTTTTTTCAGCAACATGCCTGTGATATGGGATCAATCCAGACACCCATCCTCTTGGCTCTACTCCTTGGCTGCTGAAACCCTCTAGAAGAAATCACTGAACCCTACAGATTCATTTTTCTGTAAATTTTTAGTCTCCAATATCAGCTATATCTAGGGTGACCAATGGTTCTGGTTTGCCTGAAGCTGAAGGGGTTCCTGGGATGTGGCACTTAAAACTGGAACAGTTCTTAGCCTACTGGGACAAGTTAGCTGCATCCTTAACAAGTCTCAATAATCCTTTTCATGTCCCAATTCAGTTCTCTTCCCCATTCCACACATTCACACCCTTCCTCTCTCCCACACTTTTCTGCTCTTTACAGAGTAGACTGAGACCATCAAGCCACTGCCTTGAAAATAAAAAATATAAGAAAGTGCCTTGACAAAGATTCTCTCCTTGAACAAACTCACTCAAGCTACTCTGAGGTCTTTTTCAACTAGGTCCTGACTTTTGGTCTTGTGTGTTTGTCTCTGCAATGTCTAATTTTAGCAAAAATCCTGCTAAGTCCATTTAGCCAGAATGTCCCATCCTCAGTATTTGATCACCCTCAATATCTGATTGGGTTCCTCATACTCCACCATTTTCCTCGTGATGTCTGATCACCCTGGCCTGCCTTCAGCAACAATCCCCCCTTAATCTTGATGTTCCCTCTTAGTAAATTTTCATTCATTGACCCTCATCCTGCTGTTTGACTATAATTCTCAGTTGCTCATGCTGCATTTGGGGTTGAAGCCAATCTCTCTCCCCAACTGCAAAACCCCATTGCAGTGGTCCCTACACCTACTGAAGTAGTCCCATCTCGAATAGCCTTTCCTACCATCTTCAACAAGTGCCATGAATAATTTTACCTTTAACAGTGTCAACAGGAAAAGGCCAGAAGACTGTCTGCAATGAGCCTGAACAAGTAAAGCTGAGCTTAATGAATTCATCACAGTCTAGGAATTGGTCTTTAACTTGCAAGAACAGGGGGAGATATGTGGTTTTGTTAGCATACTGAAGTAGGTCTGACTCTGAGGGGTGTGCTCTCATTAATCAAGTTCTCACCGACCACTATTATACACCAGAATGATGAGTTATTCATTTAGGAGCGGCCCAACCATCAGGCAGAAACACTCATGTCATTATGCCAACACATTCTCTTCCTGTGAACTGACATGAAGCACCAAATTATCATCAGAAGGCCACTTTATTAATGTTCAATTTAAAAACAGTTATCAAGCAGAGTGGAGACTCTGATCCATCAGTCTGATTGTTGAATATCCTTGAATAAATAGATAAGTGGGAAGTTAAATAATCAAAAGATTACTTTTGTGACTATTGACCAGAGCAAAGGAATATGAAGAATCTTCTAGCAAAGTTAATGAGGAGCACTGTCTCACACCAGAGGGACGTCACCTAAAAGACCATGCAATGCACAGCTCCAGAGGGAGGTCATTCACATATTAGTACACAATCCACATGACCATTCATCATAGCCCTGGTAGCATACTAAATACAATACTTACCTTGTTTTTGCATTCACAGTATATATTGGAGAATGTCCCATATCAATGCTAAAGAATGATATCATTCTTTTGTAGGGTTGCATAGCATTCCTTGCTTTACGTACCTTAAATTGTTTAAGAGTTTCCAATAGAGAAAGCCAGGAGACTCTTAATCTAATCTCTTATCTTCTCTGGGGTCTAAGCCCATTAATTCTTCTCTCTCCTATATTTTGTTTCTGCACTCCACTCACACCTTCCCCATGACCTATACATGTGCTCAAGTCTTTCCCTTGATCTCTTAAGCTTTTCTCTCACTAGAATATATCTCCCCTTCCTCTCACAATCAAGATGCTAGAAAGGATGGTCTTCACTCAGACACCCTTTCTCCACCCATTCACTATTCAACCCATTGCAGTTGGGCCTCTGCCCTCATCATTATACTGAGGATAAGCTGGATACAGTCACCAGTGTCCCACTACTTGCCCCAAACAATTTAATCTTAAAATCCAACTTACTTGGTCTCCTTAGTGACCATGCCCCATTTGGAATTCTTTCCTACCCTGGATTTGATGACAATGCCCAGTCCTGGATCTCCTTGGATCTAAATCTTTTTCCTTTCTCAGTCTCTTCTGCTAGTTTCTCATCTTCTTCCAGGATGATATAAGCCAGGATTCTACCTTTGACCTTCTTTTCACCTCACTCTATACTCTCTTTAGACTGTCTCAGGCCTCCAACACTCTTCTATATGTAATTGAACCAATATCCACATTTCTAGCCAAGGCCTCTCTGAGCTCCATCCTGCGCACCCCACTACCTGCCAGGCACTTCCATGTGGATGTCTCACAACTACCTCAAACTCAACACATCCAAATTTTTAAATGTTTGCTTCTTATGCCACCATACCTGTTTTCCCTCTTTCTCCTTTGTCTTTCATAGGTGTTCAGAGACCCACAGTATCCTTAACATTAGAAAATGTATCTTTTTTCAGGCATGTCACTTACTTTTTCAGCCTTCAAAAATCTGCTGCAACGTCAAATAGCATTCGATGGATAGACTGAAGATGCAGCTATGCTGGCTTTCTCTCATAGAACTTGCCAACATGTGGCTCCTGAGAAACTTTCATATATCCTTTCCTGGACAAACTTCGGGGGTTCAAATTTTCCCAATTTTGACAATTTCTCCTTTGTGCCCTCGTCACAGCATTTAGCCAGACAGTCACTCACCTCTTAGATTTCTCAGGTGTGAGTCAGAAACCGGTCCAACATATCATTCAAACCCATAGGGGCATTATTAAATTATCTGAGGTGAGGTGAGGTGCAGGCACACCCCATTCATTTCTTTGGAGGGGGGGAAAGGAGATTTACAGCAAAGAACTTGCACCCCAAATTCCCTCTAATATTCAAATAATGACCCTTTCATACTCTTGATGTTATAAGAGGATTAAGACAAATATAAATGGCTTTTAATAATCTCCTTAAACATTTGGCATCTTGTGCAATATCTCCTATGGAATATATTATTTCTTGGACCTTTATACCTCAGCCAAAACTTCCCTTTTGTCATCTCATTATATTATCATACCCTTTGACTAAAAACTCTACAATAGCAAATCAACCATAGAAAAGTACTCCAAAATTGTAAACTTTTTACCTGAAAAGTGAAAATTTTTTCAATTAAAATATTCAACAATATAATGGCTAAGTTATGGAATACCCACTCAATAGAACTCACAAATTCATTAACAATTTGAATTAACGTGGAACTTTCTTAGGTTATAATGGTAAGCTGAAAAAAAATGTCCAAAACTGAAATGGACAATTGTATATAAAAAAGCCTCTGTGTCAATAGTTTTCTTCATATGAAGAGATTTTCAGTAATTTAGTTTTCCTTCTCAACTCAAGTTTTCTATAATGAACATTTGTTACTTTCATGATTAGAAAAATAAAGCAACTTTTTCAATGTATATTCATAAAATCCCACTCTGCACAATAAATAATTCATCTCAGTAGTAGGCTTGAGACCACCGTCTTTGAGCCAAAGCCCCATACTGGAGTAGACGGAAACTTCTAAAGTGAGTCATCTTTCTTCTTTCTCCAAATAACAAAATAAACTGGCCACAAAGTATTTTAATGGTATGCACAAATAAACCTAACATCTGGTAGTAAGACACCGAGCTTTCATCTCACCATCCAGGAAGGATGTTTGAGGAATAACTGAAAAATATCAAAGACTGAATAATTAACTCTCCAATATTTTCTTATTCATACCAGGTAGTTCTCTAAAGGCTGGAAAAACACTGAAAATTTTATATTTAATCAATGCACCAGGTAAGGAAACATAGCTCTGAAAGATAATGAAGCTCCAGCAATTAACCCAGCCAAGTTTATCACTTTGCATAATTAGTTTACCTGCCAACCTCAATCTGCCAGGCTTCTCCTAACTTTTAAAATGTGAATTGTGGCAATTCTGCCACAGAAGCTATTGGGCAGTCTGTCAAGAAATAACTGCTACTGTCCATTACATTTTATCTTTCCTAATGGAGTTATTGGGGAATATTTCAGGTTTTTAACATTTTTAAATTGACATGTTTATTGATTCTTGCTTTCTTTATGTGCATTATACACAGTGCTGGCATCGCACGTCAAAATGCTAAACTTTACAACTTGAAACTCACCACCACAGTAGGTAACTTCCTTTGGTTATTAGCAAATGTCACTAATGCAATTGAATAGTGAGTATTAAAATAAAATGTCTGTCTTTACACCTTCTTGATAATCTAAAAGAGTAATTATATGCATTAGTAATACTTTCTGACAATGAAGCTCTTAATTTTTTAAATCCAAAATGACCTTTTCTACAATTTCTTAGCAAAAATGGGAAGAAACTGCAGTTAGACAACTGGGACCATGTTATCATCATCTTCTTTTAATCCAAAACAGTGGGTGATATAAGAAGGAAAGTTCTAAAGTGCTTTAATTGGAACTAATTCCTATCGACCTCCAGCAACTTTTGCAAAGCTCAGAATAGCAGATAATAGGATGATTTAATGCTTTAAATCCCTTACAAAAGGATTTTGAGCCTGTTACTACTGCTCATTCCCTTCTCAGAATTTATTTTTGTTTTCCTTGATTCAGAACAGTTGCTTTTAAACGGGAGAATCATGTCTAGCCCAATAATATGCTACTTAACAGCAAGAGGAAATATAGTTCAGGAATAAAACTGAAAGGACAGGGATTCTGTTAGAATCTGAGAAATGTTTCCTTCATTTTCATGGTGCTATGATATTTAATTTATACTCAATGCCCCCATCACTTAGTGAATACTTGTCTCTAAAGGCTTTCTCTGTGTCTGCAGCCCTTATCAGCATCCAAGTACATGTATTATGTGCCTACAATGTGCTTGTAGAGGAGAGAAACGTAAGATGTCCTTGCCTCAGAGTTTATAACTTCAAGTTGAGATATACAACTACTTAATATACATCTATGAGAGATTAGGAAGTATATGAATCAAACTGGTCCTATTAGTGTGGGGTAGATTATTAATAAGATAAGAATTCAGAGAAGGAAAAGTTCAGGGGCTTCTTGAGTGGTCTTGGAAAGGCTGCCTAGAAAATGTTGAATAGGACAGCCTTGAAAGACAACTTGACTTTGAATGAGTGGGAAGGAAGTTTCTGTGCTAATCTCTTACAAAATCTATTACTTATCTCACTTTTGGCTTTGCCTGCTTTCTACTTGTATGACTGTCTGTAAATTTTTTAGATAAAAGAGACCTCAATAAGGAAAATAAATATTGGAGAAAGCTTTGGGGAACTCATAGTCTTAACTCCTCTTCTTATATGATGTGGAATTTGAGGTATTGGCTTGGGTCAGGAAAAAAAATGTTTTGGTACATGATCAGTGGATCAAAGGAGATGCTAAAAGAGCATGTCTGTGACCAGTTGATGGTGACAAGTGCCAAGTCTTTCTTGTTAATGTTTCAGTCTTTACAAAGGGTTTCAAAAGTCTCCACACCCAACTCTTCAACACTAGTCTTAAGATAAGCGACAGCCAGCTCTAACATTCCAGCCACCTGCACTGCCTTACTTATATGAGACACATGACAGGCAAGCTAGCACAGTTACTAGTATAGGTTAAAAAGAAAATTTGTCAATAGGTTCTTAGGAGCCAGAGGCTACAGAGCAATTGAAAAATCTGAACTAAATACACCAGCAAAAACTTTTAAATATAGTACATCACTTTCTTGGACCATCACAGAAAATAATATCTTTGAGTATGGTTTGGGTTTTGCTTTGTTTTGAAGTTTAAAATGTTGTATTTAAGGATTATGCTCCTCTGGTTTAATCCAACACTTTATAAGAAAATAAATTTCTGACTTGGAAAAACAATAGTCCTTCTAGTTTATTCTCATTCCATTTGGTCCCCAGGGTTTATATGATAGGGCTACCTTCTCAGCTTCTGTCTCTGCTCTCCAAACTGTAACATGAGAATAGTTCTTTCCAAGCCCCTTGATTCTCTCAGACTGGCTCTAAAAAGTTCCCATCCCCCACCAAAGAAAAAACAACTTTGAAATTATATTCATGCTTCCTCTTGCTCCTCAGAAACTGTTTAAGGCAAATTGATTTCTCTCTTTATTGCTAAGAAGTGAAACAAAAGGATTATGAAGCTCAGAAAAGGCTTTCCAAACTGGGATAACCCAAGCTTGAATTTTCATTTTGGTAAAATTAGTATTTTACTATTTCTCCCTAGAATCCAAGATTCTTCTTTAATTTCCATTATGGTGGGTTATAAGTTCTGGTACATTTTCTAATTTTCTTTATTGCCAAATATTGCCCTGAGCTTCTCCCTGGACTAACCTGGAATTATCTATGTGAGGATATCAAAGTCATCTTCCATAGTGCTAAGGAAGCAAGGAAGGTTGGTATCAACATTCACTGAGTTACAAAGGTTGCTTCTGCTTCATTGAAAATCAAACAAATAAAAAAAGGAAAATCAGAAGGTTGCTGTTGAAATTAGACCCTCAATCAATGTTACCTCCCCATAGCATTAACAGTCTAAAAGTCTTTTGACCTATAGTTTTTCTTTGGCTCTTCACAACAACTTTGTGGTAAATGTGAGGCTTATGATAGAAAATTCCCCAAACTGTGTGCTTACTCTTTCAGCAGATCTGGAGTGCTCAAAATCTTCACTCCCCTGCTGCTACCACCATACCCTGCTGCTTGATGTCAGAGCCAAGGCCACAGACGGCCACAGAAGAGTTGCCTAAGGAGCACAAATGTCTTGAATCACAATGGACAGCTTATGATGCTATTGGAGCCCCAGTCTCAAGGCCAAGGTCAGCAAAACTGTGCAAGCATGTGGAGACAAAACATTACTGCTCCACTCTCTAGATCTGAGATGGGTATGGATATGGGTATGGGGCGCTTATTTGAGATGCCAACTTATGGCACAAGTAGTACAATAAAGCTATGTTTTAATCTGTTCTATTTCATATTCCATTGGTAAAGGAATGTTGTGAGGCAGGTATTTGGGATTTGTGGAGATAAGCACACCAGAATTAGGGGTTTATACCTGCACACCTCCTCATGAGAGGTACAGGTATACAGTATGGTGAGAGAAGTTCAGTGACTTGTCCAATGTTACACAAATATCAGAAAAGAAGAATAACTAGTAATAATAATAATTAATAATAACCTCTCCTCTCCGAGGCTTCATTTCTTAACATTTAGAAGTGTTCTCCAGTTGACAAAGCATTTCATCAGGAATAGAGGAATGTGAATTAATTTCTGTTATTAATAATATGTAGAGCACTTTGAAACTATAAGAGCTTCATTATCACGTAACCATCTTTTCCTAACATCATTGAAAGGAGTATTGGTAGCTTCATCCTCACTTTTCAGATGAGGCAACTAACACACACACACTTAGGGTTATAAATTGATGAATAGGAAAGGACTAGAAAGAATGGTCAATCTGATGAAAAGTAATATAGAATAAAGATAAGTCTATATGAGTTTGAATGTATTTCAACAATTTTTCTGATTTTTAAAGTTCCCTGTCTTTGTGAAGGTCTCATTACTTAAATCTAAGCCAAAGATCTTGATGATTTCTAAGGGGGAGGAAGGGTATTGTACGAATCACAAAGCAATGTTCTCCAACTCAAAATCCTCTTTAATTATACAGAAAGTGAAGCACTCTGTCTTTCCCTATTTTTTGACTTGAATAAAAATAAAATCCCACTAAATTATTCTTCTCTTTCTCCATTATGTTCATATTCGTTCGTCACTTCAGTGATTGGAAGCACACTAATTCTTTTTCTCCCAATTTGATCCTGGATTGGTGGCTAGTCTGCTTTTGAAAGAAAAAATTTCACAATATAAACAATGTATTCTCATTGATTATAGATTTTAAGTACCTAATATGAAAACATTACTTCCATATTCATTCAAATAATGCTTCTTACATAATGGGCACCAGGAATATTACCAAGTTTTTTATTATGTGAATATTCTGGTTGAAAATCAGAAAAATGTCAATGGCAGTAAGTGAAACAATTAACCTATTGAAAAATCTTCCACCAGAAGTGGTAAAATAGCCATTGCTCAGACGGAGAGCATATAAAACACAATAAACATGCAGAGAAGTAAAAACTTCTACTCTTGTTAGGAATGGATTCAGTGACGTCAATAGGTCGCTTTTCTCTTATGAGGATTCAAGATTCTCCTTGTATTTTGAAGGAAAAAAGAGACCTTTTTGTTGTCGGTCATCTGTGCTATGACTGCTAGTCATAAAAGTCATTTGGTCCCAAACTAAGACAAGGCAATCAGCCTTATGGTTTTGTGCAGTTTGGTAAGGAGCAGGGCTCACAGGCCTATGCAGGGGTGGGAGGTAGAGGCATTTCAGAAATCATTTCCAAATGGAGGCTGGTATAATATCAACCTTTTTCTAAGAGTCATTATCAAAGATCAGCAGCACAAAGGCCCCTGACATGCTGAGGAAGAGAAAAGAATAAGCAGCGCTCTCTGCCTGTACTCCCTACCTTTAACCAACCTACACCCTTGCAAAAGGGACATTCCTAAACCACCATTTTGGACAAGGTAATCCTGCTCCAAAGCCACCTGCAGCTCCCTATTGCCTGCATAATGAAATAGGAGGCTTAGATGTAAAAATCCACCATGACTTAATCCTAATCTTGTAAATATTTTTCGATACATTTCCTCTTCTGTATATTCACCACTCCTTGAGCTTTTCCATGTGTTGCCTCAATGTGTTCCACCTGTTAAGATGGTCCCCTCCTGTCTGCTACATTTCCTTCATGACCCCGTCCAAATTGTAGCTCCTCTTAGTCTCCCCCAGTTGCTGCATTTCATAGTCATCTCACTTCTAAGTATGTGTCCTCACTGTTCATTGGCCATTCAGCATATTCTGCTCTCTTATACTCCAAGGTTATAACTTTAGTATAACTTTATTGGAGGCAAGGACTATATCTCGGGCAATATTTGTCCTGATTTCACCATAGTGCCCAGTACATGGGAGTAACATTACTACAATACATTTGTGGAGCACTGGAGTATACAAAGCACTTTCACAGGCAGCTCTCAAGGTGGCCAAACTCCCAGCAACGTAATCACTGGACCCCACTGTCCCAGCCTCACCCTGAGTGGCTCCCAAGCCATTCACCCACTGTTCTCACCTTTAACTCTCTCTGCATTTTACAGATGAGGACACCAAGGCCCAGAAAAGGTGATTCCCCTATATTTATGCGTTTGTGAGAACTTGAAGGCAAGCCCTGGTCTTCTAACTCCAAATTCAGTGATCTTTCTATTTTATCACACTCCCTCTGTAAGAAGCATTCAAAGCATTTTTGTATGCTTGGACCTTGGCTATCAGCACCACCATCAACTCCAGTAATTTTGCAGGGAAGCAAAGATGTGTGCATGTGTGCGTGTCTGTTGTGTCAATAACTGAGTGGGGTAGATCTAAAACATAGAACTAGTAAAGGTACAAAATAAACAAAAACAAATAAACAAATAATAGTTATGACACTTAGGAGCTTCCAAGTTCTAAGCCTGAACTAATTAGCTATATGTTCTTGGGCAAGTCATCTCGGTCCATTAATGTAAAATGTCAGGTTGAACAAGGTAAACTCCAAAGTGCCTTCCAGCTCTAACATTCTATGATTCCTTATTTAGCTCTGGAAGGGGCTAAACATACTTTTCTGAGCCAGTATCAAGCAAACTAGCAGCTCTTAATCCATGCACTACACTTACATTCTTCGTGCTGTCATAGAGGAAGCCCACGTCAAACCTGCCTCGATTCTCAACCACAAGTGCCAATTTTACCTCTGCTCCAAATCCCTACCTGGTGTCCCAACCCAGGGCAAAGATGATGTGACCCCAAGCCCCTTGTCCTTTGTCCCTCAGTCCAAAACAAAAGTCCACAGGCCTGTGAAAACTGGCACCACACTTCTGACTGTAACCAATACCTAACCCAGAAAGATAGAGATAATTATTACTCAAGATGTCAGCAGGTGTCATTTGAAATTAAAGCTGAGGTACCAAACAATAATATCACCTCCTTTGGAATTCTTTGTAAAAAGAGATCTTTACATGTCTGGGATGCTTCGGGTATATTTGGTTCTGTTTAAAGCAGAAGTATGGACTTAGCTATAAGACTGTTACCATCTTCCATAAATTCTGATTCTAGAGTTTATATGTGAAAACAATATGAAACCCTGAGCTTGGAAATTGGATTTTAGTGAGAATTAGCTGTGTTATCACATGGGACAATTCACTTAATCTTTTCACACTCAATAATCCCATCTATGAGATGAGGAAAGTGGCCAGTAGGGAAGAGATATTAAAGCCACTTACATGTACAAAAACCTGTCATTTAAATATTATTGATGAATTTAAAATAGCCTCTTCAAATAAGTTTTTTTTAAAAAAATCCAAGCTCAGGGGCTTCCCTGGTGGCACAGTGGTTGAGAATCTGCCTGCCAATGCAGGGGACACAGGTTCGAGCCCTGGTCTGGGAAGATCCCACATGCCGCGGAGCAACTAGGCCCGTGAGCCACAACTACTGAGCCTGCGTGTCTGGAGCCTGTGCTCCACAACAAGAGAGGCCGCGATAGTGAGAGGACCACACACCGCGATGAAGAGTGGCCCCCCGCTTGCCGCAACTAGAGAAAGCCCTCGCACAGAAACAAAGACCCAACACAGCCAAAATTTAATTAATTAATTAATTAATTAAAAAGAAAAAATCCAAGCTCAGTTTTGACTGATCTTTATAGCTACAGGACAGGGATGTTAAATATTATATTCAGTTAAGTCCAGCTTTTAAGAACTTAACTGATAAGCTTAATAAGTGTTATTCATTCATGCCCAGATATTAACCTGAATCAGTACTATGATTTTAGACAAGTGGTACCTCTCTGTGATTCTGTCTGAAAGGAAACAAAAGCACAAGAAGCCCTCAAGAAGCCTTCTTTCAGAGCACTGTTGTGAGAATACATGAAGCAAAGTCCCCTGCTATGAATTTCAATGCCAACCTATGGCCTCCAGAAAGGCTGGGAGGAAGCCCAGCATAAGTCAGAATAAGACACTCTCTTTCTGTATTTCTCACTGACCATTGGATAAAGAGTAATGAATTACAACTTGCTCTTTCTCATTTTTTTCAGCTGTAAAGTAGAGGTAATCCTACAGTCAGGAACGCTTTCCCCACAAGCATGGGCAGAACAGCTCCATCTCCATCTCTCACATGATTCCCAAACTGCCTGCAGGAGTTTTCTATTGCTATTTACAAATTAAAACAAACTTAGCAGCTTAAAACCACACACCTATATTATTTCAAGTTTTCTGTAGCTCAGGAATCTGGATGCAGCTTAATTGGGTCCTCAGCTTAGGGTTTTACAGACTGAAATTAAGGTGTTGGCTGGGCTGCATTCCCATCTGAAAGCTCAATTGAGGAAGAATCTGCTTCCAAATTAATTCAAGTTGTTGACAGCATTCATTTCCGTTTGGCTGTATTACCAAGGGCCCTGGCTTTTTGCTAGCTATTGGCTGGAGGTCACCCTCAGGTCCTGGAGGCTACCTGCCATTTCTAGAGGCCACCTGCAATATGGACTTCTCCAACATGTCTATTTACTTCATCAAGCTCACAAGAAGAGTCTCCAGCTCCAGTCTACTGAGAACAAAGTCATATACTGTAAGATAATCATGGGAATGACAGCCTACCACCTTGCCATATAAATAACCTAATCACAAGGGTGATATTTCATCATCTTTGTCATATTTTATTTCTTAGAAGCAATCGCAGGTCCTGCCCACAGTCAAGGGTAGAGTATTACATAAATCTGTGAACTCCGGGAGGTAGGATTTGCTGGGGGTCACCCAACAGCAAAATCAACCATCAGGCCCTGTAGCTGAAGCGCTCCACTCTTACCAGGGAATTTCTCCCTCACCACTTCCCAATCACCACTGCTTTCACAGTTGTTCTGACAGCCCTGAGACTTCAAGCCAGCCACGCTCACAAGAGATCCTGTCCATTCATTCTGCAAATTGTATTTATCTCCTAATATGAGCCAGACACTATGCTAGGGTGATTAGCAGAATAATGCCACACACACACACACATACACACACCAAAAAGATGTCCAGGTCCTTATTTTCAGAGCCTATGAATATGTTTGGTCATATGACAAAGGGGAATTTAGGTTGCAGATGGAATTAAGTTTGTAAATCAGCTGACCTGGAGATGGAAAGATTATCCTGAATTATCTGGGTAGAGCCAATATAATCACAAAGCTTCTTATAAATGGAAAAGTGAGGCAGAAGAGAGAGTGTCAGAGTGATGCCATGTGAAAAAGACTAAACCAGCCACTGCTGGCTTTCAAGATGGAAGGAGGGACTTCCCTGGTGGCGCAGTGGTTAAGAATCCACCTGCCAATGCAGGGGACACAGTTTCGATCCCTGGTCTGGGAAGATCCCACATGCCGCGGGGCAACTAAGCCCGCGAGCCACAACTACTGAGCCCGCGTGCCACAACTACTGAAGCCTGAGTGCCTAGAACCTGTGCTCTGCAACAAGACAAGCCACTGCAATGAGAAGCCCGCGCACCGCAATGTAGAGTAGCCCCTGCTCGCCGCAACTAGAGAAAGCCCTGCGCGCAGCAAGGAAGACCCAACACAGCCAAAAATAAATAAAATCAAAAAAAAGAAAAGATGGAAGGAAACCACAAGCTAAGGAATGTGGGCAGCCTCTGGAATCTTGAAAAGAAAAGAATGCGGAGTCTTCCCTTGAGCATCCAAAAAGGAATTCAGCCCTGCCAACACCTAACTGTAACCTAGTTAGTTGAATTTCAGGCTTCAGATCTCCAGAACTATAAGGTAATAAATTTGTGTTGTTTTAAGTCAGTAAGCTTGTGGTTATCTGTTACAGCAACAATGGAAAGCTATTGCTACTAGGATATGGGGAGACAAAGATAAAAGAGACATGATCCTTGCCCTCAAGGAGCTCATAGGCATGGGGTGGGAGACAACACAGATGACCTCAGGGGAGGGGACAGAGCTGCTACTTGCCTCAGCACCAAAGTCCGGTTTTCAGCACCGCCTACAGCCCACAACCTGCTCCTCCTGAGGCCACTGCCTGGCCTGCTTGTGGCTCTGGGGCAAGAACTTTCCCTTCTATAATACAGATGTGGCTGTTTCTGCCTCACATTTTAAAGGGAAAAAAAAAGACAAGGTTTGACACATCCAATTCAACACACAACTATAGAGTATTTTATTAAATGCCAAGAACAGGATATGCAAAGATGAATAAAACTGATCCTTACTCTCAGAGATTTTAAACTCTTGAAGACAGCAGACACATACATTCATAAATTCCATGATAAGTGCTATAATAGAACCATGTACATGGTCCCTTGGGAATACAGATAAGAAGGAATTAATTATGCTGAGAAAGATGGAAAGGGAGGGAGTGATATAAAGTCCCAGGAAGAAGGTGACCTGTGAAATGGATCTTGAAGAGTCATTAGGAGTATGTCAAGTAGACTTTTTTAAAAAGTGAGGCAGAACGAACAACATGAAAATGCACGACAAATAAAAGAACTCATTGTGTTTGAGAAATCTGAAGTGGCCCATAGTGATTAGAACCTGGGATACAAGTGAAGGGAAGGACTGAGGGGATATCAAAAGGAGACTGGCAAGGTTAGGAAGAGTCAGTGGAAAAGGGATCTTTATGCCCACAAGCATGGACCCATGGTGCCCTAAGGGACTTGCCATGAGGGGCGTCACCCCACATGTTTTACAGTTACTCTAGTCGCAGTATGGAGATTGGACAGGAAGGATGAGAAAGGAAGCAGAGGTGCCTGACTGAAGGTCACCGCTATGGACCAGGAGAAAAATTAGGAAGATTTGACTTAAGGCAGTGAATGTGGAAATAAATGGAAACAAGGGATTTTTGAGAGCCATGTTTGAGATGTGAGCAAATGAATTTAATGTGGGACATAAGGGAAAGGAATTAGAAAGAATTCCTTCCATGCTTCTGCTTAGGCAATCTAGCAGGTAGTGATGGTGCAAACCATGCTTCTCAAACGTCAGAACACAGCAGGTATCAGAATTCCCTGTGGTTCTTGTTAAAACACACAACCAGCCCAGCTCCAGAGTTTCTGATGCAGTTGCCCTAGTTGACACATAGCTGTAAACTGAGGTAGGAAAGGCAGGTGAAGGAGCAGGTTTTAAGAAATGATAATGCAACTAAATTATTTAGTAAGAAAAGGGAGGATCAGTCTGAATTCCTTAAGGGAAGGAGCTGTATAAATTTAAGCCATGTTATCTTTATAAGAAAACTTCTGTCAGAAGCTAATCAGGCTAGGATTAATTGGCTTTGTATTATCTGAGGAATTTGTCAGAGAATAAGTTATTGACTAGAATCTAGCAGCTACTTCCAATCTAGAGCATCCTAATGTCAACTGTTAACAAGGTTTCATCAATGTGGAAACAAATAGAAAAGGAGAAATGTAGCACTATTTTAGCTGCTAAAACAAAAAAATGTTTTAATTAATTTAGTTATATCAGTTACCAAAATAATCATTTTCTCTTATTTAAGGGGAGGGGGATAGGAAGAGAGAGAAAATTAGAGAGTGAAATTTCTCTTCAGAACTACCTAAAATGTATTTTTAAATCTGAGATTATACAGCCTCTGGACAGCTCACACTTATGCCTCATTGATCATCTCTGTTCCTGCTTCTCTTTGTTTAAATGTCCACAAGTGTGCGCTGACTCAAATGTTCACTGTTATCTGTGCAAATGCATGGCTGGACCTTGATTTTCTCTGGTTTGTTTTATTGTATAAGCAATAAAGAGAGTACTATTAACTGGAAAGTTATGGTTTTAGGTCATAATTTTACTGATCCTACTGAGAGCCAAAGAAAAGCCTGACATTCCGGAGTAATCCAGGTTTATTTGTCACGTGAATGTGGTTGTAAGGACACAGACCTTTCTCACCAGCACATAAAACTCAAGGGAGCATTTTAGTAAATTTACAAGTGCTGAGAGGTGGAGAAGAAAAGAAAGCCTGGAGGATGAACACATTGCTGTAAGAATGTTGTAAGATCGCAGGGGGAGATGAAGCAACTTCCCTGCTGATGGAGCTCAGCTCTGAAAGAGAAGGGGAATCTGCAGGGGCTCCACAGCCACCATTCATCTGATCCATTCTTTCTGTTGACTACTGTTCATTGTACACCTACTATGTGCCCAGCTCTAGGCTACAGTCACAGAATACATTCTACCATCATTATCACCATTACCAAGAATTTGTAAAGTACCCACTTTGTACATGGGACTAGGCCAACTGCCCTTACGCTCATGGAATTAACAGATTGGAATTTAAGTAAGTGAAACTACAAAACCCTGAAGCACAGACCTAGTGTTAGTTATTTTTAAATCGATTATTTTTTCTACAAAGTAGTCACTCTCCTCTGATTATAGCCCAGCTGGCTGCTATTAAGTAGCTGGCAGCTCTTCACACACTTGCGTGACATTACAAATACCTGTGTTAAGAAGAAAAGTAAAAGAGTTTGCTCTTCCACAGTCAGCATGGATCATGTTTGAAAGATGAAATCCCTATGGTAAGTTAGCCAGTCACAGGAGAATTAGATCCAGAATGCAGGTCTCCTAATTCCTGGTCCAGAGTTAGTCCCACAGGTGCTCCACCTTGGTCATCAGAGGTGGCCTTTTCCCCTCTTTAAAAAATAATTTATTTAGGCTTAAAAGTGAATTGACTTAGAAATATTAATGAATATTAATGAATCCTGTGTTTGCCTGCTTCCGAGCATGCTACTCTAACCTGTGTACAGTTTTCCAACCGATACTCTAAACACATGACCACCAACTACCTATCAGTGTGTATTGAGCTAATTTTCTAGCCCCAGAAAAGAGCTTGAATCAATGTTTTTATCCACTCTTACCTGAGGTGATAGCGTAATATCACAATTGGCAGAACATAAGAATAAGTTTTGTAGTGATGGAGGAAGACTTTTCAATGCAAAACTAACCAAAGTGTAAATCAAATTTGTGCCCTAGCACCTAACAACTCAAAGTGCAGTCAGTGGACCAGCGGTATTAGCATCTCTTGGGAGCTTGTTAGCAATGCAGGATCTCAGGCCCAGTTGCAGAACTACTGAATCAGAATCTGCATTTCAATGTGATGTCCAGGTGTCTCACATGCACATTCAATTTTAGGAAGCATTGTCCTAGACCTCACAAGCACCAAGTCAACAGAGCTTCCCAACCCCAGTGCAACAAATGCCTGATAGCTGTGTTGAGTCAGCAGCTTCCTCAGCTCTCATCAGAGGTGGGCAGAGCCTGGGTTCTTCAAAGTCACTGGGCCAGCCACCTCCAGTCATGTGCAGCCTGTCCATTTACCCTGGCGTACCACATAAACACAGGCTTGAATTGCTTGTGTGTACTACGCACACGTAAGAAAAGGTTATGTACTTTTCATGCACTCTCTGCGTGAGGAGGATTAAGCAAGTACGGTTCTAACCAACTGAGTGAACTTGAACAAGTGTTAGAAACATGAATTCAATTTTGTAAAGTGCTTTGATGTCATGAAACATGCCATAAAAGCATCAAGTGGTTTTTTATCAACACTAACAAGACACACTGAGATCCTAGAAGGAGAATAGCTGCTGCTTTGTTCCAAAGACTTACTATTTGGTATCCCAGGAGGCAGGACGATATCCCAACCAAGTGCTCTCTGAAAGTGACTTCCGGAATAGGTTTGAGGCATCTCTTTTTATCTGATGGGAAATGACAGCCATTACACTGAATTATGAGATGATGGTAGCACAATCTAAGAATGAGAGGAAGCCAGGCTTATAAAATAGCCCCTTACATTTTCCTATTGAGAAAACATCCGCAACTTACTTTTTCTTTGGAAAGAGATGATTTTACATGCTTATTAGAAAGGGAGCATCAGTATAAATAAAGGCATGTCAAATCTATAACTCAGCTTCTTTGTAATGCAAGGCGCTCCACTGTGAAACATTCGACGCACTCAGCCATCTTCATCTCAGCACAACCCACGTGCTCTCGACCTACCTAATGCAGTCCAGCACAGCCATCATTAGCCATATTTAAATTTAAATATAGGGACTTCCCTAGCGGTCCAGTGGTTAAGACTTTGCCTTCCAATGCAGGGGATGTGGGTTCAATCCCTGGTGGGGGAGGTAAGATCCCACATGCCTCATGGCCAAAAAAACCAAAACATAAAACAGAAGCAATATTGTAACAAATTCAATAAAGACTTTAAAAATGGTCCACATCCCAAAAAAATCTTTAAAAAATTTTTAAATATAAATTAGTTGTTTACATTTAAATATAAATTCATTTAAATTAAACAGAATAAAAATTCAGTTCCTAATTTGCATTTACTACATTTCAAGTGTTCAAACGTCACATATGAGTAGTGGCTACCATAGTAGATATACAGATATAAACTATTTCCACTATCACAGACAGTTCTATTAGAAGGTGCTCCTCCAGATTGTCCAAATAAAGTATGTTACTCCCCTAAATTCTTGCAGGAAAAGAGGCAAAGGGCCTTTCTTTATCATATTACTATTCTTAACACAAGCGACATTAAGCCCAGTAAGGTAAAATTGTGAGCCAAACACACATTCACTCTCAAGACTCTCTTTCTTTCCTTTCCACTCCCCAACCCCAGGAACTAGTGAGACTTCCCTGACCACTGTAGGAAGATCACTCCAGGAGAAATATAGTTTGAGTTTTCTAACCATGCCCCACATCCTCCCTTTATAGTAGACTCTTGAAGAACGCCCATACCATCCCTACACACCCAAAATACTCTACCAAAATAGCCACCATTAAAAAAGAATTATGTCTGTTAACTCATTAATTCTCCCAAATATTCCCATCCATGAGGTCATAGAATATACATCGAATGACATCTCTATCCCAGCACTGTGCTAGGCACAGAAGATACAGTGATGGATAAGACAGTTGTGGTCTCTTTCCTCACAGCACTGATAGTCTAGCAGAAAACAATGAACGAGCGATTACAACTGTGACACAGACCACGCAGGGGAAGCAGCAAACAATCTAACAGGAAGGCCTTGCCTAGTCTTCTGGGTTAGGAAAAGCCTCCTGAGCAAGTGATGTTTGAGGCGAGGTTTGAAAAATAAGATGCTACTTAGAGAAAGAGGAGAGGAACAGCATTTCAAACAGTGGTAACGTCATGGCCCAAGGCTTTGAAGTTGGAAAGAACAAAGAAAAAGCTGTAAGAGAGTCAGTGTGACTGGCTCCTAGAGATGGAGCACAGAGTGGCAGAGGTGAGGAGAAAAGCAAACGTGGAGGTCACTCTGGCTGCAGAGAACAGATAGGAAGGGAGCAAAAATGGATTCACAGGGATTATTTCAGAAGTTCTGCATAGGATCATGGGCTGGGATGAAGGCGCAGTAAAAGTGGGCAGAGTAGTGAAGCACTTGGAGGTAGAGAAAATCAACAGGCCCTAACACTGAATGGATATCAAGAGTGAGGAAGAGAGAGGAGTTTTAAAATGACCCAAGATTTCTGGGTTTAGGAATTGGTTAAGTGGTAAACTGGCAAACACTGTAAAAGGAGTGGGTTGCAAAGAACGAGGCATTAAAGATAAGTTAGGAACCAGTGGAATCAACAATGTCTGCGAAACATAGTAAAAGGGAGGTGATTGAGTGGGCAGCAGTTAAATCTGGGGTCACCATCAGGGGTGTAGGTGAGATTGAAACCTGCAGAGTCAATGACATCACCTCAGGAGAGAGTACGGATTAAGAAGAAAGGAAGTTGAGGCCCCCAAAGAGCCCCACATTGTGCCACAAGCACCTGCTGGGCTGCAGCTGGGTTCTGAGGAGGGCAGCCCTGCCTTCAGGAGATCTGCAATCTAATCAATGTTCCATTCAAAATCATGCAAGATTCAATCTCAGCAATCAACCATTTGCAGCTGGCAAGAGGCTGTCTTTCCAAGGTTTTCTGCCAGATTTGACATATTTGAACACTTTCAGATCTTCATCCCTGTCTCTGGCTTTGAGCAGAGAGTGTTCTGGCAGCTAGGGTCCAAAAGAGCCATCTTCCCCCCGTTTCTTGCGGTGTACTGCCACCTGGTGGCCACCGCCTGGTAGAAGTAATCTTACCTTTTTCCTTTGTTTTGGTTTGAGATCCACACACCTTTAAGGATGCCTCCTACTCAAACTAAGCTATTTTTAGCTTCTTTCATGGTCTCATTGGACTTGAGGTGTAACTGAGCAGGAAGGTCAAACGGCAGTAAAAACAATGACATTTTTTTCCCTCTTCTCGTCAAATATTTTTGTAATACATGTAGGCATTGTTAATGGAGACAGGAAGTACAGATTACAGAAGAGCTCATAAATTGCTATAACACCATAGACATGTTCCTACTAATGATATTATCACATTTTTAATTGATTTATAGAATTTAATTATCTCATGATAGTTGTTGTTTGTTTTTTTTTTTCCCACTAGCTTTAAACCAAATTCTGGGCAACAAAATACATTTAATGGCTGATAAAATAAACCAAAATGGTTGTTTTACTTCCTTGTTTCAGTGTGAGTCACAAGCTTTAGAATATAAAATATTATTTTAACAGTCAATAGTAAACTAATTCATAGTATACTTTTGTATTTTTCCCATACTTTTCCTCTTGTAGATAATATGTAAAATTATGGAAAAATAAATTACTTTGCACTTTCAAGGATGAGCTAAGTTATGATGATGGTGTCCTCTGTAAAAGCCTATCTAACAGAACAGTTTTCAATTTAGGTTAAATTTCAACCAAATAGCAGTAAACTAAGATTGAATTACATAAAGAAAGTGATTGCATCACCATCATTCATTGCAATTCATTGAACCACAAAAAGTATTTAATGCTTATTTTTGTTGTTTTTTTTAAATTTTTTATTTTATTTATTTATAAAGCAGGTTCTTATTAGTAATCAATTTTATACACATTAGTGTATACATGTCAATCCCAGTCGCCCAAATCAGCACACCCCAACCCCCACCCCCCTGCCATTTTCCCCCCTTGGTGTCCCTACGTTTGCTCTCTACATCTGTGTCTCAATTTCTGCCCTGCAAACCAGTTCATCTGTACCATTTTTCTAGGTTCCACATATATGCGTTAATTCACGATATTTGTTTTTCTCTTTCTGACTTACTTCACTCTGTATGACAGTCTCTAGATCCATCCACGTCTCAACAAATGACCCAATTTCGTTCCTTTTTATGGCTGAGTAATATTCCATTGTATATATGTACCATATCTTCTTTATCCATTCGTCTGTCGATGGGCATTTAGGTTGCTTCCATGACCTGGCTATTGTAAATAGTGCTGCAATGAACATTGGGGTGCATGTGTCTTTTTGAATTATGGTTTTCTCTGGATATATGCCCAGTAGTGGGATTGCTGGATCATATGGTAATTCTATTTTTAGTTTTTTTAAGGAACCTCCATACTGTTCTCCATAGTGGCTGTATCAATTTGCATTCCCACCAACAGTACAAGAGGGTTCCCTTTCTCCACACCCTCTCCAGCATTTCTTGTTTCTAGATTTTCTGATGATGCCCATTCTAACTGGTCTGAGGTGATACCTCATTGTAGTTTTGATTTGCATTTCTCTAATATTAGTGATGTTGAGCAGCTTCTCATGCGCTTCTTGGCCATCTGTATGTCTTCTTTGGAGAAATGTCTATTTAGATCTTCTGCCCATTTTTGGATTGGGCAGAAGATCTAAATAGACATTTGGATTTTTGTTTTTTTAATATTGAGCTGCATGAGCTGTTTATATATTTTGGAGATTAATCCTTTGTCCATTGATTCGTTTGCAAATATTTTCTCCCATTCTGAAGGTTGCCTTTTCGTCTTGTTTATAGTTTCCTTTGCTGTGCAAAAGCTTTTAAGTTTCATTAGGTCCCATTTGTTTATTTTTGTTTTTATTTCCATTATTCTAGGAGATAGATCAAAAAAGATCTTGCTGTGATTTATGTCAAAGAGTGGTCTTCCTATGTTTTCCTCTAAGAGTTTTATAGTGTCCGGTCTTACATTTAGGTCTCTAATCCATTTTGAGTTTATTTTTGTGTATGGTGTTAGGGAGTGTTCTAATTTCATTCTTTTACGTGTAGCTGTCCAGTTTTCCTAGCACCACTTATTGAAGAGACTGTCTTTTCTCCATTGTATATCCTTGCTTCCTTTGTCATAGATTAGTTGACCATAGGTGCGTGGGTTTATCTCTGGGCTTTCTATCTTGTTCCACTGATCTATACTTCTGTTTTTGTGCCAGTACCATATTGTCTTGATTACTGTAGCTTTATAATATAGTCTGAACTCAGGGAGTCTGATTCCTCCAGCTCCGTTTTTTTCCCTCAAGATTGCTTTGGCTATTCGGGGTCTTTTGTGTCTCCATACAAATTTTAAGATTTTTTGTTCTAGTTCCATAAAAAATGCCATTGGTAATTTGATAGGGATTTCATTGAATCTGATTGCTTTGGGTAGTATAGTCATTTTTACAATATTGATTCTTCCAATCAATAGAGAGAACATGGTATATCTCTCCATCGGTTGGTATCATCTTTAATTTCTTTCATCAGTGTCTTATAGTTTTCTGTGTACAGGGCTTTTGTCTCCCTAGGTAGGTTTATTCCTAGCTATTTTATTCTTTTTGTTGCAATGGTAAATGGGAGTGTTTCCTTAATTTCTCTTTCAGATTTTTCTTCATTAGTGTATAGGAATGCAAGAGATTCTGTGCATTAATTTTGTACCCTGCAACTTTACCAAATTCATTGATTAGCTCTAGTAGTTTTCTGGTAGCATCTTTAGGATTCTCTATGTATAGTATCATGTCATCTGCAAACAGTGACAGCTTTACTTCTTCTTTTCCGATTTGGATTCCTTTTATTTCTTTTCTTCTCTGATTGCCTTGGCTAGGACTTCCAAAACTATGTTGAATGATAGTGATGAGAGTGGACATTCTTGTCTTGTTCCTGATCTTAGAGGAAATGCTTTCAGTTTTTCACCATTGAGAATGATGTTTGCTGTGGGTTTGTCATATATGGCCTTTATTATGTTGAGGTAGGTTCCCTCTATGCCCACTTTCTGGAGAGTTTTTTTTCATAAATCGGTGTTGAATTTTGTCAAAAGCTTTTTCTGCATCTATTGAGATGATCATATGGTTTTTATTCTTCAATTTGTTAATATGGTGTATCACATTGATTGATTTGCGTATATTTGAAGAATCCATGCATCCCTGGGATAAATCCCACTTGATCATGGTGTATGATCCTTTTAATGTGTTGTTGGATTCCGTTTGCTAATTTTTCTTTTTGTCCATATTTCCCAATTATACATCACATGAAATAATTACATAGGTCCTAATTTTCTGAGAATTTCTAATTGACAAGAGATCAAACATCCTTGTGTTACCTGAGTCTTATGGATAACATTCAGTTGTTCTAAGAGAGATTAAACTCAACCAAAGACAAAGTTTAAAGCAAAATTAAACAGATAAAATCATGAAACAAAAGAACCAGTATTAACCATGTGCTTTCTTAGTTATCTGACTTCCCTTCAGGTCAGATGTTTATAAAAACGTTATCTTTGGAATATGTTTGGTTTTCTATCAGAAAAATGCCCAGAACTTTTATTTCTCTAAATCCTACCATAACCATTGTATGAATCATTGGTGAATAAATGTGGAAAGTGCCAGGTTGTGTAACAGTAGAAGGTGAATGATATAAAACAATTCCTGACCTTGCATTAACTTGAAACCTGTTATAGCCAATGTATAAATCAAATCAAATAGAAGATGGGAAAGCACTCTGAAAATTATACACAATGCAAATCTAAATAAGAATTATTCTCATAATAGCATTACCTCACCAACGTCATTATAGAGCACAGCTCCATCACAAACACACATGCACAATTTGACCAAGGTGATGAAATAAATTAGATGAGGAAATACACAGCAGAAGTTAAAAACTTACAGCAGCTGTGAAAGTAAGACTCAGCTTTGAAATTTCCCACTAACTTTTGGTTTGAGGCTTCACTGTCTGTAAGTCAGCTTATCTTTATTTTTTTTCATCATAATTCTCTGATTTTCTTTCTATCTTAATTCCCAGAATAAATATGGAGCAGCAACTAATAGAAAACGGAAGTCCAGATTGCCAGCAGCACCTTTCTAAATGCTGTTGTGCCGTGCAGAGAGCAGTGAAGTGTGTCCAGTCGAAGCACGCAGTAAATTATGTGACACATCCATCCCCCAAGTGTCCTGTGCTTCTGTGTGGGGAAACTCACAGTGCATAGCTGAAGGATCTCTTTGCTCAGGAAGGCTTAACTAAAGTTCAAAACAAAATTTTCTCCCCGGTGGATAATCTGAAATCAAAATCAGGATGCCACAGGCTTGATTCGTGAGCCTATAAAACCCTGTGGGTCCTGACACATATAGACACATTCTCAGACTCCCAGCAATCCTTCTTTTGCTCTTTCCTCTAACATCACCTTCCCTTGGGTCATCATCACGTCCCAGCAGTTTGTGTAGGAAAAGTAGGATTGCAGGAGAAATTTTTAAAAGCCCTCCTTATAGAGTACATTTGTTTAAAAATATCTGGATGTTCTCTTGCCTGCTGATTGGGGAAAAAATTGTTAATATCAGTCTCTAGTCCACAGCCAAAGATTCACTTTCCTGCTGCTCTGTTTTTGTCACACAAAGTTGGAGATGATCTGCAGTACCAAGTACCCTAGAGGGATTGATAGTGACCTTTCATGGCAGTGGCTGCTACAGAAAATGCACCATGTCTCCCCAGTTCAACCCTGTACTAGTCAGTTCAGGCTGCCTTAACAGTATGCCACAGACTGGGGGACTGGGGGCTTAAACCACAGAAATGTATTTCCTCACAGTTCTGGAGTCTGGAAGTCCACAATCAAGCTGCCAACAGGGTTGGTTTCTTGTGAGACTCAGTGTCTTCTCAGGACAGTGAGAAGACAACAGCTTCTCACTGTCCTCACATGGCCTTTTCTATCTGTGAGTACGTGGAGAGAGAGAGACTTCTGTGTCTCTTTCTGTTCTTATAAGGATACTAGTCGCACTGTATTAGGGCCCCACCCATATGACTCCCTTAATTACCGCCTTAAATGTCCTGTCTCCAGATACAGTCATATTAGAGGTTAGGTCTTCAGCATATTAATTTTGTGGGAATGCAGTTAAGTCCATAACAAATCTATATTTATTGACAACCTAGTATGAGAAAGATATGGTGCTAGACTCAGAAAATACAAAAGTGAATAAGACACTATCCCTGGCCTCAACAAGTACACAACTCAGTGTGGGGAGATCAACGTGTGTACAACTATATATGCCCCAAGTCAGCTGTGAAAGTGCAGATATTAGACACTAAGAGAGTGATAAAATGCTGTAGAAGAGACCATGAATGAGTTTAACAAATGGTGCGATATGGTTATGTGTCCTTTAGAATGATCACTCTGGTGACAGTGAGGAAAATGGACTGGGGTATTGAGACTAAAAGCAAAGAGGAAAGTTAGCAGTCTCCTATTAACCTAGAAGATGAAGAAAGAAAACCTGAACTACAACATAGAAATATGAATAAAGGCAAGGAGACTTTAATTTGAGAGACTTTTAAGAAATAAGGTCAAGATAAATGTAAGGCCAGACACTATAAAACTCTTAGAGGAAAACATAGGCAGAATACTCTATGACATAAATCACAGCAAGATCCTTTTTGACCCACCTCCTAGAGAAATGGAAATAAAAACAAAAATAAACAAATGGGACCTAATGAAACTTCAAAGCTTTTGCACAGCAAAGGAAACCATAATCAAGACCAAAAGACAGGCCTCAGAATGGGAGAAAATATTTGCAAATGAAGCAACTGCAAAGGATTAAACTCCAAAATTTATAAGCAGCTCATGCAGCTCAATAACAAAAAAACAAACAACCCAATCCAAAAATGGGCAGAAGACCTAAATAGACATTTCTGCAAAGAAGATATACAGACTGCCAACAAACACATGAAAGGATGCTCAACATCATTAATCATTAGAGAAATGCAAATCAAAACTACAATGAGATATCATCTCACACCAATCAGAATGACCATCATCAAAAAATCTACAAACAATAAATGCTGGAGAGGGTGTGGAGAAAAGGGAACACTCTTGCACTGCTGGTGGGAATGTGAATTGGTTCAGCCACTATGGAGAACAGTATGGAGGTTCCTTAAAAAACTACAAATAGAACTACCATCTGACCCAGCAATCCCACTACTGGGCATATACCCTGAGAAAACCATAATTCAAAAAGAGTCATGTACCAAAATGTTCATTGCAGCTCTATTTACAATAGCCCGGAGATGGAAACAACCTAAGTGTCCATCATCGGATGAATGGATAAAGAACATGTGGCACATGTATACAATGGAACATTACACAGCCATAAAAAGAAACGAAATTGAGCTATTTGTAATGAGGTGGATGGACCTACAGTCTGTCACACAGAGTGAAGTAAGTCAGAAAGAGAAAGGCAAATACCATATGCTAACACATATATATGGACTTTAGAGAAAAAAAAAATGTCATGAAGAACCTAGGGGTAAGACAGGAATAAAGACACAGACCTACTAGAGAATGGACTTGAGGATATGAGGAGGGGGAAGGGTAAGCTGTGACGGAGCGAGAGAGTGGCATGGACATATATACACTACCAAACGTAAGATAGCTAGTGGGAAGCAGCTGCATAGCACAGGGAGATCAGCTGGGTGCTTTGTGACCACCTAGCGGGGTGGGATAGGGAGGGAGACGCAAGAGGGAAGAGATATGGGAACATATGTATATGTATAACTGATTCACTTTGTTATAAAGCAGAAACTAACACACCACTGTAAAGCAATTATACTCCAATGAAGATGTAAAAAAAAAAAAGGTCAAGAAAGTTTGGGAAAATAAATGATTTCTATCACAAAGGACTTCTGGGGAACATTAATTATTTTTAACCTTTCTTAGTTCACTCAGTTAGCACTTCCACATCTCCTTGATTTATATCTCTGTTAGTACACAGTGCAAAATATCTTTAATGCAATCTAACTTACTTTCTAATGTATTCTGATCACCTTTCCCAAGTATACTTTAATTTTACAAATTTAAACATGCTAGACAATATCAATGGATATTGAGAGTAAAGACCTATTAATAAATCTCCAACAGCCTTGGCTACTAATATATTCCTTAATATATACTTAGGAATTACATCTCAGAGTTAACCTGTAAACTCTAAATGTATCTTACTCTCAAAGCCAAAATTAAGTGGGCACTCTTTTGTTCTCCTTTCGTGGTCATGATACACCACCATTCTGCTGGGTACCCAGCGCTATGCCTTGGAATCATCATGAACCTCTCCTTCTTCCCCAGATTCTTTACCCAGTAAGTCACAGAGACCTGCAAGCCTTCCTTTAGATTCTAAAGTTTAAAAAGGCTTTCTCAGCCATCTTTTCCTTTCTATTTCCAGGTCCAGTCCTCAGCAGCACCGGAACGATTCCAATCCATTCTGCTTGCAACAACTGCATGCCTTCCAAAGACGACTCCATCCAGGCACTCAGATTAGGGCCTCCCCTGACTCCTTCAGAGCTAGCACCTTCTCTTACAGGTTGCATCACAGTCCTCTGTATGTGTCTGCCTCCAACTAGAATATGAGATCATTAAGTAGAAGAGCCATATCTTGTTCAATCAAATCCACACCCCGTGCTTCAGATGCTGTATATATTTTATGTGTGTTGAATTAATTGATTAAGAGATTCCTTGTGCGTATGGAGTTTACATTAATGATTGTGTTAAATATAGTGCTGCATATAAGTAAATGCTGCTTCTCCCACTCACATGTAAAGTACTTAACTGCCAGGCCAGGGTGTTCCATTTCTTTATACCTCAGAGAATCTAAGGCAATGCCTTAAACTCAGTAGGTGCCTAGATGATACTTGTGTTTGATGTAGGCAGTACCTCTCTACTCACCGCAGCACAGACTGGACTCAGGTTGCAGCCAAAACACATTTCCCTACTTCCCCTACATTAATAAGTTTCATTCAAGAGATCATTTAAGATGACCATTTCTCAGATCCTCTTCCAAAATCAATGAAGCTAACATGAAAAATTAGCTGTTCCCTGAACCCTATTTGGCTTCCAACTCTGCTTTGTGTGGAAGTAAAGGGTGATAAAGGGAATGTAGTCATTGCAGGAGGTAAGAAACCAAACTTAAACACTGAGTTCTGTAGCCAGAGCCAGCTACTCTTCTTCTGTCTTCCTTGCAATGATGTCTTGCCCAGGTTCCTAAAAAGCTTATGGCATCAACTAGCTGTCAAATGCCAAGTCTCCCGATCACTCTACAGCCAAGAAGTTAAACTACGGGAGTAAAATATAAGCCCTGTCCACACCCCACTTCCACTCCATTTCTCCAAAATGACGATGTTTTATTTATATAGGTTGCCTTACTCAGAGAGGCACAAACCACAAGCAACAACACTAAAGCAACTCTGATATTTTCTAGGTTGCCTTTGCATTATAGAAAGCCATATTTAACTTGGCACCATTGAAAAGACCAGATTAAGTTTACATGCAGCAAATGAGAACACATGGGTGGTTCAGTGTAGTATACATACGGCCTATTCCTAACAATGATGATGTTTATTAGTGTGGTTACTCTGTAGCTGGTTCCATACTAAGTGGTTTATATACTTACTATCCTTTTTGTGCACATTCTAACATTTAATCTTTGCAACAATCATACGTGGTCACAATTATTCCTTTTTATGGATGGGAAAAAATGAGGCTGATAGAGGCCTTCTTGTGCCTATGGACACAACGAGTAAGCCGGAGGAACTGGGATAAACCTAGTTCAGTCTGACTCCAAAACTTACCATCTTATTACCACTTCTCCTGCCTAAGCTTAACTGAAAAATTCAAATGTGAGGCGTAACCATTCACGTGGCCAGAAGGACTCAAAGTCACAAGATAACCAGGATGCATCTTCCTGGAGCAATTTTGCACAATGACAAAGTAATGAAATACACTTCAACATATTAAAACAAACATGAATACACATAAGTCTAATGCAAACTTTGCACACATTTTTAAAATAAAATAGAAGGCACCAAAAATACTGTCGTTTTTGAAACAGAGTCCCACCTGAGGCTATGCCTCAGACTCTACCTGCCTCCCTCCTCTCCCTCCCACTCCCAGGGGTATTTATTTGGCCCTGTGTTTCATTAAAAGGTTCAGATGTGACCCAGACAATGGCCCACATTAGGAGATACATTCTAGGGGCAGAGGCATATGGACAAGTGTTAGTTTCATTTAGGTGGGCTATTTGTGTTCATAAGACTGTAGCCTCCAGAAGAGGACAGAGGATTGGGTACCAAGGCTTCCGTCACCAGGTGGAGTTCAACACGGGACTGAGTGAAAACTTAGGCAAAGTAAAACCAGAGAAAAAACAGTAAGAGAATCCAAAGCTTCAGTTTCCAGATTCAGGATGTTCTGGACAGCAAAAAGAAGAGAAAGAGAAGGAGAGGTGGAGACAGATGGAGAGAGAGACAGATGGAGAGAGAGAGAGAGATGGAGAGAGAAAGGTGGGGGAGACATAAATAGGGAGGAAATGGTGGAGAATGAGCAGGGGCGGGGGGAAAGGAAGGAAGTTGCGATACTACTTAGTGCTCAAGTGTCTTACCAATTATGGGTGACCAGCTGAATTTAGTCTTGGTCAATATTCCAGTATCATTGTCATTTGTTGCCTGAACCAGCATCTAAATTCTTTTCCTGTTTGATGAATTCTGTACCATATGACTCTTGGTAAGAGGCAGAAACTAATCCCCCTTGAGAAGCTGGAAGTGCCAGTCCCTCCGCTATATGACTGCAACTCCGCTGATCAAACGCACCTGCACAGAGGCAGCAGCTATCCCTCCTGCCATGGGAGTTCCTTGGGACTTGGGGCTGGTGTGGGCTGAAAGTGAAGCCCATCAGTAGATCCAGCTGTAAACAGCTGAAAAATGCCCAAATCAGACAAAGGTTGGGACTGCTATTTGAGGATGCCGGAGGAATATAATTTTTGCATAAAATCAAAAGGTCTTACAACAGCCTTAGACCCCAAGCCAATGTTTTCCACTAGTGTTCAAAGGTATGAAATTCATCAATTTTACCTGTGGATCTTACCTAATGATAGATAAGCTTCCCCCTTAGCTTCTACACAACCTCATTAACAACCCAAGGTGATCTTTTTCTGTGCTCCTCTACCTCCATCTAGTGGATGAAGAGTCACCTGCAGCTCTGGCTTTCTTGTAGTCTGGGATCAGTGCAGGCTTTTTCCTGAATCTGTAACTGCACATCTGTTAAGGCTTTTGTGGCTGGAAAACACCCCTACCTCTCATTGGGCAGAGTATCCATTGAGCTATGGGAAAACCAATACCTTGATGTATCTTTAGAAGCTCAGGGCTAGAAATACACATTCTGAACTTGTTCATTTAGCGATGACTGAAAAAACTTGGTTTTGTGTTTACAGTATTTCCTACTGAAAACTCTACCTTTAGAATATTTTGATCTTGCCAGGAATTTCTGCTGTACTGCAGCGCACAAAAAATAAAGCACAGAGAACTGACAGGAGAAACAGAAGCTGTTGCTAACAAATGTGCTCTCTGGGATCTAACTTGCATAGAAGTCAAACAGAATGCAGTAACAGAGAATCTAAGAATTTTTGAGCTGAGGAACTCTTAATGACCATCTGATAAAGATGGAAAATAATTCAGATCAAAGCGAAAACAGGAGATATGACCCAAAGAATTTATTTGGGGCCAGAGTCACCAGTCCAGATTCTATGAGTTGCTCTGTCTCCTTCTCTCCTCTCTCTCAAGGTCATTCCACCTGCCCATCCAGCCCTTTCCTCCTTCCCAAGATTTGTTATGGATTTTTTTATCAGCAAAAAGTTAACCTTTTCCACTGACAAAATCATTAAAACATAGAACCACAGAATATCTGAGCAAAAATATTTTTGCAGATTATCTAGTTTCACTTCTCTCATTCTATGTATAGGATTTAGGTACTTTGAATAACTTGGCTACAGTCATAAACCAGCTAGTTACAGAGCCAGTGGACAACAACTCTAATGCAAATAAGCAACACCCTGAAAAAGAAAGGGTCGTCATAGGGTAAAGGCAGCCATATGTAGCAGTGTCCATAGGACTTTAAGATAAGAAATAATGTTTTGACAGGGGGGGCATGGGGAATCATTGAAAGGAATAATAGAAAGCACCTTTCTTTTCTCACTTTTTTTTCTGGATGTCTGTTCCTGCCCTGGAGAAATGCCTTCAGGGAGCTGGTGAGTCACAGAAATGTCTGGAACCCTATATATGTGGTGTCCTACAAAGTGGTAGGTATTACCAGTGGGAAACCTACAGACTGCCCATTTGAAGGCATGAAACTTAAAAACTGTGAAACCTATGCTGTCTAAGAAGACTACTCAGCTTGGTGACAGCCCAATCACAGCCTGTAATTTATGGCATCACCAAGGGAGATTTCCAGAGTAAGGTTTCCAGAAGGACTATCAATGAATCATTTCCAATCGAGGAAACTGAGTTCTACTAAACCTATCCTCATTAGGTCATGTTGAAGAGGAATGATAAAAAGGGGAGGAAAGCAAAACATATAGAGCCAAATACAATAGTACATTTTTTAAGTGTCTCTCCCAGGTAGACCAAGCCCATGGCTGAGTAGAACTGTAAAACAGGACTTCCCTGCTGGTGCAGTGGTTAAGAATCTGCCTGCCAATTTAGGGGACACAGGTTAGATCCCTGGTCTGGGAAGATCCCACATGCCATGGAGCAACTAAGCCTGTGCACCACAACTACTGCGCTCTAGAGCCCATAAGCCACAAGAAGAAAAGCCACTGCAATGAGAAACCCACGCACCGCACCAAAGAGTAGCCCCCGCTCGCCGCAACTAGAGAAAGCCTGTGTGCATAAACGAAGACCCAACGCAGCCAAAAAAAAAAAGGAACTGTAAAACAGGGTAGACTTGAATATAATGATCATTCCACTCAGCACACACTTTATGTGCCATCTGGTAGACTTGTGTAATTGATTGCCACAGGACATAATCATTTTAAAAGACAATTAATTTGATTACCAGTAATGAAGTTTTTATCTATGCAAACTAGGAGCCAGGCAGTGAGATGAAGAAAGTAACCAAGTTTGCAAAATCAGAATGCAAGATGCATCATTCAGGAGGTTGGAGAGAGGAGCCCATCTCCTAGAAAACACTGGACTGAGAAACACTGCATTTCGGGTATTTGTGGTGTCCACCTCATCCACCAGATGGTAATCCCACTTCCAGAAACAGATCTTGGACTACACTGAATTCATCTCCTCTTTTATATGCATAATCTGCATTAGAGATTTTATCTATTGATTAAATGAAGGGACAAAAAGGGAATACTGTTGAGCATCTATTGAGTACCAGGCAGCCTCCTAGATACATGTTATCCTTCCTCTATTTTAACCCTCACAACCAATTCTAAAAGGGAGGTTAAGATGATCAGACCAAGATCACACAGCTGGTAAGAGATTGTGGCAGGTGAATAATGGCCCCAAAAGATGTCCATGTCCTAACCCCTAGATCCTGTGAGTGTTATATGGCAAAAGGATTGTTGCAGGTATGATTAAATTAAGGATCTTGAGATGAGATTATCCTCGATTATCCAGGTGTCCTCTAAATGCAATCACATGTATCCTTATGAGGGAAATTTGACTACAGAAGGGAAGGTGATATGACCAACCACAGAAGCAGAAACTGGGGTGATGTAGGCAGGGGCCAAGGAATGCCAGCAACCTCAAGAAGAAGAAGAGGCAAGAAACAGATTCTCCCCTGGAGCTTCCAAAAGGAACCAGCCCTGCTCACACCTTGTTGCCCCTTGAGACTCACTTTGGAATTCTAACCTCCAGAGATATAGAATAAATCTGTGTTGTTTTAAGCCACTCAGTTTGCGGTAATGTGTTACAGCTGCAATAGAAATTAGTACAGAAGTGAGCCAGAATTCTACCCAGGTCTGCTCAAACTTGAAGCCTGCATTCTTTTCACTACTTTACACTGCCTGCCATTTGATTAAAGGCTGGAACTAAGTATGCAAAGATTCATATCTTGTCCCAGTTTTAACATTCCCAAGATCTGGAACTGAGTATTGAATCAGATGACCGAATGTTGGTCTTATTAAATCATTACAATTATCCCATTTGTTGATTATTGCTATGATGGCTCTAAACAGTAGATTCAAAGAAAAAAATCAAAGAAATTCACCATTTAAGAATGGCTAAACTGAAGTCAGTAATTTTGACTGAGTTATTCCACATACTTTGAACTAAAATATTCAGATATTGAGCTGAAAGTGCTTTGATGCTTTTGACTCATAGTATTCAGAAAGCCATTAAGTTTACATATCTCAGTTTATCCTTATCAACATTTAAACATATTCGCATATTGGTTTTTCTTTGATGACCGTGTCATATTTGCATGGAAATCTAAAAACCTGGATTCTATCATTAGTGTCTTTACCATCAATTAGTTCTTCAAGCTTGATCAAATCATCCAACATTTCTGGACCTCAGTCTCCTTACCTGCAGAATGGGGCAGTGGGTAGGAAGTTTGCCAAGCAGATTATCTCTAAGTTTTCTTCCAGTTTTAATATAAAACATGGCAGGATTCCCACAGCAAAGCTTCTGGGTATTGATTTCAAGTGTGCTCATTATTACAAAGTGCCACTAGAGGTCAGGTTAAGCTTGGTAATTCTATCTAATCTGGCATGTACATCGAGCAAATGCAAAAGCTTACCTTATACTGATGCTTGCCAGCAGGCCTTCATCTAGATCCTTCTGAGCTAATGAATGTTGATCCCAGTATTATAGAGTAAAATAGGGAAATCTGTGAAACCAAAATTGCCTTCATTAGTCCGTAATTTGCAATTGCCTGGTACCAGAATGTTTTTCTTTGCTGGCCTGGATGTCCTTAATTGAATGTGTCACCTGAAGCCCTGGGGCTTAGTGCTTGCTCATGTTACTGTGCTAATCAATCAGTTGCAAGGAAGTGAGGGTGCAAGACTAAAAAATGTTTCCTGTATCCTCTTTATGCATCTAGGTGTAACTGTGTTAAGAATACGTGACTGCCTGTGTATATGGCATTTGACCCATTGCATGTATTCCTAGGGAAGTCTAAAGAGATGAGTGAAAAAGAAAAATGAATAAGAGTGAACACATATCCTTGGACAGTTACCTTGTCAAGCTACCAATCAGGACCAGCTCTAGGCACAAGTGTGATATCTGTAAAATCAGATTTTTTGTAGCTATCCTTCCCCTATCCCTTCATTACTGCCACCTTCTCTCTTCTCAACATCCTTAGTCAAACTCTGCTCTCAGGAGAGATCCAAAGAACTCAAATGCAGTAAGATATAAGAATCTGATGATGCAATTTTGCTCTCCTGGGCACACTTGCATTTTGTCAGAGAACAAGGCCTTTTAATGGGTGGAATTCCAAAAGTAGAATTGTAATCATCCAGAAGCGTAGTAAACGGGGCGGGGAGTGGGGCGGGGCGGGGCGGGGGCGGGGGGGGGGAAGATGACTGACAGCATCTTCAAAATCACCTCATGGAGCTAACACCATAGGCCAATGACAAAGGCTGGCCTTGCCACCCGTTAATGCATGCAGCCTGAATGGCTAAGGCATTCTTTTTTTTTTAAAACAGCACTTATTGAGCATTCTGCATGCGCATGCGAGGTTCTGTGTGAGGATCCAAGGTCAGGTTCCTGCACTTGGGAAACACACTCAGCTGAGTTTCTGATCCCGAGTGCTCTGAGTTTGCTTCCCTAATGTGTGGGATTGCTGCTTGAGGATCTAATGATTTTTCCCTGTACAATGTACCAAGATGCAGCTGGAGCCTCAGCACCATCTGCATTGCAAGGACCTACAGAATGGGGATCAAACTCCTCTTTCCTTTACCTCCTCTATACAGCAATAAATGACGAGGACAGGGCGGGGGGTTCTGAGAGTCACACTTAGGGGATGGATGTACAGGGTCCTGAACTGACCACCAAACTGGGGGCTTCAGAGTATTCATAATTTCCAGATAGCTCTGTGATATGAGGAAAAGGCAAAATTTCCTAGGGGCTATAACTTAATAATACCAGAGGCAAGCAAATCTTAAAGCCTTGAGGACCTCTAAACTCCTAAGGTTCTGATGCACTAACACTCGGGATCACAGCCTTGACAATCCTGCCTCCAGATTCTTCTACATGGAATCACCACCATGGTTATGTTTGCCTTAAAGCTGCCACAAGTGCACAACAAAAATTCTCTTTGACATTTACTGTCCCGGTAAACAGAAAAGCCACCTTATATTTACCTAGTACCTGGTAGTTTATAGAGTCCCATAAGGTGAAATGCTCTCACAGCTCACAGGTTTCTAGCGTTGGTCGAAGATCATCTACACCACCTTTTCCTCACACTTACCCATCTTACAGTGCTGGATGAAATGCCAACACTTAGCGGCCCCCCCCTTCCCCCCCCACCTCCCACCATCCAGCACATCTTTCATAAGCACCATTTTGCAGATGATGAAATTGAGACTCAACTACCTTAGGTGACTCTCAGCAGCAGAAATTATGCAAGTGGAAGAACAGGGTCTCAGACTGGCTGAGAGATTTTCCAATTCTCATTTCATGAAATCTCTCAGTAGCACCCAACATTGTTGACCCCCACTGCTTTCCTGAACACTCTCTCAGGGTTTCCACTGCACTACACCCTGGATTTTTCTACTATCTCTGATCCTTTTTTCTCATTCTCCTTAAGGATAGAGAATTGGCCAGTCTTAGTTTGAGCTCTCTTATCTCACTATATAGCCTCGCCTTGTATTGTCTCTTACTCTCATAGTTTTTGTTTTATTGTTATGGAATGCATTCTTATTTACTTATTTATTTACTTATTTATTTATTTAACATCTTTATTGGAGTATAATTGCTTTACAATGGTGTGTTAGTTTCTGCTTTATAACAAAGTGAATCAGCTATACATATACATAGATCCACATATCTCTTCCCTCTTGTGTCTCCCTCCTACCCTCCCTATCCCACCACTCTGGGTGGTCAAAAAGCAACCAGCTGATCTCCCTGTGCTATGCGGCTGCCTCCCACTACCTATCTATTTTACATTTGATAGTATATATAAGTCCATGCCACTCTCTCACTTAGTCCCAGCTTACACTTCCTCCTCCTGGTATCCTCAGGTCCATTCTCTACGTCTGCATCTTTATTCCTCTCCTGGCCCTAGGTTTTTCAGAACGATTTTTTTTTTTTTTTGAGATTCCATATGTATGTGCTAGCATACGGTATTTGTTTTTCTATTTCTGACTTACTTCATTCAGTATGACACATTATAGGGCCATCCACATGGCTACAAATAACTCAGTTTCGTTTCTTTTTATGGCTCAGTAATACTCCATTGTATATATGTGTCACATCTTCTTTATCCATTCATCCGATCATGGACACTTTGGTTGCTTCTATGTCCTGGCTATTGTAAATAGAGCTACAATGAATATTGTGCTACATGACTCTTTTTGAATTATGGTTATCTCAGGGTATATGCCCAGTAGTGAGATGGCAGGGTCGTATGGTAGTTCTATTTTTAGTGTTTTAAGTAACCCCCATACTGTTCTCCATAGTGGCTGTATCAATTTACATTCCCACCAACAGTGCAAGAGGGTTCCCTTTTCTCCACACCCTCTCCAGCATTTATTGTTTGTAGATTTTTTGATGATGGCCATTCTGACTGGTGTGAGGTGATACCTCATTGTAGTTTTGATTTGCATTTCTCTAATGATTAGTGATGCATCCTTTCATGTATTTGTTGGCCATCTGTATGTCTTCTTTGGAGAAATGTCTATTTAGGTCTTCCGCCCATTTTTGGATTGCGTTGTTTGTTTTCTTGATATTGAGCTTCATGAGCTGCTTGTAAATTTTGGAGATTAATCCTTTATGAGTTGCTTCGTTTGCAAATATTTTCTCCCATTCTGAGGGTTGTCTTTTCGTCTTGTTTATGGTTTCCTTTGCTGTGCAAAAGCTTTTAAGTTTCATTAGGTCCCATCTGTTTATTTTTGGTTTTATTTGCATCACTCTAGGAGGTGGGTCAAAAAGGATCTTGCTGTGATTTATATCATAGAGTGTTCTGCCTATGTTTTCCTCTAAGAGTTTTATAGTGTCCAGCCTTACATTTAGGTCTTTAATCCATCTTGAGTTTATTTTTGTCTATGGTTTTAGGGAGTGTTCTAATTTCATTCTTTTACATGTAGCTGTCTAGTTTTCCAAGCACCACTTATTGAAGAGGCTGTCTTTTCTCCATTGTATATTCTTGCCTCCTTTATCAAAGATAAGGTGACCATATATGTGTGGGTTTACCTCTGGACTTTCTATCCTGTTCCATTGATCTATATTTCTGTTTTTGTCCTGGTACCATACTGTCCAGATTATTGTAGCTTTGTAGCATAGTCTGAAGTCTGGGAGCCTGATTCCTCCAGCTCTGTTTTACTTTCTCCAGATTGCTTTGGCTATTCGGGGTCTTTTGTGTTTCCATACAAATTGTGAAATTTTTTTTTCTAGTTCTCTGAAAAATGCTATTGGTAGTTGGATAGGGATTGAACTGAATCTGTAGATTGCTTTGGGGAGTAGAGTCATTTTCACAATATTGTTTCTTCCAATCCAAGAACATGGTATATCTCTGCATCTGTTGGTATCATCTTTAATTTCTTTCATCAGTGTCTTATACTTTTCTGCATACAGGTCTTTTGTCTCCTTAGGTAGGTTTATTCCTAGGTATTTTATTCTTTTTGTTGCAATTGTAAATGGGAATGTTGCCTTAATTTCTCTTTCAGATTTTTCATCGTTAGTGTATAGGAATGCAAGAGACTTCTGTTCATTAATTTTGTATCCTGCTACTTTACCAAATTCATTGATTAGCTCTAATAGTTTTCTGGTAGCATATTTAGGATTCTCTATGTCTAGTGTCATGTCTTCTGCAAACACTGACAGCTTTACTTCTTCTTTTCCGATTTGGATTCCTTTTGTTTTTTTTCTTCTCTGATTACTGTGGCTAGGACTTCCAAAACTATGTTGAATAATAGTGGTGAGAGTGGACAACATGTCTTGTTCCTGATCTTAGAGGAAATGGTTTCAGTTTTCCACCACTGAGAACGATGTTGGCTGTGGGTTTGTCATATATAGCCTTTATTATGTTGAGGTAAGTTCCCTCTATGCCTACTGTCTGGAGGATTTTTATCATAAATGGGTGTTGAATTTTCTTGAAAGCTTTTTCTGCATCTATTGAGATGAGCATATGGTTTTTCTCCTTCAATTTGTTAGTATGGTTTATCACATTAATTGATTTACGTATATTGAACAATCCTTGCATTCCTGGGATAAACTCCACTTGATCATGGTGTATGATCCTTTTAATGTGTTGTTGGATTCTGTTTGCTAGTATTTTGTTGAGGACTTTTTCATCTATGTTCATCAGTGATACTGGCCTGTAGTTTTCTTTCTTTGTGACATATTTGTCTGGTTTTGGTATCAGGGTGATGGTGGCCTCGTAGAATGAGTTTGGGAGTGTTCCTCCCTCTGCTATATTTTGGAAGAGTTTGAGAAGGATAGGTGTTAGCTGTTTTCTAAATGTTTGATAGAATTCGCCTGTGAAGCCATCTGGTCCTGGGCTTTTTTTGTTGGAAGGTTTTTAATCACAGTCTCAATTTCAGTGCTTGTGATTGGTCTGTTTATATTTTCTATTTCTTCCTGGTTCAGGCTTGGAAGGTTGTGCTTTTCTAAGAATTTGTCCATTTCTTCCAGGTTGTCCATTTTATTGGCATACAGTTGCTTGTAGTAATCTCTCATGATCGTTTGTATTTCTGCAGTGTCAATTGTTACTTCTCCTTTTTCATTTCTAATTCTATTGATTGAGCCTTCTCCCTTTTTCCTTGATGAGTCTGGCTAGTGGTTTATCAACTTTGTTTATCTTCTCAAAGAACCAGCCTTTAGTTTTATTGATCTTTGCTACTGTTCCCATCATTTATTTTTCATTTATTTCTGATCTGAGCTTTATGATTTCTTTCCTTCTGCTAACTTTGCTGATTTTTTGTTCTTCTTTCTCTAACTGCTTTAGGTGTAAGTTTAGGTTGCTTATTTGAGATATTTCTTGTTTCTTGAGGTAGTATTATATTGCTCTAAACTTCCCTCTTAGAACTGCTTTTGCTGCATCCCATAGGTTTTGGGTTGTCATGTTTTCATTGTCATTTGTTTCTAGGTGTTTTTTGATTTTCTCTTTGATTTCTTCATTGATCTCTTGGTTATTAAGTAGTGTATTGTTTATTCTCCACGTGTTTGTATCTTTTACAGATTTTTTCCTGTAATTGATATCTAGTCTCATAGCATTGTGGTCAGAAAAGATACTTGATACAGTTTCAATTTTCTTAAATTTACCAAGGTTTGATTTGTGACCCAAGATATGATCTATCCTGGAGAATGTTCCATGAGCACTTGAGAAGAAAGTGTATTCTGTTGTCTGTGGATGGAATGTCCTATAAATATCAATTAAGTCCATCTTGTTTAATGTATCATTTAAGCTTGTGTTTCCTTATTTATTTTCATTTTGGATGATCTGTCCATTGCTGAAAGTGGGTTGTTAAAGTCCCCTACTATGATTGTGTTACTGTTAATTTCCCCTTCTATGGCTGTTAGCATTTGCCTTATGTATTGTGGTGCTCCTATGTTGGGTGCATAAATATTTACAATTGTTATATCTTCTTGGATCGATCCCATGATCATTATGTAGTGTCCTTCTTTGTCTCTTGCAATAGGCTTTATGTTAAAGTTTATTTCGTCTGATATGAGTATTGCTACTCCAGCTTTCTTTTGATTTCCATTTGCATGGAATATTTTTCCATGCCCTCACTTTCAGTCTGTATGTGTCCCTAGGGATGCAGTGGGTCTCTTGCAGACAGCATATATACGGGTGTGGTTTTTGTATCCATTCAGCCAGTCTATGTCTTTTGGTTGGAGCATTTAATTCATTTACATTTAAGGTAATTATCAATTTGTATGTTCCTATTACCATTTTCTTAATTGTTTTGGGTTTGTTATTGTAGGTGTTTTCCTTCTCTTGTGGTTCCTGTCTAGAGAAGTTCTTTTAGCATTGGTTGTAAAGCTGGTTTGGTGGTGCTGAATTCTCTTAGCTTTTGCTTGTCTGTAAAGATTTTAATTTCTCCATCGAATCTGAATGAGATCCTTGCTGGGATGAGTAATCTTCTCTAATTTTTTTTTTTTTTTTTTTTTTTGCGATATGCAGCCCTCTCACTCTTGTGGCCTCTCCCATTGCGTAGCACAGGCTCCAGACGCGCAGGCTCAGCGGCCATGGCTCACGGGCCTAGCTGCTCTGTGGCATGTGGGATCTTCCGGACTGGGGCACGAACCTGTGTCCTCTGCCTCGGCAGGCCGACTCTCAAGCACTGCACCACCAGGGAAGCCCTGGCTTTAGTAATCTTGATTGTAGGTTTTTCCCTTTCATCATTTTAAATATGTCCTACCACTCCCTTCTAGCTTGCAGAGTTTCTGTTGAAAGATCAGCTGTTAACTTTATGGGGATTCCCTTGTATGTTATTTGTTGCTTTTCCCTTGCTGCTTTTAATATTTTTTCTTTGTATTTAATTTTTGGTGGTTTGATTAGTATGTGTCTTGGCATATTTCTCCTTGGATTTATCCTGTATAGGACTCTCTGCACTTCCTGGACTTGATTGACTATTTCCTTTCCCATATTAGGGGAGTTTTTAACTATAAACTCTTCAAATATTTTCTCAGTCCCTTTCTTTTTCTCTTCCTCTGGGACCCATATAATTTGAATGTTGGTGCGTTTAATGTTGTCCCAGAAGTCTCTGAGACTGTCCTCAATTCTTTTCATTCTTTTTTCTTTACTCTGTTCTGCATTTGTTATTTCCACTATTTTATCTTCCAGGTCACTTATCCGTTCTTCTGCCTCAGTTATTCTGCTATTCATTCCTTCTAGAGAAGTTTTAATTTCATTTATTGTGGTGTTCATCATGGTTTGTTTGCTCTTTAGCTCTTCTAGGTGCTTGTTAAACATTTCTTGTATTTTCTCCATTCTATTTCCAAGATTTTGGATCATCTTTACTATAATTACTCTCAATTCTTTTTCAGGTAGACTGCCTAGTTCCTCTCCATTTGTTTGGTCTGGTGGGTTTTTACCTTGCTCCTTTCTCTGCTGTGTGTTTCTCTGTCTTCACATTTTGCTTAACTTACTATATTTGGGGTCTCCTTTTCACAGCCTGCAGGTTCTTAGTTCCCGTTGTTTTTGGTGTCTGCCCCCAGTGGCTAAGGTTGGTTCAGTGGGTTTTGTAGGCTTCCTGGTGGAGGGGACTAGTGCCTGTGTTCTTGTGGATGAGGCTGGATCTTGTCTTTCTGGTGGGCAGGTCCACGTCTGGTGGTGTGTTTTGGGGTGACTGTGGACTTATTATGATTTTAGGCAGCCTCGCTCCTAATGGGTGTGGTTATGTTCCTGTCTTGCTAGTTGTTTGGCATAGGGTGTCCACCAATGTAGCTTGCTGTTTGTCTCAAACTTTCCTCTTGTACATGGACTAGGACCAGAAAAAAGATTTATTATAAAAGGTTATTATTATTTCTGAGAATATGTTATGATTAGAGAGGATTAGACTACCTCGGCAGATCTCCTGGATGACAAGTCTCTTACTCAGTCCTCTGGTAATGGAATTTTCTCTGAACCTTTGACAAAGTGGTTTGTGAAGCAAATAAATAATATAAAAAGAGACTTCTCAAAAGAGAAGAATTTAGGAGAAGCATTCTATTAAATCAATTAGTAGTGTCAATTAAGAATTATTCCTACCTAATTATTAAGATACAAGATTCTCTAGCACAGTGGCTTTCTAACTTTTAGATGAGGACTCACAGTAAGAAATGCATTTTTCATCCTATCTCAATACACACATGAATATGCAATTGAAAAGGATTTCACAAAACAATTTTTGTCCTGGTCATATAGACCAAAATGGAACACATCTATTTTATCCCATTTTTAAAAATTCTAGTCACACCTTCCTCAACTTTCCACTAATGAGTCTACCCCTGCAGTCTGAAACACACGACTCTAGCACTGACAGCCCTGCTCAGCAAGCCCTGACCACAGCGTTATTCTACATATCTGAAATAACACAACTGCATTTCTCCTTCTTTAATATGATTATTATTATTCCATACTTTTAAAAATTCCAGACATGTTGTCCCTCCAGATAAGAATGAATTTGCAAAATTTCACTGTTCTTAAAAGTTCTGATGGGGAACTCAGAGTCAGGGATTTGGCGCTTGGGGGACAGAGGGTATATACACAGGTGAGTGAGGAAGCTGCACACAGAGGACAGGAAGGGAATACAAATGGGCTAAGCTTCTTGGTTCTGAGTGGGTATCACAACAGCATGACCAAAATAATAAGAAGTAGATGATAACAGACACATACAGCACTTACCAAGTACCAGGCACTGTTGTAAGCAATTTACACACATCACCATTCATTCCCCAAATTCCTCTAACTCTTCCACACCCACTTAGTAAGAAGTCTAACTGGGATTTGAACTGGGGCTCTCAGCTCCAGGAATCATGGTCTGTCTACCTCCAGATCTTTTCTGAAGTCCTCCATTTTTAAATACAGTAAGTCCCCTACATATGAACCTTCAAGTCATGAACTTTCAAAGAAGCGAACATGCGTTCACATGTCCAGTCATGTAAGTTAGTTCACATGTCTGGCGTACACCGCCATGTGCATGCATCCTCTACAAGTGGTTGTGACTTTGTGTACAGTACTGTATAAAGTACTGTATAGAGAACAGTATCTTTATTTCAAGCTCAGAATGTCCAGAAGCAAGCGTAAAAGCAGTGGTGATATAGCTGGTACTGCTAAGAAGCACCAAGCAATAACAACAGAAACAAAAGTGAAAATAATTTCTTTATTTTTTGTGTTTGTTAGTTTTTTATGTATTATTTGTGTGAAAAGTATTATAAACCTAATACAGTACAGTACTATATAGCTGACTGTTTTAGTTGGGTACCTAGGCTAACTTTGTTGGACTTACGAAACAAATTGGTCTTACAAACGTACTCTCGGAATGGAACTCATTCATATGTATGGGGCTTACTGTAATAACAAATAATTTTTTTTACTTATATGCAAGTCATACAAAAGTTGCCAATGGATTAAATGTGGCTCCTGAGCTGGCAGTTGTAAGCTCTGCCTTAGAGAAACAGATGAGAGCCCACTGTGGAGGGCACTGACCTGGGAGTCAGAGGATGGGGCTCATTCCTGCCTCTACCTTGCTGTGGACTTTGGGTAAATCTTGTTACCTGGGAACAAGGTAACAAGATTTCAGCATTTTAAAAATGAGAGTCAGGAAGCAGATGTTCTCTAAGGACCTGCTGCTTCCAACATACTATGAGTCTAAGGCGCTCAAGAGAAAAGGAGGCCCAAATCAAGAGAAAACATTGAAAATAAAGAGAAGATGTCTTTAAACAAAGTGCAAAGGAGGTTAAAAACAGGCGAGAAGAGATAAAATGGGGGAAAGAGGAGTGAAGAAATAGGAGACCCCCAATAAGAAAATGTTCATGGATGTTGAGATTGGGTTAGTGAGTTCTTCTATGATCCTATTAAAGATAGTAAAATGTTGCAGATAAGATTATAGTTGAAGAATATTTACATGATTTTTTTTCTTTAAAATAAGGATGGGGAAAAAAGACAACAAAGCCAAAGAGACATTAAAGATACAGCATGAGTGTAGAGCAGGAAATGTCTAACATTATCTTTACCAGTTAACTAAGACATTGGCCCAGGGTATGGATTTGGAGATGGAGGCTGCAGGGAGTGCAACAAGAAGCCACAAAAAGATCTCAGAAAAGTGGTATGCCTTACTGGCTCAGAATCAGGGTCTAAAGATACATCACATGGCCAAAATAACTCCTGTCACTGAGCCATCTGTTCTAAATCACTGCATTTTTCCTCACAAATTCTTTTGGCAAGATGGAGATGAAATTCTGTGCTGAACAACAGCCATGGAATGCCCAGAACTGAATTAATCCTGAAAATCAATTGCTTTTTGAAATTCATCTGTCTTGAAAGGTTTTGAAGAGAGCCTCCTAGAAACTGGGAGTTATGAAAATAAATAAAGGAAACATTTAAAATAGAGTAATAAAGGAGGGGCTTTCACTAAAACCCAGACCCCTGAGAAGGAAGGGGTCCAAAGGAAGAATTTCTCCTTCCCCACCAACAGCTCAGCCATTGAGAAGCAGTTACCACTTCGGCTTCCTTGAAACAATTCCTCCCAACTTCCTCTTTTCCTCTATAAAAGTAAGCCCCTCTCCTCTATTCTTTGGACTTGCCTATGTTGACCATAATTTGCTTGTCCTGAATTGCTTTCCTGCATAAATTTGTTTTGCTGGTAAATAACTCTTTTTTTTAAGGTCAAAAGAACTAAGCAGATGGTCCCTGGACATTCCTCACTGCCCAGGGAAGTCTATCCCACCTCCTTCTGGGAATGGAGCAACCTTGAAACATGTCTTTAAAACCTTGACTGGACATGAATTTCCTGTGAAAAGTAGTACCCTTGATTTGTACATAAATTAGGCCAGTTTTCCTTTTAATTGTGGCTCTTATTTAAGACATAGGCAGAAAACACTTTGACATAAATTGTAGCAATATCTTTTTGAATCTATCTTCTAAGGAAAAAGAAATAAATGCAAAATAACCAAATAGAACCTAATTAAACTTAAAAGTTTTGCACAGCTAAAGAAAACCATTGACAAAATGAAAAGACAACCTACTGAATGGGAGAAAGTATTTGCAAATGATAGGACAAATAAGGGGCTAATACCCAAAATATATAAACAACTCATACAACTCAATATCAAAAAACAAAGAACCCAATTTAAAAATGGGCGGAAGACCTGAATAGACATTTTTCCAAAGAAGATATACAAATGGCAACAGGCCCATGAAAAAATGCTCAATATCTCTAACCATCAGAGAAATGCAAATTGCTTTGTAATAACTTTAAATAGAGTATAACCTATAAAAATATTGAATCATTATGTTGTACATCTGAAACTAACTTAATATTGTATATCAACTGTACATCAATTGAAAAATAAAATAAAAATAAAATGGTGGGACTTTGTGGAAATTCTATTCTGATGGCTTCAGTTTTATTATTGATGCAAGAAACAAAGTCTTCAGCTAAGAGGGAGGATGGGGAGACAGTATTCACATGTTCAAGACTAATTCTGATCTGCCAAGAAGCAGACATCAAGATGGAAGTAAATGTGCAAGAGATTTATAGGAGATTTATGGGGAATAATAATGGGAGAGAAAGCTAAAGACAGTGGGAGAGCCTTCAAAATGCAATGCAGAAAGAACAGAAAAGGGAGGTTTGGGTAGGAAGAGCCTTAGACTGCAACAATGAATTGTCCCCAGGTAAAGATTCTCAAGAGCCCCGTCACTGATTTGGCTGGGGAGCCCAGAGGAGGAGGCAATGGTACCAGAGCCCAGGAGCTGGACCACCCGGCAGGAACTGGAATAAGTGGGAACTGGCACCACAGAAGAAAGTCATCCAGAAGGAGTCAGAGCCAAAGAGAAGCTGTAGCCGCTGCTGGAGCCTGAAGGGGAGAGGATGGAAAGGGTGCCCTGGCCTCTCCTTTCCTGTCACCCTTTAATGTCCCATCAATGCTTTCTATTGGCTGAACCTAGATGGCAGCCAGTTAACGAGGGAGCTTTTGAGGAGCTCTGCCCTCTGTAATACAGAGCACAGGAGGAGTAGGACATGGACCTGAAAACGTATGGGCACAAGAATTCAAACAGCTGATGCCTTAAAAAATTTGCTATGACGTCCCATGAGTTCCAAAAGGTCCAATGGGAGTTCAGGAGTTGGGGAAGAATTGGGCATGGTACAATATTGGGAATTGGAAAAATTATATGAGAATTTAAGTGTGGTAGATAAAAGGGGACCTGGGAGTCTGGTGCTTTCTATAGAAACTGACACAAACAGGAATTTAAAAAATAATGAGATTATTTGGAGCCTGGTAGGCTCCAAACAGACAGTATTAGTGAGGTGTGGGTCCTGGGTTTTACTATTTGTTGGCATCAATGTTGGAAAAGGCCTAAGCATGTACATAAGCCAAGGGGAAAGAGGTTATGGAAAATAACAGAGATGGATAATGCAAAATGAAAAATGGAAAGGAAAGGAAGGGAAAGGAAAGGAAAGGATAGGAAAGGAAAGGAGAAGGAGAAGGAAGAAGGAGAGAGGGAAGGGAAGGGAAAGGAAGAGAGAGAGAGAGAGAGAGAGAGAGAAAGAAAGGGAGAAAGAAAGTCACAGAGAAAGACAAATACACTATGTTATCACTTATATGTGGAATAGAAAAAAATAGAACAAATCAGTGAATATAACAAAACAGAAACAGATTCACAGATGTAAAGAACAAACTAGTGGTTACCAGTAGGGAGAAGATGGGGGGCAAGGGGCAAGATAGGGGTAGAGGATTAAGAGGTATGAACTACTGTGTACAAAGTAAATAAGCTACAAGTATATATTGTACAGTACAGAGAATACAACCAATATTTTCTAATAACTAAAAATGGAGTATAATCTATAAAAATTTTGAATCACTATGTTGTACATCTAAAACTAATGTAGTACAGTATTGTAAATCAACATACCTCAATTTAAAAAAAAAAGAATTTAAAAAATTTTGTAACTATATATGATGACAGATGTTAGCTTATTGTGGTGATCATTTTGCAATATATACAAATATCAAATTATTATGTTGTACACCTAAAACTGATATAATATTATATGTCAATTATATCTCAATAAAAAAATAAAAGAGAAATAAATAGAAAGGATAGCTAATAAACTGTGGTATATATGTATCTTAGCCTACAAATCCTGATGTGTAAGAAACACAAGTTTATTTTTTTTAGAATCCAATCTCTTTCTTGGTTCCCCAGTTCATTGGGGTAGTGGAAATGTAATCTAATTTTCCCTGAGTTTTGTTTTCACCTAAATTCTAGAATCTTACCTAGTGCTAGGTATGCATGTATGTGTACATGGTTGATGTATACATGTGATGCTGGTGTGTGTGTGTCTATGTGTCTATGTGTCTGTGTGTGTCTGCAGTAGGGGTGGGGAATTGAAGGAGCACTTGCATTTGAACCTCAAAGGCATCTCCTCACACTGGTGTCTGCTGACTGGTCCATTATCACATCTCGTCCTTGGTGCCTGGTCCATCTGCTGGGGTTTCTACCTGCATCATCCCTTTAGAAACACCTTCTGCACCATTCTTGAATACAAAGGCATCACCTCCTACTACCCTCACCACAATTCACAATAGTGTGAGACACTCTATGAGGCTTCCCAAGTCCCATCTGGCTAGAATGGGACCAGGGAGCCATGTTCTCTAATGTCTCACTACCTACCCAGAGCTCTAAAAGGAAGTGAGTTAGAGGCCCTTTCTGCTCTCAGATCACACAAGCTTTCCGGAGCTGTTGCCAAAGCCCTACACTTGACCCGGAGCAAGACGCAGGACACAGGACTTTCCTCAGAAATGCCCCAGTCTTTCCTGCCTTTCCTCATCCATCTCTATTCTGACAGCACAAGGAATCCTTGGTGGTGAGGGAGGCAAACAATGAGAAGTTACATTCCTTACTCTTCAAGCCTCCTCTGTCTAGGTCTCTCTCTTCTTCTAATCCCAAAGAGGAAAAAAAAATCTCAAAGCTTTCTCCCTCTCCTGAGACAGTGAATATGGGCTTGTTATTTTTATGGATGCAAGGAAGAGACAAAGATGGAAAAATACCTACCGAGGGAAAAACAATAACCACACTGGTTAATATTTCAAAAACATCACACCCCACAGAATCAAGTTCTGAGAGAAGGTGGCAGACTGAGCTCAAAATTATGGAGAGGAGAAAGGCTGGGAGTAAAGGAACATTTTGAGATGGAGATTACAATTCAACCAAATGGCCGTATGTTCTAAGAATGTTTCCCTGGGATGGATCTTCTCAATCCGGAAAAAGACGAGGTATACTCGGAGTAAAATGAAGTAGATTTGGAGAAGGCTTACAAAAAAGAAATCAGTTGTGCTAGCCCTGTGCACCATTATCACATGAATTTCTCACAACAAGTGGTAAGGTTGGCATAAAAATTCTCTTTCACAAATAAGGAAACTAAGGCAAACAAATGTTTGGAATTTGTCCAAAGTCACACAGACCAGTAGGGGTGCTGTGAAGGCTTCAGATGAGTGGAAAGATTTAGTCCCCCAAATTTACGGCTTGCTTCTTTTCTCATAACTGGGCTTAAAAATAAAAATTGTCTTCAAGTATGTAAAACTCTTTAAGTCGTAATAAAATGTTTTTCTGTCATTGACAATAGCTGTTATCTGACTTGAGAAAATGAAAGCAGGACATGACTCAGCATGAAAAAGTAGGAAGTGATTTTGCGGGAACATGTTTCCTATAGTAACCATAGCAGACTCCAATTTTGCTGGGGCTTCAATAGGCTAGTTAGTCAAGCTTCCTTAGACACATCTATGTCTCCATCACATAACTCCCAAATATAGTACCCTTGCCCCAGCCCCTCAAGCAGCTGGCATGAGCACATATTTCTGCCGGGATTTGTGTCCCAGGGGTCAAGCTGGATGGGTAGAGATGGAGTATGTTACAAAACAGCCTGCAGCAGGAAGCACCAGGGCTGTATAATTGCTCAGTCTTTGGAGAGCACCGAAAATCAGGCACAGGAAACAGAGTTCAGCCCTGCAGTTTAATGCAGATTGAAAACCGGGAGCAAGGTCTGAAAGTCAGAAGCTGGGAGAAGCAGCACAGAATCAAAAATAATAGTCAAATACAGATGGCCAATAAGCACACGAAAAGATGTTCAACTTTGCTAATCATTAGAGAAATACAAATCAAAATTACAATGATGTATCACCTCACATCAGTCAGAATGTCCATCATTAAAAAGTCTGCAAATAAATGCTGGAGAGGGTGTGGAGAAAAGGGAGCCCTTCTACACTGTTGGTGAGAATGTAAATTGGTGCAGCCACTATGGAAAGATGGATGTTGTGTATGTATATATACACACACAATGGACTACTACTCAGTCATAAAAAAAAATGAAATAATGCAGCAATATGGATGGACCTAGAGATTATCATACTAAGTGAAGTAAGTCAGACGGAGAAAAACAAATATCATATGATACCACTTACATGTGGAATCTAAAAAAGTGATATAAATGAACTTACTTACAAAACAGAAATAATCTCACAGACATAGAAAAAAAACTTACGGTTATCACAGGGGCTAGCAGGGGAGGGGGGGAGGAGAGAAATTAGGAGTTTGGGATTGGCAGATGCAAGCTATTATGTATAAAATAGATAAACAACACATCCTACTGTATACTACAGGGAACTATATTCAGTATCTTGTAATAAACTATAACGGAAAAGAATAAAAACAAATAAATAAATAGAATGAGAAGCAAATGAGAAAAAAAGGATAGGGGGAAGCTTGGAGTTCCATTATTTATAAAAAATCAACAACTGGTATTACAAAAGAAATTATTATGTTTTAAAGACCATCACCAATGTAAAAATTTCTTAAATCTCTTTTCATTTTTTTAATACACATGGGTCACACTAGGAACATGATTTTGTAATCTGATTTTTCTTTTAATATATGAACATGCCCTTTTATTTTTCAACCAACAGCAGTTTAGTTTTGCCACCACTGATCCATTGCCTGCCCTGACCAGGGAAACCAGTGATATAATAATTGCTAGATTTAATGGGCATCTCCAGTCCTGTCTCACTTGACTTATCTTCCTTGACCACTCCTTCCATAATCAAAAATGCCTCCTTTGACTTCCCCAACATTCTTCTATCCTGGTTTTCCATTTATCTCTGGCTTCTCCCTCTGATCCCCTTCATGGACATTTTCTTCTGATAATCCTTGAATATGGAAGACAGATATCCTGGAAAATTTGCTGCTCCTCTCATCTTAAATACTCTTCTTGGGCATTCTCTTTGACTGACCATCTCTGCATGTTGATACACAGAAATTCAAATCTTCTGCTTTGTCCCTCTCCTGAACTCTAGACCCTTAGCTATAATTCAAACCAGATTTCCCACTGACTTGTTAAACTCAACATACCCAAAGCAGAATTTCTCTCTTATTCTCTCTCAAATATGAAGATATCTCCCTTAAAGCTAGGAGAGAGAAAACCCTCCCAGCACCATCTTGCCTCTTCACTTTGATAATATTAATAAACACACAGCTAACATTAGTGAACTCAAATACTATGTAAAGAGCTTTATTGACATTATCTCATTGAATCCTCACAATGCACTTTACAACAAGAACAGGGAAGCTTAGGAAAGTAAACACTTGCTCAAAGACCCACAGAAAGTAAGTGCAGGGCTAACAGCCTTAGCAGTTTGTCTCCAGAGCTCCTAGCATGTGCTTTTAGCTTCACACTTTTATGAAAAGACTCAATAAGTCTGGACTTTTGCAAAGGAATTTTTACTGAGAAACCATGAGAAAAGAAAACAAAATTCAAAATGTAAAAATAGATTAAGTTACAAATCATATATTGTTTGTTCAAATGTAATAGTGTCTACCCGCTTCAAACTAGCCAGCTCAGCTTGGCACCCAGCCCTGGTTCCTCCTCCTTACCACAATCCTCTCTTTTAGCTGCTAGACCAAATCAAGAATTCTCTTTGCCCAAGGAAAGACCTAGGCAAAGAGTTCAGATTTTTCCAGCTGGTTCTTTGAAAAGATCAACAAAATTGATAAACCTTTAGCCAGACTCATCAAGAAAAAAAGGGAGAGGGCTCAACAGACACCACGGTTATAACAGACACCAGAGAAATACAAACAGTCATAAGAGATTACTACAAGCAACTATATGCCAATAAAATGGACAACCGGGAAGAAAAGGACAAATTCTTAGAAAGGTACAATCTACCAAGACTGAGCCAGGAAGAAATAGAAAATAGGAACAAACCAATCACAAGTACTGAAGTTGAAAGTGTGATTTAAAAAAACAACCCAACAGGGACTTCCCTGGTGGTCCAGTGGCTAAGGCTCCATGTTCCCAGTGCAGGGGGCTTGGGTTTGATCCCTGGTCAGGGAACTAGATCCTACATGCCTCAAATAAGAGTTAGCATGGCACAACTAAGAGTTTGCATGCCACAACTAAAGATTCCACATGCTGCAACTAAAAGATTCTGCGTGCCGCAACTAAGATCCAGCTCAGCAAAATAAATTACTTAAAAATTTTAAAACACCAACAAACAAAAGTCCAGACAAGATGGCTTCACAGGTGAATTCTATCAAACATTTAGAGAAGAGTTAACACCTATCCTTCTGAAACTATTCCAAAAGTTTGCAGAGGAAGGAATACTCCAAAACTCATTCTATGAGGCCATTATCACCCTGATACCAAAACCAGACAAAGATACCACAATAAAAGAAAATTACAGGCCAATATCACTGATGAACATGGACCCAAAAATCCTGAACAAAATACTAGCAAACAGAATCCAACAATAGATCAAAAGAATTATACACCATGATCAAGTAGGGTTTATCCCAGGGATGCAAGTATTTTTCAATATCCACAACTCAATCAGTGTGATACACCACATCAACAAATTGGAGAATAAAAACCATATGATCATCTCAATAGATGCAGAAAGAGGAGACCTTCAAGATGGTGGAGGAGTAAGACGTGGATATCACCTTCCTCCCCACAAATACACCAGAACTACAGCTACATGTGGAACAACTCCTACTGAACACTGGTGAATACCTCAGACTTCCCAAAAGGCAAGAAACTCCCCATGTACCTGGGTAGGGCAAAAGAAAAAAGAAAAAACAGAGACAAAAGAATAGGGATGGGACCTGCACCTCTGGGAGGAAGCTGTGAAGGAGGAAAAGCTTCCACACACTAGGAAGCCCTTTCATTGGCGGAGTTGGGGGATGTGGGGGGAAGCTTTGGAGCCACGAAGGAGAGAGCAGCAATAGCGGCACAGAGGGCAAAGCAGAGAGATTCCCACACAGAGGATCAGTGCCAACCAGCACTCACCAGCCTGAGGGGCTTGTCCGCTCACCTGCCGGGGTAGGTGGAGGCTGGGAGCTGAGGCTCGGGCTTCACTCAGATCGCAGGAAGAGGACTGGGGTTGGCTGCGTGAACACAGCCTGAAGGGGGCTAGTGCTCCACAGCTAGCCAGGAGGGAGTCCAGGAAAGAGTCTGGACCTCCTTGAGAGGCAGGAGACCATTGTTTCAGGTGCACGAGGAGAGGGGATTCGGAGCACCACCTAAACGAGCCCCAGAGACAGGTGCAAGCCACAGCTATCAGCCCCAACACCACAGACGGGCATGAAATGTTAAGTCTGCTGCTGCCACCACCAAGAAGCCTGTGTGCAAGCACAGGTCACCATCCACACCTCCCCTCCTGGGAGCCAGTGCAACCCACCACTGCCAGGGTCCCGTGATCCAGGGACAACTTCCCCGGGAGAACACATGGCGCGCCTCAGGCTGGTGCAACGTCCCACCGGCCTCTGCCACCGCAGGTTCGCCTGGCATCCGTACCCCTCCCTCCCCCTGGCCTGAGTGGGCCACAGCCCCCTAATTAGCTGCTACTTTAACCCTGTCCTGTCTGGGCAGGGAACAGACTCCCTCAAGTGACCTACATGCAGAGGTGTGGCCAAATCCAAAGCTGAGCCCCTGGGAGCTGTGAGAACAAAGAAAAGAAAGGGAAATCCCTCCCAGCAGCCTCAGAAGCAGCAGATTAAAGCTCCACAATCAACTTGATATACCCTGCATCTGTGGAATACCTGAATAGACAACGACTCATCCCAAAAATGAGGCGGTGGACTTTGGGAGCAACTGTAGCTTTGGGTTTGCTCTCTGCATCTAATTTGCTTCTGGTTTTAGGTTTATCTTAGTTTAGTATTTAGAGTTTATTATCATTGGTAGATTTGTTTATTGATTTGGTTGCTCTCTTCCTTATTCTTTTATATATATATATTTTTTTCCTTTTTCTCTTTTTGTGAGTGTGTATGTGTACACACGTTTGTGTGATTTTGTCTGTATAGCTCTGATTTTACCATTTGTCCTAGGATTCTGTCGGTGTTTTGTTTGTTTGTTTTATAATACTTTCTAGCACTTGTTATCATTCGTGGATCTGTTTATTAGCTTGGTTGCTCTTTTCTTTCTTTCCTTGTTTTATGATATTTAATTTTTTTATTTTTAATAATATATTTTTTTATTTTAATAACTATACATTATTTAATTATTTTTTTCCTCCTTTTTCTTCTGAGCCGTGTGGCTGACAGAGTCTTGGTGCTCCAGCCAGGTATCAGGCCTGAGCTTCTGAGGTGGGAGAGCTGAGTTCATGACACTGGTCCAACAGAGACGTCCTGGCTCCACGTAATATCAAACAGTGAAAGCTCTCCCAAAGATCTCCATCTCAACGCTAAGACCCAGCTCCAGTCAACGACCAGCAGGATACACTGCTAGACAACCTATAACAAACAACTAGTAAGACAGGAAAACAACACCATCCATTAGCAGAGAGGCTGCCTAAAGTCATAATAAGGTCACAGACACCCCAAAACACACCAACGGATGGGGTCCTGCCCACCAGAAAGACAAGATCCAGCCTGTTCACAAGAACACAGGCACCAGTCTCTCCACCAGGAAGCCTACACAACCCACTGAACAAACTTTAGCCACTGGGGGAAGACACCAAAAACAATGGGAACTACGAACATGCAGCCTGCAAAAAGGAGACCCCAAAAAGAGTAAATTAAGCAAAATGAGAAAACAGAGAAACACAGCGGATGAAGGAGCAAGATAATAACCCACCAGACCAAAAAAATGAAGAGGAAATAGGCAGTCTACCTGAAAAACAATTCAGAGTAATGATAGTAAAGATGATCCAAAATCTTGGAAATAGAATGGAGAAAATACAAGGAAGGTTTAACAAGGACCTAGAAGAACTAAAGACCAAACAAACAATGATGAACACCACAATAAATGAAATTAAAACTTCTCTAGAAGGAATGAATAGCAGAATAACCGAGGCGGAAGAACGGATAAGTGACCTGGAAGATAAAATAGTGGAAATAAGAAATGCAGAACAGAAAAAAGAGTGAAAAGAACTAAGGACAGTCTCAAAGACCTCTGGGACAACATTAAACGCACAAACATTTGAATTATAGGAGTCCCAGAAGAAGAGAAAAAGAAAGGGACTGAGAAAATATTTGAAGAGATTATAGTTGAAAACTTCCCTAACATGGGAAAGGAAATAGTCAATCAACTCCAGGAAGCACAGAGAGTCCCACACAGGATAAATCCAATGACAAACACACCAAGACACATATTAATCAAACTATCAAAAATTAAATACAAAGAAAAAATATTAAAAGCAGCAAGGGAAAAACAACAAAAAACATACAAGGGAATCCCCATAAGGTTAACAGCTGATGTTTCAGCAGAAACTCTGCAAGCCAGAACAGAGGGGCAGGACATATTTAAAGTGATGAAAGGGAAAAACCTACAATCAAGATTACTCTACCCAGCAAGGATCTCATTCAGATTTGATGGAGAAATTAAAAACCTTACAGACAGCAAAAGCTAAGAGAATTCAGCACCACCAACCAGCTTTACAACAAATGGTAAAGGAACTTCTCTAGGCAGGAACCAAAAGAGAAGGAAAACACCTAAAATAACAAACCCAAAACAATTAAGAAAATGGTAATAGGAACATACATATCAATAACTACCTTAAATGTAAATGTATTAAATGCTCCAACAAAAAGACATAGACTGGCTGAATGAATACAAAAACAAGACCCATATATATGTTGTCTACAAGAGACCAATACAGACTGAAAGTGAGAGGATGGAAAAAGATATGCTATGCAAAAAAAAAAAAAAAAAGATATGCCATATAAATGGAAATCAAAAGAAAGCTGGAGTACCAATTTTCATATCAGACACAATAGACTTTAAAATAAAGACTATTACAAGAGACAAAGAAGGACACTACCTAATGACCAAGGGACAAATCCAAGAAGATATAACAATTGTAAATACTTATGCAGCCAACATAGGAGCACCTGAATATATCTGGCAAATGCTAACAGCCATAAAAGGGGAAATCGACAGTAACACAATCATAGTAGGGGACTTTAACACCCCAATTTCACCAATGGACAGATCATCCAAAATGAAAATAAATAAGGAAACACAACCTTTAAATGATACATTACACAAGACAGACTTAATTGATATTTATAGGACATTCGATCCAGAAACAACAGAATACACTTTCTTCTCAAGTGCTCATGGAACATTCTTCAGGATAGATCATATCTTGGGTCATAAATCAAGCCTTGGTAAATTTAAGAAAATTGAAATTGTATCAAGTATCTTTTCCAACCACAACTCTATGAGACTAGATATCAATTACAGGGAAAATCTGTAAAAAATACAACGACGTGGAGGCTAAACAATACACTACTAAATAACCAAGACATCACTGAAGAAATCAAAAAGGAAGCTTAAAAATACCTATAAACAAATGACAATGAAAACATGACGACCCAAAACCAATGGGATGCAGCAAAAGCAGTTCTAAGAGGGAAGTTTAGAGCAATAAAATCCTACCTCAAGAAACAAGAAACATCTCAAATAAACAACCTAACCTTACACCTAAATCAATTAGAGAAAGAAGAACAAAAAACTCCCAAAGTTAGCAGAAGGAAAGAAATCATAAAGATCAGATCAGAAATAAATGAAAAAGAAATGAAGGAAACGATAGCAAAGATCAATCAAATTAAAAGCTGGTTCTTTGAGAATATAAACGAAATTGCTAAACCATTAGCCAGACTTGTCAAGAAAAAAAGGGAGGCGCCTCAAATCAATAAAATTAGAAATGAAAAAGGAGAAGTAACAATTGACATTGCAGAAATACAAAGGATCATGAGAGATTATTACAAGCAACTCTACGCCAATAAAATGGACAACCTGGAAGAAATGGACAAATTCTTAGAAAAGCACAACTTTCTGAGACTGAACCAGGAAGAAATAGGAAATATAAACACCAGTCACAAACACTGAAGTTGAGACTGTGATTAAAAATCTTCCAACAAACAAAAGCTCAGGACCAGATGGCTTCACAGGAGAATTCTATCAAACATTTAGAGAAGAGCTACCACCTATCCTTCTCAAACTCTTCCAAAATATAGCAGAGGGAGGAACACTCCCAAATACAGTCTACAAGGCCACCATCACCCTGATACCAAAACCAGACAACGATATCAGAAAGAAAGAAAACTATAGGCCAATATCACTGATGAACATAGATGCAAATATCCTCAACAAAATACTAGCAAACAGAATCCAACAACACATTAAAAGGATCATACACCATGATCAAGTGGGGTTTATCCCAGGAATGCAAGGATTCTTCAATATATGCAAATCAAGCAATGTGATAGACCATATTAACAAATTGAAGGAGAAAAACCACATGATCATCTCAATAGATGCAGAAAAAGCTTTTGGAAAAATTCAACACCATTTATGATACAAACCCTCCAGAAAGTAGGCATAGAGGGAACCTACCTCAACATAATAAAGGCCTTATATGACAAACCCACAGCTAACATCATTCTCAATGGAGAAAAACTGAAACCATTTCCTCTAAGATGGAAGCATTTCCTCTGCTTTATGACAAAGTGAATCAGCTATACATATACATATAACCCCATATCTCCTCCCTCTTGCACCTCCTTCCCACCCTCCCTTTCCCACTCCTCTAGGTGGTGACAAAGCACCCAGCTGATCTCCCTGTGCTATGCTTCCCACTAGCTATCTTTTTTGCATTTGGTAGCATATGTATGTCCATTCTACTCTCTCACTTTGTCCCAGCTTACCTTCTCCCTCCCTGTGTCCTCAAGTCCATTCTCTGCATCTGTACCTTTATTCCTGTCCTGCCCATCGGCTCTACAGAACAAGTTTTTTTTTTAAGATTCCATATATATGTGTTAGCATATGGTATTTGTTCTTCTCTTTCTACCTTACTTCACTCTGTATGACAGACTCTAGGTCCATCCACCTCAATACAAGTAACTCAGTTTCTAAGTTATCATTGTCTAAGTAATATTCTATCGTATATATGTGCCACATCTTCTTTATCCACTCATCTGTCGATGGACAATTAGGTTGCTTCCATGTCCTGGCTATTGTAAATAGAGCTGCAGTGAACATTATGGTACGTGACTCTTTGAATTATGGTTTTCTCAGGGTATTTGCCCAGTAGTGGGATTGCTGGGTCATGTGGTAGTTCTATTTTTAGTTTTTTAAGGACCCTCTATACTGTTCTCCATAGTGGCTATACCAATTTACATTCCCACCAACAGTGCAAGAGGGTTCCCTTTTCTCCACACCCTCTCCAGCATTCATTGTTTGCAGATTTTTTTGATGATGGCCATTCTCACTGGTGTGAAGTGATACCTCATTGTAGTTTTGATTTGCATTTCTCTAATGATTAGTGATGTTGAGCATCTTTTCATGTGTTTGTTGGCAATCTGTATATCTTCTTTGGAGAAATGTCTATTTAGGTCTTCCGCCCATTTTAGGATTGTGTTGTTTATTTTTTGATATTGAGCTATGTGAACTATGTAAATTTTGGAGATTAATCCGTTGTCAGTTGTTTCATTTGCAAATATTTTCTCCCATTCCGAGGGTTGTCTTTTTGTCTTGTTTATGGTTTCCTTTGCTGTGCAAAAGCTTTTAAGTTTCATTTCATCTGTTTATTTTTGTTTTTATTTCCATTTCTCTAGGAGGTGGGTCAAAAAGGATCTTGCTGTGGTTTACATCATAGAGTGTTCTGCCTATGTTTTCCTCTAAGAGTTTTATAGTGTCTGGCCTTACATTTAGGTCTCTAATCCATTTTGAGTTTATTTTTGTGTATGGTGTTAGGCAGTGTTCTAATTTCATTCTTTTACATGTAGCTGTCCAGTTTTCCCAGCACCACTTATTGAGTGGTCTTTTCTCCATTGTATATTCTTGACTCCTCTATCAAATATAACGTGACCATATGTGTGTGGGTTTATCTCTGGCTTTCTATCCTGCTCCACTGATCTATATTTCTGTTTTTGTGCCAGTACCATATTGTATTGATTACTGCAGCTTTGTAGTATAGTCTGAAGTCTGGGAGCCTGATTCCTCCAGCTCTGTCTTTCTTTCTCAAGACTGCTTTGGCTATTCGGGGTCTTTTGTGTTTCCATACAAATTGTGAAATTTTTTGCTCTAGTTCTGTGAAAAATGCCATTGGTAGTTTGATAGGGATTGCACTGAATCTGTAGATTGCTTTGGGGAGTAGAGTCATTTTCACAATATTGATTCTTCCAATCCAAGAACATGGTTTATCTCTCCATCTGTTTTTATCATCTTTCATTTCTTTCATCAGTGATTTTAGTTTTCTGCATACTGGTCTTTTGTCTCCTTCAGTAGGTTTATTCTTAGGTATTTTATTCTTTTTGCTGCAGTGGTAAATGGGAGTGTTTTCTTAATTTCTCTTTCAGATTTTTCATCCTTAGTGTATAGGAATGCAGGAGATTTCTGTGCATTAATTTTGTATCCTGCTACTTTAGCAAATTCATTGATTAGCTCTAATAGTTTTCTGGTAGCATCTTTAGGATTCTGTATGTATACTGTCATGTCATCTGCAAACAGTGCCGGTTTTACTTCTTTTCTGATTTGAATTCCTTTTATTTCTTTTTGTTCTCTGATTGCTCTGGCTAAAACTTCCAAAACTATGTTGAATAATAGTGGTGAGAGTAGAAAACCTTTGTCATAAAGCAGAAACTAACACACCATTGTAAAGCCATTATACTCCAATAAAAATGTTTTTAAAAATACATGCAGAAAAAGCTTTTGACAAAATTCAACATCATTTACAATAAAAACTCTACAGAAAGTGGTCATAGAAGTAACATACCTTAACATCATGGAGGCCACATGTGACAAACCTACAGCAACTAACATCATATTCAACAGTGAAAAGCTGATAGCATATCCTCTAAGATCAGTAACAAGACAAGGATGTCCACTCTTGTCACTTTTTTTCAACATAATTTTGGAAGTCCAGCCACAGCAATCAGTGAAGAAAAAGAAATAAAAGGAAACCAATCTGGAAAAAAAGAAATAGAACTGTCACTGTTTGCAGATGACATGATATTATATATAGAAAATCCTACAAATGCTACCAGAAAAATACTATAGCTCATCAATGAATTTGGTAAAGTCGCAGGATACAAAATTAATACACAGAAATCTGTTGCATTTCTATACACTAACAACAAAAGATCAGAAAGAGAAATTAACAAACAATTCCATTTACTATTACCTCAAGGAAAGAATACCTAGGAATAAACCTACCTAAGGAGACAAAAGACCTGTACTCTGAAAACTCTAAGACGTTGATGAAGGAAATTTAAGATGACAAAAACAAATGGAAAAATATACCATGTTCTTGGATTGGAAGAATAAATATTGTGAAAATGACTGTACTACCCAAGGCAGTCTACAGATTCAGTGAAATCCCTATCAACTTACTAACAACATTTTTCACATAACTAGAACAAAAAATCTTAAAATTTGTATGTATACACAAAAGACCCCAAATAGCCAAAGTAATCTTGAGAAATAAAAACAGATCTGGAGGAATCAGGCTCCCTGACTTCAGAGTATAATACAAAGCTACAGTCATCAAAACAGTATGGTACTGGAACAAAAACAGAAATGTATATCAATGGAACAGAATAGAAAACCCAGAAATGAACCCACACACCTACGGTCAATTAATCTATGACAAAGGAGGCAAGACTATACAATGGAGGAAAGACAGTCTCTCCAATAAATGGTGCTGGGAAAACTGGACAGCTACATGTGAAAAAAATGAAATTAAAACACTCTTTAACACCATACGCAAAAATAAACTCAAAACGGATTAAAGACCTAAATGTAAGACCAAATACCATAAAACCCTTAGAGGAGAACACAGGCAGAATGCTCTCTGACATAAATCACAGTAATATCTTTTTCAATCCATCTCCCACAATAATGGAAATTTAAAAAAATAAACAAATGGGACCTAATTAAACTCAAAAGCCTTTGCACAGCAAAGGAAACCATAAACAAAATGAAGAGACAACCCACAGAATGGGAGAAAATATTTGCAAATGATGTGACCAACAAAGGATTAGTCTCCACAGTTCATGAGGCTCAATACCATAAAAACAAACAACCCAATCAAAAAGATGGGCAGAAGGTCTAAACAGACATTTCTCCAAAGAAGTTATACAGATGGCCAAGAGGCACATGAAAAGATGTTTAACATCACTAATTATTAGAGAAATGCAAATCAAAACTACAATGAGATATTACCTCACACCAGTCAGAATGGCCAGTGTCAAAAAATCTACAAACAATAAATATTAGAGAGGGTGTGGAGAAAAGGGAACTCTTCTACACTGTTGGTGGGAATGTAAATTGGTACAGCCACTATGGAGAACAGTATGGAGGTTCCTTAAAAAACTAAAAATAGAGCTACCACATGATGCAGCAATCCCACTCTTGGGCATATATCCAGAGAAAAACTTGGTTCGAAAGTATACATGCTCCGCAATGTTCACTGCAGCACTGTTTACAATAGCCAAGACATGGAAGCCACCTAAATGTCCATCAACATATGAATGGATAAAGAAGATGTGATACAAATATACAATGGACTACTACTCAGTCATAAAAAAGAATGAAAGAATGCCATTAGCAGCAACATGGATGGACCTGGAGATTATCATACTAAGTGAAGTAAGTCAGACAGAAAAAGACAACTATCATGTGATATCATTTATATTTGGAACCTTAAAAAAATGTTACAAATGGTCTTATCTATAAAACAGAAACAGACTCATAGACTTGGAGAATGAACCTATGGTTACCAGGGGGAAGGGTAGGCAGGAGGGATAGAATGGGAGTTTGGGACTGACATGTACACACGGCTATATTTAAAATGGATAACCAACAAGGACCTACTGTATAGCACAGGGAACTCTCCTCAATATTCTGTAATAACCTAAATGATAAAAGAATTTGAAAAAGAATGTAAAAAAATTAAAAAAAATTTTTTTTAAAAAAAGAGTTCACCTTTTTCTAAATGCTGCTCATCAGAATTAGACTGGGCTCTTTGACAGTGGATATAAGGGCTCCTTTTATGTTCTGATTTGGTCTTCTGAGCCCCATCCCATTCCCTGCATTAAGGAGAGAGCTGCCCTACCTTAGCACTGGGCCTCAGGCTGCTCTGAAACCACCTCCTCCTTCTCCTCGTAGATAACTCAAACCCTGGAGCTCTAGTGCTTCCTCAACTCATTCTTCTATGTGCTATTCGGTACTGAATAATGTATTTGATTCCTGATGCTGGTGAGACCCCGTAGTAAAGACCAACTTCTTTGTCATGGCCTGTCTGGTGGCTTTGTTGCCCAGCTCCCACCACCACCCCCAATCCTCCTGCTCCCATCCCCAAGCCTAGAATGAGACTCTTAATTATTCCTCCAGTTCTTAAGGCACTGTCCCTCCACTGGTCTTTCTTAGGATTTCTTCTGGTTCTCAACTCATTTGCAGAGCACTGTTAGTTATGTTCCTAAAGTAATCCTCCCTTATCCGGGGCTTTGCTTTCCACAGTTTCAGTCACACGTGGTCAACCACAGTCCAAAAATATTAACTGGAAAATTCCAGAAATAAACAACTCATAAGCTTTAAATTTTGCGCCATTCTGAATAGCATGATGAAATCTCACACTGTCCCATTCCATCCAGCCTGCGATGTGAATCATCCCTTTGTCCAGCGTATCCTGCTGTTTACTCAGTAGCCACCTTGGTTGTCAGATCGAGTGTCATTGTGTCACAGTACTCGTGTTCAAGTAACTCTTATTTTACTTAATAATGGCCCCAAAGCACAGGAGTAATGATACTAGCAATTTGGATATGCCAAAGAGAAGCCATAAAGTGCTTCCTTTAAGTGAAAAGTGAAAGCTTTCGATAATAAGGATAGAAAAAAATCATGTGCTGAGGTTGCTAGAATCTATAATAAGAACAAGTCTTTCCATGAAATTGTGAAGAAGGAAAATGAAATTCGTCCTACTTTTGCACTTGCACCTCAAACTGCAAAAGTTACAGCCACGGTGCACGATAAGTGCTTAGTTAATACAGAAAAAACATTAAATTTGTCTAATAAGATATTTTGAGACAGAGAGAGACCACATTCACATAACTTTTATTACAGTATATTGTTATAATTTTTCTATTTTATTAGTCGTTGTTAATATCTTACTGTGCCTAATTTATAAGTTAAAGTTTACCATAAGTATGTATGTATAGGGGGAAAAATACATAGTATATATAGGGTTCCATACTATCCAAGATTTCAGGCACCCACTGTGGGTCTTGGAACATATCCCCCTCAAATAAAGGGGAACTATTAACTCTTTAAGTCAGTATTTTTGTTTTCTTTGGATAAATACCAAGAAATGGGATTGTTGGATCATGTGGTAGCTCTACTTTTAATTTTTTGATGAACCAGCATAATGTTTTCCATAGTGGCTGCATCAACTTATATTCCCATCAACAGTGCACAAGGGTTCCCTTTTTCCACATCTTCACCAACACTTGTTTTTTGTTGTCTTTTTGATCATTTGTTCTAACATGTGTGAGGTGATATTTCATTGTGGTTTTGATCTGCATTTCCTTGATGATTAATGATATTGAGCACCTTTTCATGTACCTGTTGACCATCTGTACGTCTTCTTTGGAAGAATGTCTGTTCAGATCTTCGCCCATTTTTAATTGAACATTTGGGTTCTTTGGCTGAGTTGCATGAGTTCTTTACATATTTTGGATATTAGCCCCTTGTCAGATATATGATTTGCAAATATTTTCTCCCATTCAGTAGCTGCCTGTTAATTTTATTGACAGTTTCCTTTACTACGCAGAAGCTTTTTAGTTCAATGTAGTCCCACGTGCTTATTTTTGCTTTTGTTGCTTTTGCTTTTGGTGTCAGATTTAAAAAATCATCACCAAGACCTATGTCAAGGAGCTTACCACCTACGTTTTCTAGGAGTTTTATGGTTAAGTGGGGTGGGGAAGGTACTGTACAAGCATTTACTGAATACCTACTATTATGTCAACCACTGTGCTTTCAGATCCTACAAACATTCAAGGGCAAAAAGAAACAATCCCTGCCCTCTAGGAAATGCCTGTCTGGAGAACTAATAAGCATAAAGATTATATAAGGAACTGAACCAAATGCTCAATGAAGTCTGAGAATGGAGCCTCCAAGCTGAAATGTTAGCCTTGTAGTACAGAGGCCCTATGAGCACGATACCTAGAATTCCTGAGAACAGAGACTGAATCTTGTTCATTATTCTGTCTTAATCCCTAGCAAGTACTTAGCACAGAGCCAGCACTCAATAAGTAGTCTTAAATAAATAATTAAGCCCACTTACAAATTCCAGATAATCTGAGTTATATTATTCAGGTGTCACAGAGCCAGACCAGATAAATTAGAACACTTTTAAACTGCATTTAAGCAGTGTGATTCATGGAAAGAATTCCAATGTCAGGCTGGCCCTGAAATCAGCGAAGCATCTCACCCCTCCTGGATGCTTCACCTGCCCACATTGCTTATCTCTAATGAAGATGTCTTATCAATCCTCAGGTTCAAACAGGCACTCAAGCCATTGTGCAATCTTTGTGCAGACTGCTTGAATATCTCCAGATACAGAAGATTCACTTCCCTGCAAGACTCCATAGAGATCAGACAAATTTAGAAATCCTTCTTTGCAGTAAGGTAAAATCTATCTTCGTGAAACCTCAGCCCAATTGCCCTAGTTTTAGCCCCTGATACCACAGAGAACAAATCTTGTGCCTCTTCACAGAATAGCCCCTCAGATACTTGAAGACTGAAGCTCATTGAACCTTTTCTTAGGCTGACTAAAAATGTCCTCAGTATTACCAATTATCCCTCACATTCCAAATCCCCTTATTTCTCTGGCTAGTCTCCATTAAACACACAGATTTATATAAATATATCATTTATTTTTTTAACGTCTTTATTGGAGTATAATTGCTTTACAATGGTGTGTTAGTTTCTGCTTTATAACAAAGTGAATCAGCTCTACATATACAAATATCCCCGTATCTCCTCCTTCTTGCATCTCCCTCCCACCCTCCCTATCCCACCCCTCTAGGTGGTCACAAAGCACCCAGCTGATCTCCCTGTGCTTGCGGCTGCTTCCCACTAGCTATCTATTTTACATTTGGTAGTATATATAAGTCCATGCCACTCTCTCACTCGTCCCAGCTTACCCTTCCCCCTCCCCGTGTCCTCAAGTCCATTCTCTACGTCTGCGGTTTTTTTCCTGTCCTACCCCTAGGTTCATCAGAACCATTTTTTTTTTTTCGACTCTATGCGTTAGCATACGGTATTTGTTTTTCTCTTTCTGACTTATTTCACTCTGTATGACAGACTCTAGGTCCCTCCACCTCACTACAAATAACTCAGTTTCATTTCTTTTTATGGCTGAGTAATATTCCATTGTACATATGTGCCACATCTTCTTTACCCACTCATCTGTCAATGGACACTAAGGTTGTTTCCATGACCTGGCTATTGTAAATACAGCTGCAATGAATATTGTGGTGCATGACTCTTTTTGAATTAAATACATCATTTATTAAGTGCAGCACAGAATAGAATATAGGTACTCCAGTACTACCTGACCAGCATAAAGAAGGCAAGTACTGTCACCTTCTCTATTCTAGGTATTATATCTTAATTAATGGGGCTTGTGATCATACTAAATTTTTATCATAATCATAGCACACTGCTAATTTATGTTGTGCTTACTGTCAACTAAATTTTTCACATAAGCTATCACCAAGTTATATCTCCCTATCTGGGGACCTTTTATGGTTGATTTTTGAAACTATGGCAGGATTTTCCATTTCTTCCTATTAAATTTTATCTGGTAGATTCAGCTTATAGTTCCAGCAGATCTCTTTAGATCCTAATTCTGTCATTCAACAACTTCAATGCTCCCCTAAGTTTAAATTTATCCATTTATTAATTCAAAAATATGTTATTTATTGAGTGCTCACTGGGTGCTAGGCACGGTTCTAAGCACCGGGGATTCAACAATGAATAAGACAGACAAAACCTCTGCTTACAGGGAATTCACATTCAGAAGTGGTAAGGGGATGGGTAAATGGAGAAGGGCTGAGAAAAGGAGCATTGTAGGGTGGTGGGGACAGAGAACACTTCTCTTTGCATCCTCCAAGAGTGAATGAGCATGCCTTCTCTATCTTATGTTTTTCATTTGAGTTGGGCTGATCCTTCTCTCCAAGTTGATAAAAATGCTTCTGGGATGTCCTCTCAACCAGTTGTAGCTCTCTGTAGTCAACAGTAATGCCCCCTGAAAACCTGGTGTAAACTGTCACTTGCATTTCCTTGATTTTCCTCCAAGTAATCACTCAGGTGCCCTAAGATAAACTTTCATAATCCCCTTGGGAGTATAACTGAGCTGACCCACTTCACCAGTCTGAGGTACAAACACAGTTACATCTATTTTATTTTTTCTATTTTATCACTTAAACCCCAACTAGTCTTCCTTAGAGAACTGCATACCAAGAGACGCTGCCTTTATAAAGTTCACAAGACTCCATGGGACCCTTTCCTTAAAATATCAGACTCCTACATTTACATAACTGAAGGGAACCACTTGTAATTTTTAAAGGGTAAAAAAGTGATCCAAAGGTAACATGTTATCTCTTCCTCTATACTTAGAAGAGACTAGAATGTTAATTTTGTAAAGTACATTATTTTCATTAGCAGTTAGGAGAGGGGGCCATTTCTTCAGAAATAAGTTTCAAAAACCTTGGTTTATGTATATAGTAAAGAAGAAAAAGAAGGTAGAGATGAGGGATCTAAAAGTCTGATCAACTTTTCCATCAGGAAAAGGGGGGAAATGCTCTTTTCTTTTTCCACACCTTCCATTTTCTTTCCCTTTTTAACTTCACCTCCCAGGAGAAGCCAAGACTGAGAGGAGAGATACTGGGCTGAACTGGAATAACTATACAAGCTGGATTAGAAGAGACTAAGCTGGCCAAAAGTGTAAATCATTTTTAATTTGCAGCCTTCCAAACTAGCCCTGACATCTCTCTTCAGGCATTGGCAAGCTACTCCACAGCCAGAGAGCTACAGGCAGCCTGCTGGGAATTTTAATGACACATCACCCGCCCTCAGCCAAGTACTCTTCCACACCCTCCTACCTCCATCACACTCAACCTGGTCCCAGAGGCGCCTAGAGTTTGGCATCCCACAAGGTCCTCCCTCCCTACCGTCAGTCTTTCACCAATGGCCCCAAGCCCAAGATTCCCCTTCCTGCCCACTCCAGATATCAACAGATCTCATGCTTTATCTGATCTCGGTTAACAACTCTGGATGAAAAAATGAAACCCAGCTTATTTATATCTTAGAAAGGAGTCTGTTAACCAAAATACATTTCTTGGAAATGGGATATGATTTATTAGGCTTCAAACTACTCCACAGTGATTTTGTCCCATCTAGTCAAGAGTGAAAAATACAGGACTCCCACATTACTCAGCTGAACACAGCTGCACCCCATGATAGTTTGATAAGTGACTTACACCAATAGTGTGGGACTCAATCAAACCAAAGAACCAAATGCTTCGTTTTCACAAGTGTATGCATATGTCCAAACCCATCAAATTTAGACATTAAATATGTGCTGTTTTTGTATATCAATTATACCTCAATAAATCTGTTTTTTAAAGGAGAAGAACCATCACTTAAAAGGAAGTGAGGTTTGACCAGCAAATTCTTCAAACCCTGATGGGAAGTGTAAGGACTTCATGTGCATATGGTAATAATTATAATAATAATGGTAGCTAAACATATACACATTTATAATATACTTTACATAGATTATCTCATTAAACGTATGCAATAATCTTATGAGAAAATTACTATTATCACAATTTCAGAAAGTAGGGAATTTCTGTTTTAACTAGTCCTCTAAGTATCAATGAACTTTTTTTTTTTTTACATCTTTATTGGAGTATAATTGGTTTACAGTGGTGTGTTAGTTTCTAACAAAGTGAATCAGTTATACATATATATGTGTTCCCATATCTCTTCCCTCTTGCGTCTCCCTCCCTCCCACCCTCCCTATCCCACCCCTCTAGGTGGTCACAAAGCACCGAGCTGATCTCCCTGTGCTATGCGGCTGCTTCCCACTAGCTATCTACCTTACGTTTGGTAGTGTATATATGTCCATGCCACTCTCTCACTTTGTCCCAGCTTACCCTTCGCCCTCCCCGTATCCTCAAGTCCATTCTCTAGTAGGTCTGTGTCTTTATTCCCATCTTGCCCCTAGGTTCTTCATGACCATTTTTTTTTATATTCCATATGTATGTGTTAGCATACGATATTTGTTTTTCTCTTTCTGACTTACTTCACTCTGTATGACAGACTCTAGGTCCATCCACCTCATTACAAATAGCTCAATTTCATTTCTTTTTATGGCTGAGTAATATTCCATTGTATATATGTGCCACATCTTCTTCAATGAACTTTTAATATTCTACTCTGAGGGCTGGAAAGATGGGACTTTAAGGCCTAGAAAGACTCATAATTAGAGTGGTTGGGCCCTTTTTCCCACACACCACACCGCAGGCAGCTACCTTCCATTTCCTGCAGCAGGCAGACCCAATCACATTCCATAGATGGGACCAAATGATTTCATATTGCTTTCAGCAAATATATGAAGAGATATATGATTAAAACAGACTTTTATTCCCATTTCTCAACGACTCCCACAATACTGCATTTACAGAACTCTCCACTTGAACAATTTTCCTTTCGTTTAAACTTCTCTGCAAGAAATACTGCCTCAGACACATTGCTATCACGTGGCCTTCCTAAAATAATCCACATAGGCACAGGTATTTACTAAAACAAAGACCATATTGTCTGGTATTAAAAACCAAGGCAGGGTATGAGAATTTAATCTCCAGCTAAGTAAGGACAGGACAACACTGAACATGTATCTGCAAGTAAAATACTACATAGAACACTCCCTAATCAAACTCTTTCCTGGGTGGCAACTTTCAAGAGAAGCCAACCTGAGGTGCCTTATTATAGTTTATACTTGTGCATATGAAATTATGTCACCTGCTAATGCTGTGTATTGCCTAACAAGAAAGTGTTCATGGTATAAAGTAGAGAATCAAAGTGTCCCAATGAGCTAAACATTTTGAAGAAGAAAAAATAAATGAATAAAAAGAGGGAAGTAGGAAAACCTCCTCAGCAAAGATATTTATCTTGAGTCACATTTCCTCCAGAACTTAATTTCCATCTTCTGTCTCCTTGCAAAGGATTATCTTTGAAAGTACTTGTTGCACAGTGAGTATAAGAGATTTCTAGAGGCATCTGAAAGCAGAGTCTTGGCTGAGGAAACTTCTTCTTCCCCTCTTTTTTCAAATTTTATTTTATTAGGGTAAGAATACTTAACATGAAATCTACCTTCTTAACACAATTATTTTTAAGTGTACAAGATAGTATTGTTGACTACAGGTACTATGTTGTACATTCCATCTCTAGAACTTATTCATCTGCTTAACTGAAACTTAATGCCTGTTGATTAGTAACTCCTCATTTTCCCCTCCACCCAGACCCTGGAAATCACCATTCCAGTCTTTGATGCTATGAATCTGACTATTTTCGATACCTCGTACAAGTGGAATCATGCCACACTTTTCTTTCTGTGACTGGCTTATTCCACTTAGCATAATGTCCTAAGGTCATCCATGTTGTTACATATTGCAAAATTTCCTTCTTTTTTAATGCCGAGTAATATTCCATTGTATATAGATGCCATATTTTCTTTATCTATTTATCCACTGATGGAAATTTAGTTGTTCCATTGCAAATAGTGCTGCAATGAACATAGGGTGCTAATATCACTCTGAGATCCTGATTTCAATTATTTTGAATAAATACCCAGGAGTGGTACTGCTGGATCATATGATACTTTTATTTTTAATTTTTGAACAACCTATTTTCCATAGCAACTACACCATTTTGCATTCCCACCAACAGTGTTCCAGGTTTCCAATTTCTCCATATCCTTGCCAACACTCTTTGTTTTTGTTTTTTTCATAATACCCACCCTGACAGGTGTGAGGTGATATCTAATTGTGGTTTTGATTTGTATTACATTCCAATTGCATTTTTTGAAGAAATAGAAAACATAATTCCAAAATTCATATGTAATCACAAAGGACCACAAATAACCAAGCCAATATTTAAAAAGAAGAACAAAGCTGGAGGCATCACACTTCCTAAATTCAAAATATATTACAAATTTACAGCAATGAAAACAGTATGGTATTGGTATAAAGACAGATATATAGATCAAAGGAACAGAACAGACAGCCAAGAAATAAATCCAACATATACAGTCAGCTGATCTTTGACAAGGGTGCCAAGAACACACAATGGGGAGGATAACCTTTTCACAAATGGTGTTGGGAAAGTGGATGTCCACATGCAAAAGAATGATTTGGACCTTCATCTTATACCACACACAAAAATCAGTTCAAAATTGATTAAACACTTAAATGTAATGCCTGAAACTCTACAACTCCTAGAATAAAACAGGTTGAAATTTCATGACATTGGTCTTGGCAGTGATTTCATGGGTATGACACTAAAAGCACAAGTAACAAAAGAAAAAATAGGCAAGTGGAACTGCATCAAACTAAAAGCTTCTTCTGCACAGCAAAGGAAACAATCAACAGAGTGAAAAGGCAACTTGTGGAATGGGAGAAAACCATATATCTGATAAGAGGTTAATATCTGAAATATATAAGGATCTCACACACAACTCAAAGAAAAAAAAGGATTTAAAAATGGGCAAAGGAATTGAATAGATATTTCTTAAAAGAAGACCAAAGTTGCCTCTTCTTGCTCTACCTTTTATATTAGTGTTGAGACGTAAGCACCTACAGGGTGAAGCATTAAGTGGTATTTTAATGTCTGGAGAATCCCTTAGGCTTTGACAACTGCCAGCTCTTTTAAGACATAAACTTTATCCATCTTTCTCATCCCCAGGCCCAGCACAATGCCTGACACTCAGGGAGGGGACAATTATTTGATTAACCTACTTGATTCAAAATTAATACCCATCTGATCTATGACCCTGCCCAGGAAGAGAAGCCTGTTGGGGTTAGGGAGTCAGCACAGTAGTAAGAGACCCACAAGAACTGTCACATCCTTACCAAGCAGCATGAGTAGAATGTTATTAACTAATAACACTAGACATGAAATACTTCTTGCTCTAAAGACAAGGGAAATTATTTTCCAAAAAACAGCAGAAAATAGAAAACAAATAATTAAGATAATTGTGCACACACCAAGAGAAGGTTAACAGTTAAGTTCTTTGCTGCTGAGCAATGTGAACTCATGAGGTCAATAGAAATTTGTTACTGAATGTTTCAGAACTGGTCCAAAAAGAAATCAACAACATCTCTGGAATCTAGAAAACTTGTGTGTTCTACCTGCAGGATAAATCTAGTCGTTTGGTTTTGTTTGATTTTATTCTTAATTTTAAAGAACGCCATTTTAGTCATTCTGGGCTTAATAATAGCTGAAGCAAAGAGCCATCCTTAGGAAAGGGGGAACCAGTTTCCCTCTCCAAGCTTCCTAGTTTGAGGAAGACAGCTTTTGCTGGAACACAAGGACATATATTTGGCATACCTTTCCTCAACCTAAAGTCTGGAATCTGTGGGAGGTCTCTCTCACTATTCAAGCAAAACGAAAACCTTTCATTCTCTCTTCATGTTTGCCCTTCCTCCCGCTCCCACTGCTACTTTGCAAAACCTGGTCCTCATTACCTCAAGAATGAGTCTGGCAACAAGACTTCTGGTTGCTCCAGATTTTTCTCCCAGGCTTCCCCTGTAGGTTACTTGTGCTTAGATTTCAGTTCCTTAAGAGCAGGTGCCATGTTTATTCATTTGTACTTCAAGCACCTTATGGAACCCCTAACACACAGTGAGGCTCCTTTAATGTTTAATTTGCGGTAAGTGAATAAGTGAGTGAGCTTCCTAAATATTACTCATTGTGTTATTCCTCTGCTCAGATCTCATTAATGGCTGGCTACCGCCTACCTCGCCAATATGCAGTTCATTGTCATTCAAAGATTTCATGTTTGCAAATTTGCCTACTTGCTGAAATCTATTTGTAATCCCACAGTCAATACTAAGGCACTTTCAAGATCATGCATGAACATGCGCAAAGCAATGAAAAGTTTGAGTCACCCAGTGTGCATGCTCCCAGATGAGTTTGGACAAGGTGATGCTCTGCCTTCTTATTTCAGCTCTTAGACTGTAAAAAACTGTCCTTTTGTAGCCTATTTAGTGCCATGTTTTTCATATTTATGTGCTGTTTGTTGTTGATTTTGTTGTTTAAAAGGGCCCCTAAGCAGAGTGCCAAAGTGCTGTCTAGTGTTCCTAAGCCTAAGAAGGTTGTGATGTACCTTATGGAGAAAATACACATGCTGGATAATCTCTGTCCAGGCATGAGCAATAATGCTGCTGGCTATTAGTCTGATGTTAATGAATCAACAATATATATTAAATTTGAAGTCTTTAAACAGAAACACACCGAAAAAGTTAGGAAGAAAATGTTGTAAACAGAGGCTCACAGGAATAACACTGTACATCCCCTATGACAAACACTTCAGTATTTGCTAATTCATTGTTCATGATGACTTTATAGAACATATTTGCCACACATAATTAAAGTGGCATTTAGAGACAATTATAATTGTCTCTAATTGCTTCCCAGGGACCTGGCTGTGATATCCTTATTACCTCAGCCCTTCCCTTCCTTAGCAGGCAAGATGCTCCAGTCACCTTGACACCACCAGCCCATGCTTCTGAGGTCTGTGGTTCCTCTATGCCTTCTTTCATGTTGTTCTACCATGTGGACCACCAAAGTCCTCTTCAGACTGCACCTTCTCCATCAAGCCTTTCCTACAGAGTTCAGCCTCAATTAATAGACCCGTCTTAGAACTTTTAAAACTTATCTACATCACAGCATTTAGCATTTAATCATATGCAATCTTGATTTATTCCCTACTTAATTAATGTTATTTGCTACCCAGTTTGATTATAATCACCTTGAATGCAAGCATCCACCTCATATTTATATCAATTCCATTTATTTATGCTTATCTATGCATATACTTCCTACCTGATATGCCTAAATGGTTTTAAGCTGCCTTTTAAAATTATTATTATTATAGAATGGTAGAGCTATAAAGAGACTTAAAACTCCTCTATGCCACCTCTCTAATTTTATAGATGAAGAAACCAAGACCTAGCAAGTGATTTGCCCCAAAACATGTCATTTTTATGAAGTAGGTGTCATGATTCCCAAAGCTGGGCATTTTCCCCTCCTATAACTAGCTATAATGAAACTCTTTCCATTGCCATGTGTTTTATATAAATAAATTTTGCAATACTTACATTTATGAAAGTGAAAAATAGGAATTAAATGAATGCTGAACTCAATCTCATTCTAGAAAATATCCATGATCATCTATAGACACATAAACCAACTGAGGCAAAAAATAAACAGCTCCATGAGAGATTCATTTCCAACAAGATTTTACTTTTATGTTAAATGATTATGTTTCAATTTATTTTTGTTTTGGTCATTAGTATGCTATTTTTTGCATTCAAGTCTTGTAGTCACAGGAAACTTTAAAAATAATTTAAGCTCCACGGGGCTTCCCTGGTGGCGCAGTGGTTGAGAGTCCGCCTGCCGATGCAGGGGACACGGGTTCATGCCCTAGTCTGGGAAGATCCCACATGCCGCGGAGCGGCTGGGCCCGTGAGCCATGGCCGCTGAGCCTGTGCATCCGGAGCCTGTGCTCCGCAACGGGAGAGGCCACAACAGTGAGAGGCCCGCGTACCGCAAAAAAAAAAAAAAAAAAAATTTAAGTTCCAGTGTATATTTTTGTAACAGAAAAGTGTGATAAGGTAATTAAGACAAGACTTTCAAAAATAAGATAATATATTAGCATAAACATAGGAAGGAAGAGTGGAATAGAAATATAAGTCCAAGAAACTAACAAAATAACATCAGACAGAAGGAGGGCCCAAAAACGGTGACATAGGAGGCTCCTGAACATCCCTCCTTCCACAGATGCAGTGAATGTACAGCTACATAAGGAGTATCCCTCTGAGAGAAATCCAGATACCAGCTGAGTGATTCTGCACGTTGAGCAAAAGAGAAAATACCCATACTGAAACAGGTAGGAAAGGCAGAGACACACTCTCACCATAAACCCCACCCCCAGAATAGAGTCATACAATTGAGACTCCTAACTTCTCCCTGAAGAGCAAAGGGTTTAGACCACACACCTAGTCCCCCTACTTTTATTACTACCTCATGAGAGATGACCCTCAAAACACTTAGCTCTGAAAGCCAACCAGGCTGGATTCCACAAAACCCTTAGGACTAGAGCAAACGAAGAAGCAGTTCCTAATGGCCATGCATCACAGTTGGTATCCTGCCCGGCTCAGTGTGAAAGGAACAGGCAAAAATGCCTATCTTCCAGGGCATTCTAGCCTTTCCCTGGAAAGGAAAAGGCTACTTTACAAGCTGCAGCCTGAGGGTCTGACTTCCAATTAGCATGATACTGGAAGCTGGCTACTATTCTTCATGGACCCCAGGGGAATCCAGTGGGCACTTCCTCTGCCTTCTCCCTTCAGCTCACTCCAACAAAAAAACCCAGTTCACTAGCATCTCTAAAAGAAGCTTGTACAAGTCTGGTGTCCCAGCTTTTGCATCTGTCACCAGAGAAACAGGCCCCCAGATTGCCTGGCCCTGATAGCCAAAGGGGCTTGTGTTCATGAATGCCACAGGACTATAGAAAACAAAGCAGCAGTTCTCAATGGACATGCAAGCACTCGCCAAAGCTATCCCCCCAGGGCTCAGCACAACATGAGCAGGCGAAAATGCCCATCTCCCATTCATTCACTGGAAGGGGTTTGATTGCATATTTCACAAGTTACCTCTTGAGAGTCCAGCTTCTGATTCGCACACAATTTGGTGCTGACTGTGATCCTCCCTGGAGTCCAAAAGAGTCAGTGGGCACTTTCTCCACCTTCTCCCTCCTGCTCACTCCAACAAAAACACCAAGTCACTGGTACCTCCCTATAAGGAGCTTGTACACATGTCTAGCACCCTAACTTTTACAGCTTGCACTGGAGGGACTGGCTCTCAATTTACCTAGCTCTGATAGCCAACAGGGCTTGCATTCATCAGTTCCACAGGATTATAGCAACAAAAGCAGTCTTTAAATAGATGCACCCCCAGCAACTATACACTCAGGCTCAATGCAGAGGTAACACGCAGAAATACCCATCTCCCAGTTTCCCAGCTGCTGCCTGAGGGTTTGGTTTCTAACCAGCTTACATTGAGTTGCTAACTGTGACCCTCCCTTTTGGGACACTAATGGGTCTTGGCATACCCTCTACTATTCAGAGCTGCTAAGAACAAAGATGGAGGATTGGGCCATCACAAAGATTTGAGAGACAACCAGGAGCTTGGTCTGGGCTAATTGATGAGGTTAATCTACACAAGACTGGGAGAGGTGGCTGTTTTATCTAATGCATAGAAACCAATGCAGAGAGTCAAGGAAAATGGAGAAACAAGGGAATATGTTCCAAGGAAAAGAACAAGATAAATCTCTAGAAATCAATCTTAATGAAGCAGAGCTAAGTGACTTACCAATAGTTTAAAGTAATGGTCATAAGGATACTCACCAGGGTAAAGCATTAATGAACAAAGTAAGAATTTCAACATAAAGATAGAAAATATTAAAATGTACTAAAGATACCATAGAGCTGAAGAATACAATAACTGACTTAAAAACTCAATAAAAGGATTCAAACAGCAGACCAGATCAGTGGAACAAAGAATCAATGAGTTCAAAGACAGGGCACTGGAATTCATCTAGTCAAAGGAGCAAAAAAAAAAAAAAAATACAGTAAAGATAGCTTAAAGGACTTATGGGGCAACGTCAATTGGACAACATCAACTGGATCAATATACTCTTCTCCTAGCAGAAGAGGGAGAGAAAGGGGCGGAAAGGTGATTCAAAGAAATATGGCCCCAAACTTTCCTAACCTGGGGAAAGAAACAAACATCCAGATCCAGGAAGCCCAAAGATACCAAAAGAGATGAATTTAAAGAGACCCCCACCAAGACATATTGTAATCAAATTGTCAAAATTAAAGACAAGGAGGGAATCTTAAAAGCAAGAAGGGAAAAATAATTTGTTAAGTACAAGGGAGCCCCCAGAAACCTATCATCAGATTTTTCAGCAGAACTTTGCAGGCCATAAAGGAGTGGCACAGTACATTTAAAGTGCTGAAAGAAAAAAAACTGCCAGCCAAGAATACTTAAAGTGGCAAAATTGTTAAGAATTGAAAGAAAAAGAGTTTTCAAAACAAGCAAGAGCTGAAAGAGTTCAGCACCACTAGACCTGCCTTATAAGAAATATTAAAGGGAGTTCTCCAAGCTGAAGATGAAAATCCTTGAAAGTATATAACTCACTGGTAAAGGTAAATACACAGTTAGATTCAGAATACTCAAAGATTGTAACAGTAATGGGTAAATCACTTAACACTCTAGCATAAAACTTAAAAGACAAAAGTATTAACTATAAGAATTTTTTAATCAATACAAAATAAAAAAGATGTAAATTGTGGGGCTTCCCTGGTGGCGCAGTGGTTGAGGGTCCGCCTGCCGATGCAGGGGACACGGGTTCGTGCCCCGGTCCGGAAGAATCCCACATGCCGCGGAGCGGCTGGGCCCGTGAGCCATGGCCACTGAGCCTGTGCGTCCGGAGCCTGTGCTCCGCAAAGGGAGAGGCCACAACAGTGAGAGGCCCGCGTACCACACACACAAAAAAAAATGTAAATTGTGACATCAAACACATAATATGTGGGGAGGAGAGCATAAAGACAGAGCTTTTGAATGCATTTGAAGCTATCTTAAAATAGACTGTTAAAACTATAACAGTTTAAAATGTCAGTAGGTACAACACACTAGAAATTATGTTTGCAACTACTAAAATATATGACAGATTGTGGATATCAACTTCAAATGTATGATGAGGTACCTAGATTTACCCAAGTATTTTAAGGGGTATGTGAGCAAAAACATTTGACCACCATTGCTCTAAGCTGTTTAAAGTTGTATCTTGACTAAAGGCACTCAAATTGTCTATCAGATGCAACTTGTTTGATGCCACCTGTTGCTCCTGCTCCAATATTACACCTCCCACTTGCCTCAATGCATTTGCCCTCTGCAGAACTGCTCACCTGAACTCACCCAGATTTCAGGAGTAACAGCAGAGGAAAAAAAAAAAAAAAGATTATGATAATTCAGTATCCCATAACCTAGAGAGACATGAGAATGTGGGTGGGGAGATTTCTGAAAGGAAGTGGGATCTGGATGTCCCTCTAAAAACCTGAGCATCTTGTGCCTAGCAAGTGGGCTCTCATGGTTACAACAATAAACCTCGTCTTTAAGGACTATTTTATGAAGGGTGCCTTGCACCCAGCTGATCAAGACTTCTGAGATCAGGAAGTAGGATGGAAAACTCAGCTCTTCTATCAGGGAAGATCACAAGGTGATGAAGGCTTTGAAGTTTCTCAAGGCAGGTAGTGTACAATCTTGGAGCAAACTTAGGGCCTCCTTTTCGAGGCACAGAAATTGGTTATGCAAGTGATGATTATAAAATACAAAATCATGCATTTCTGTAACTTAAATCCTTTCAATGATTTTCTATAACTTTCAGGCTAACATTCAAACTCCTTAATTTAGCACTCAAGAACTTCACAGGTCAGCCCCTACCTTCCTCTCTAGCTTCATCTCTTAACACTCTCAGGAAACACAGTGTATTCATTCCAGCCATCCCAAATGACCAGCAGATCTCAGCTGTGTCTGGCTACTGCCCCAACTCAGTGACTATACAAATGCTAGTGTGTCTGCTTGGAAAGCTCTTCCTACTTCTTCACCTAATTTCTCTTCCTTCGAGACACAACTCCAGCATCATCTCCCAGGCCTCAAAATTTGATATTTTTCCTTCTTTGTGCCCTCAAAGCAACTGTACTCCAGCATTCAGTACATTGTACTGTATTCACTCATTCATTTACTTGCTAGGTCTTCTTGTATAATTTCCTAGCAGACAAGGCCTGCTACCTTAGAGGTAAATCAATGAATGAAATAGGAAATAAATTAATATATAAATGAATAAACAAAAAGTCTATACAAGGAACAGGGAAATAGAGGGGTTGTGATTTTTAAAAATAGCAAGAAATGAGGAAGCAGGAAGAAAAGCCGGGTAGAAGTTGAAGAGACAGAGGGACAGATGAACATCACAACACGCAGGCCTCTGTCCCTGCTCAGATGCCCATGGCCTGCTGTAACAGACCAGCAGGACTCACAAACCAGCCCTGCCCCACTTATTAGCTATGTGACCTGATATAAATTACTAACCCTAAGCCCCAGTTTCCTCATCTCTGAAATGGAGATAAGTATATTAACCTCCATCATAGAGTTGTTATGAAGATTAAATCAGGTAATGCTTATGATACAAGTGTGGTGCACATAATAAGCACATGACAAATTTTAGCTGAAAATGCATTTCTAGCTAATGCTGAGGAATAAAAGAAAAGCCTGTTTCTCAGGCCCAGTAAAGCACATAGCCTGGACTAGGACATTGGACTAATCTGATTTGGAATCATTCTCTGATCTAGGACATTTTAGCTCAGTGCTGAATGCAGCAAAGCAAACCTAAATCAGTAATGTTACCATCATTTGAACCCATTCTTTAGCTGAAAGATACATTAATTGTAAGCTTGAAGTTGAGGTCAAGAAGATTCATATATTTCTATGTTAATGATATAGTCTTAGTGTTTTGAGTTTAGAAAGAAAGCAAAAAATCATATGATATTGCCACATGAAAGATCTAAGGAACATCCAGCCCCACAGCAAAAGAAGCTTCACTTAATGGACCCTGTTCTTCTCAAGCCTCCTGAAGTTGCCAAAATATTCTTCACAAATGAACAGTCACAGTGTTTGCCTATTGACCCAACCACTGGGTAGGATTTGGAGGTAAAATATTATCCAGTTGGATTAATTATTATATCACATTGGACCAGATGCCTCTACCAGGCACCAGTTTTCTTGGTTGGTCACATATTAACAATCATCGTCTTGACATTCTAAACATTCTGCGTGATTAGTAGTTCCCGGCAGCAGTGACTGATAACAGTTACTGGAATCTCTGCTTACTGGGTGATTACGTAACATCTACACCTAGCTGCATGGCTAGTCATGATATTTTGTGATGTTTGGACTGAAGAGTCTCGTATTCACCAGATTGATCTTATTTGTTTCATGTTTTGCTTTTCCTACCTTTGTGCCTTTGCTCACTCTCTTTCCTCCACCCAAAATGACCTTTCTTCCTTCCAACTGTTCAAATTCTAGAAGTCTTTTAAGGTTCTAATCAAATGCTCCTTTTGTCTGTCAACCACCCAAGGAAAAAAATAGTTTGCTTTTGAATTCCCATTGTACTTTAATTTATTTTCTGTAGAATGCTTTTTGCTTTATATCCTGTATTTTCCTTACTAGCACAATGCCTTACCCACAAGTGTCACTAAATAAAATTTTATTGAAGTCATGAACTAGCGTTGTTCATGTTGTTCATGTTGTTAGTTATCCACTACAACTAAGGATACTATAGATTACTTGAAAATGTAAACAGACATATCATTTAATGAAAACACCTTACTCCCTGTGAGGAAATCCTGCTTTTTAACCAACAGCTAAGTCCCCTTCCTGTTCATGTGCCTCCCAAACGGTCTGGAAAAGAGATTCTAGGCAGAATAATTTCTAGAATTTCATCTCTGGCTTATCATAAAAATAGGTTGGCCTTGCTCTCACTTCTTTGATAGTGAAACACTGCTCTAAGTAGTAGCAGCAGAATTCAGAATTAGAGAAATTTGGAAATGATGGATTTAAGTTGATGCTTAAACTTAAGCTTTGGACTGAAAAAAAGAGCAAAGATGCTCTCCACTTGTTCCCCTTATTGATCTACTCATTCCCAAAACTGAGAGTCCTAGTGAGGTTACAGATGACCTAGAGCTAGAGGGTAAAATTGGGAAGATAATAGAGGATACTTATATGGACTCAGTATTAGATGATATTAAGGAATTATTTTCAAATTTGTCAGATTGAGTAGTGGCATGGAAATATAAAAGGCTTATCAGTTAGAGAGGCATGCTGCAAAATGATATGATTTCTGGGATTTGCTTTGAAATACTCAAGAGAAAAGAGGAGGAATGGAGAGAAATAACAAAATTGGGAAAATGTTAATAATTATTGAGTTGACTGATCAGTATATAGAAGCTCATTATACTATTCTCTATAGTTTTGTGTGCTAAACCATTTCTACACTGAAAGTTCTGAAAGACAAATAATCTTTTAAGGTAACAGTTATCCTCATATAGCTGATCTCCAAACTAGATGTTTGCCTAAAATGACAAATAAGGGTATGAAAGGGAGTTTTTATTATCTAGATCACCAGTCTGTGCCATTTGATTTAATCCACACTACTCCAAATCACTATTATTTAATGTTCTCTGTTAAGTCAGAAAGCTATACGTGTGTAACCTGGAAAAATATCTGTGCTTTTAATTTCAAATATACTACAGTTATGTACATTGTGTTCTTAATCAAGATTTCAGACATCCCAGTAACCCAGTTCTTTGGTGTTTTTTTGTTTGCTGTTTCTTGAAGTCACAGTTATGTTTTTTAAAAAATCAGTTATACTAAAAATGGGGGTACGGAAAGGGAGATCAGAAGTAGTCTACAGGTTAATAAATTTCCCGGCAGGATATCCTGGTAATAATCTACGTGAGCACCTAATAATTATTCAGCATATCTGACCCTAATTAAAATTTAGTTCTGAACTATTAATCAAACACTGTCTTCTGCAGAAGTTAGTTAATAACTCTGTACCTTTCTCTACCCTTATTTTTCTAACATCAGGCAAATATCAAAGAAATTCAGAACTTTTCCCCTTAGCTTTAACCAAAATAGCCCCAAATTTCTATTCACTGAGTAATCTAAGGCACCAAAGGCTTTATCGTGTTAAATGTTGCTTGCTGCCTTTTACAAATACCACCAAAGATTGGAATCCTCAGATATGTGAGGAACATATTTCTTCATTTCTATTTTCTCCTGGGATGAGCATATATTCCCCCCAAAATCTATAAGTTTTTGATCCCAACTTTACCAAGTATCAAATGGTAGAATTTGGTAGAAGTAATTTTATTGATTTGTCTAATAGCACTGGCTTGAAAAAAATTAATTTATTGATTTGCTTAATAGAAACAGAATTTGCCTACTAGAACTTACTTCAGGAAAAGGAACATTCCAGTTAAAAAAAAATTTTTTTAAGCCTTAGTAAGCCCCTTTATTGTTGGCTACTTGCACAGAAGGGATTTTACAGTTTGGTGGTCTAACAGTGCTTCAACAGATCAAGGCTTTAAGAAATGGAACTGATGAAGCTAAGCTTAAAGGACCCAGCAAAAACTTTGAAACTGGTATCAGCCTACATTTTCACATTCCTCTGTATATCTCTGGCTATTGTAGACATCCAAATCCTTCAGAAAAAGTATCTAATTCAGCATTTCCTAAATATATTTATTTATAGAACTGAGATATTATTAATCATTACCTGAACAAAGGACTTCATGGTCAAGTGAAGTTGCAGAAATTCTGGGCCAAACAAAGTTCAAATATCTCTTCACTTTGGGACTTTCTAGTCTCTTTATTATGATAGTCGTATTATTAATTTTCAAGAAAGGGAATGTCATTAAGGATAGTGCAATGTTCAGAAATTATCTTGTGAAACTAGTGTTCCAAAAATATATTGATGGCTATGATCTGAAAATACACCCAGGTACACATACAAATACACACACACACACACACACACACACACACTCACACATATAGATACAAACATACTAGAAGACATGAGTGAACCATTTTTTGCACTCGTATAAACAAGTATAAATCAACTAAAATTGTGTGCCAGCAAGACAAGGGATATCTCCCTTCCATTCAAAGAAACAAGAGAGATCTATTTTTCCAGCAGCCCTTCAGACTGTGGTTTTGGGCAGCTACTTCCTTCCTGCTCTAAAAACATCAAATCCAGGAACCGAGAAACTGATAAGGAAGGAGATGCCCTGCTTGCTGCTATGTCAACTCCAGGAAACTTACTAAGATCTGTCCCTGACTCCATAAAACCTGGAAATGAATTCATAGATAAATTACTTTTTTTTCTTTAGTTTCCTCAATTAGAGTAAAGCAAATCTCTCTTAGCTATCTCAAAGGCCATGGCTACCTACTCAAAGAACATTTAGTTTATACTGTGAGTAATAATAATTTAAAAAATACAAGGACGCCACAAAAAAAGAAAAAAGAAAATTACAGGCCAATATCATTGATGAACATAGATGCAAAAATCCTCAACAAAATATTAGCAAACCAAAATCAACAATACATTAAAAGGATCAAGTAGAATTATCCTAGAGATGCAAGGATGGTTCAATATTTCAAATTAATCAATGTGATACACCACATTGACAAAATGAAGAATAAAAAAATCACATGATCATCTCAATAGATGCAGAAAAAGCTTTTGACAAAATTCAACATCCATTTATGATAAAAACTCTCAACAAAATGGGTATAAAGGAAACATACCTCAACATAATAAAGGCCATATATGACAAGCTAACATCATACTTAAGAGTAAAAAGCTGAAGGCATTTCCTCTAAGATCAGGAACAAGACAAGGATGCCCAGTCTCACCATTCTTATTCAACGTACTATTGGAAGCCCTAGCCATGGAAATCAGACCAAAAAAAGAAATAAAAGGAATCCAAATTGAAAAGGAAGAAGTAAAACTGTCACTGTTTGCAGATGACATCATACTATATACAGAAAATCCTAAAGAAGCCACCAAGAAACTACTAGAGCTCATTAATGAATTCAGTAAAGTTACAGGATACAAAATTAATATACAGAAATCTGTTGCATTTCTATACACTAACAACAAACTATCAGAAAAATAAATTAAGGAAACAATCCCATTTACTATCACATCAAAAACAAAAAACAAAAACCTAGGAATAAACCTACCTAAGGAAAATTACAAGACACCGATGAAAGAAATTAAAGATGACACAAACAAATGGAAAGACATACCGTGCTCATGGATTGGAAGAATTATTATTGTTAAAATGATCATACTCCCCGAGGCAATCTACAGATTCAATACAATCCCTATCAAAATATCCATGGCATTTTTCACAGAACTAAAACAAATAATTCTAAAATTTGACTGAAAACACAAAAGACCCCAAATAGCAAAAAAAAAATCTTGAGAAAGAACAGTGCTGGAGGAATCATGCTCCCTGATTTTTGACTATAACACAAAGCTACAGTAATCGAAACAGTGTGATACTGGCACAAAACAGACACATAGATCAATGGAACAGAATAGACAGCTCAGAAATAAACCCACACTTACATGGTCTATTAGCCTATAACAAAGGAGGCAAGCATATACAATGGGGAAAAGATAGCCTCTTCAATAAATGGTGTTGGGAAAACTGTACAGCTACATGTAAAAGAACCAAGCTGGACTACTTTCTCACACCATATATAAAAGTAAAATCAAAATGGATTAAAGACTTAAATATAAAATGTGAAACTATAAAAATCCCAGAAGAAAACAGGCAGTACACTCTTTAACACTGATCTTAGCAATATATTTTTTCGATTTGTCTTCCCAAGGCAAGGGAAACAAAAGCAAAAATAAATAAATGGAACTACGACAAACTAAAAAGCTTTAGCACAGCCAAGGAAACTATCAATAAAATGAAAAGGAAGCCTACTAAATGGGAGAATATATTTGCAAATGATATATTCAATAAGGAGGTTAATATCAAAAAAATACAAATAACTCATACAACTCAACATCAAAAAAATGAAGAACCTAATTTAAAAATAGACAGAGGATCTGAATAGACATTTTTCCAAAGAAAACACACAGATGGCTGACAGACACATGAAAAGATGCTCAACATCACTAATCATCCAGGAAATACAAATCAAAACTGCAATGAGATACCACCTCACACCTGTCAGAATGGCTATATTCAAAAAGACAACAAATAAAAAGTGTTGCCAAGAATTCAGAGAAAATGGAACCCTCTTGCACTGCTGGTGGGTTTATAAATTGGTGCAGCCACTATGAAAAGCAATATGGAGGTTCTTCAAAAATTAAAAATAGAGCTGTCAAATGACCCAGTAATTTCACTTCTGGGTATTTACCTGAAGAAGACAAAACCACCAATTTGAAAAGATACATGCACCTCTATATTTATTGCAGAATTATTTATAATAGCCAAGATATGGAAGAAACCCAAATATCCATCAATAGACAAATTAATAAAGAAGATATGGCATACACATGCACACACACACAATGGAATATTACTCAGCCATAAAAAAGAAAAAATCTTGCCATTTGTGACAACATGGATAAATCTAGAGGATATTATGCTAAGTGAAATAAGCCAGAGAAATAAAAATGCCACATGATCTCACTTACATGTGGAGTCAAAAAACAAAACAAACAAGCAAAGCAAAAATAAGAACAGACTCATAGGTTCAGAGAACAAACAGGAGGTTGCCAGAAGGGAAAAGAGTGACGGAGGAAGGGCAAAATAGGTGTAGGAGATTAAGAGGTACCAACCTCCAGTTACATAGTAAATAAGTCATAGGGATGTAATATACAGCATAAGGAATATGATCAATATTGTAATAACTCTATATAGAGATAGATGGTTATTAGAAATCATGGTGATTAGTTCATAATGTATATGTCAAATTATTATTTAGTACACACAAAACTAACATAATATTGTATGTCAACTATATTTCAATAAAATTATTTTTAATTTTTACATTTTTTAACTTAAGTGAATCTGCAAGTCATAAGTCCTAACAATTTCAAATATCGCAGTCCCTTTAAAGATTCTAAACTAGTAGTAGTCAGGACTAACTAGGAAAAAGGCATACTCAGCTAACACCTGTGGCTTTTGATGGAAAAATTCTGTTTCATCTTGATGCTGGGGTGGACAGGTACGTATGTTTACAGAGTCAATGGTGATCAGCCCAGCCCTTCACAACCTCTCTTCTATTGAAGACAAAATGACAATATATCTAAAGACATATATTGACTCATGGGTTTTCATCTTTTCCACTCTCTTTCCTCACAGTTTTACTTCTCTTCCATGCAGCCCAATGCAGCCTCTACCTGGATCATTCCACTATAGTCTGGGTGCCAGCTTCAGCTCTACTTATACTATTGCTGAATCAGTCTAAGAGGGAACTATGTTGGCATTGGTTCCCAAGCCAACTGTAGTAGCTACTGGGGAAAGAATTGACAGTCAAATCTAAGCCCATGAAACTTAGGTAGGCAAAAGCTAGGTGCAGTCCTACAGGATGGAGGAACAGAGCTAAGGTTGAAGAGCAGAGGGTGGATTTCAACATGGCCAGAGATAAGATCCAACCATGACAACAATCTAGTACATTTGGAGAAGTGGAGATTGGGGAGGGGGTTAAAAGCAGCCAGAGACCACAAAGACCTACCTTCAAACTTGATATAACAAACGGAAACCTCTAGTTATGGCAGACCAGAGCAAACAGTAGGTTATCTGTAAGCACTGTTAAGGTATTCTTAGGCTATTTCCCCATGCTATTCTTCTAAGCAATACATACCTACAAATAACCTCTTCTAAACTTTTCTAGAATCATCCACATTGAGAAAAACTACCTGGAGGTCATAACAAAAAAGATATGAATTGAATCTTTATATTTTGGGAGTAAACATCCTGATATGGATGAACTGGAAATGATTAATGCTTTTCTTCTTTCCTTGCCAAAAGACAGGCATTTGCTTAGCTGAATAGAGACAGAAAAGCCTGTTCTCTGTATATGGAATGGAATCCAAGCTATTTTTATAGGCAGAAAAAAATCAAGTTCTCAGATTATCTATGGAAGTAATCCAACATTGGGTTAATACCATTCTCCTAGAGGTCTTCCATGGAAATATTTGACCTGCATTTGTAACACGTCAAATACAAAGCTGGTTCAAGTGAATCCTCTGTCCCAGAACTCCACAAATACCACAGAAATATGAGGATGGGAACCACAGATAAATGTGGAGAAGTGAAAAGGAACACATAGAAGAAAACAAGGGGAAGATTTTGATGGGAGATTTAGATCCAAGGAGGACTTTTTAAATTTATTTTTTGATAGAATATTGAAACCCTGATAGAGTCTGACCATGCTGTTATGAAGGTGGCAGTCTCTGTGCCATCTTTCTGCCCAGTCTGCTTCCTTTTGTGGTCACATTTTATTCTTACACCCATGAGAATTTAATCCAACTAGACTTCTTGCATGCAACCCTTGTTTATTTAGTACAGATTATGTTAAAAATCTGTATTGAAAGAATGAGTAATTGAATTAATATATAGCTTAAATACTGTTTACCCTTTTGACTTTTCCACCTCTTTCCTTTATTTATCCTCTTTTTTCTGCAACGTTTTACCATTCATTTTGCACTTTGTAGATTGTACATGGAAAACTATTTTGGCAGTGTTAAAAAACAAAATTTAACTGAGTAAACTTTAAAGATCTTACTGGCTTTATTCAACAATTCATGAACTGGGCAACATCCCATCTAGCAGAAGAAAAGGAGCTCTGAGGAGCTATACAGAATGACAGACTTTTACAGACAGAAGGCAGCAGGAACAAGGAAGTTAGACCGGCAAAAACGTGGACTGGTTGTGGCAAGAGCACTTTCTTTTAGGGGGTGGCAGGGGTCTATCAGGCAGATAACCTCACTAGTACAGACCAGGTAATTCCAGATTGACTGGTGTAAGATTCCATTTCTGGGAGAGGATGAAACTGTAACTAATTGTCAGTTTGACGATGCGGGGGTTTAGCATAAGTGACCCCATTTGGGGGCCCATGGTCTTGTTTTTAACAGTTATATAATAAGGGAGGTTTTGTGGATTATTTGCATTCTGTGCATTCTGGATTTTTTTTAGCTCTTTTTCTACCACATTCAATGAAAACCCCGAAAAAAGTGTATAGGTCATTTTATTTCTATATTTGTTAATGAAATTCAACAAACCCTTCTTTATAAATCCTTCTTTTTCCCACTTTGCTTGAATTTGGAAGTCACAATAATGTCAATGTTTTCTTAACTTTAAATCTTACTCAAGAAATTTATAGCTCATTTTTCATGAATGCATATTTGATATCTCTGTTGGTTTTCGTAAACAATTATAGCAATACAGAAAAATACAAATAGCAGGATGAATATCTCCTAAGGTTCAGCATCCAGAAATTTCCAGTATTAGCATTTTAAGGAACATACACCTCAATTTTTCTCTGGGAATATACAGTTTTATATGAAGGGGATTTTTCTACTCAGGCTGTTTGAAACAATGTTTTTTCACTAAAGCATACGTTGGGCATAATTCCATATTCAAAATATAGAACTCCTTGCATCCTGCAAGGTTGAGTGTAATCTGGCCCCACCTACCTCCTGTCTCATCTGCAACTACTCTCCCCCTTACTCTTCCCACTTCTACTGACTTCCTTCTTATTCCTCAAGCACAAAAAGCTTCCTCCTACCTGAGGGCTTTTATATTTTGTGTCCTCATTCTTTTTTTTTTTTTTTTTTTCTTCGGTACACGGGCCTCTCACTGTTGTGGCTTCTCCCGTTGCGGAGCACAGGCTCCGGACGCGCAGGCTCAGCGGCCATGGCTCACGGGCCCAGCCGCTCCGCGGCATGTGGGATCCTCCCAGACCGGGTCACGAACCTGTATCCCCTGCATCGGCAGGCAGACTCTCAACCACTGCGCCACCAGGGAAGCCCTGTGTCCTCCTTCTTGTAATGCTCTTCCTCCAGTTCTTTGACAGGCCACCTCATATTTGTTATTTATGTCTCACCTCTAATATCCTCCTCAGAGAGATATTCCATGACTTTATCTGAAGGGGCCACCCAGTCACTCTGCATCTCATCACCCTGAGTTATTTTCATCATAGTTTTATCTCTGTTTGAAATTAACTTAATATTTTGTCAAACGATCAGGGTACTTTTTAGTGAATCCTTTAAACAGCAATTAGGAGATTAATAAACTGACCAAATAGCAATACCTCAAGCAAATCAAAACACTATCAGAACCCAAGACTTCAAGGACAATGCGCATTACTGTGGAACTTACAGATCATCAACTTATATCTTCTAACAGGAAAAAAAAAAGACACTGAATTTCCTCCAGAACATAGGAAGAATCATCACAGTTATTGCTTGTAAGTTAAAGCTTTAAGCCAGCTGGCCATAGCTTATATAAACTGTAGGAGAGCTGCTAAAATCTAAATTTTAGGCAACATAAGCTTCCAATCAGTTCAATTAACTTTATGTTGTAATAAATATTTAAAGCTCAGTTTAAATGATAAGGTCTCTAAGATATAAAAATAGTAATAAAATGCTTTTTTCCAAAACTCCATCAATGGAATCTATAGCCAGATTTTCTGTGAGTAATTGTAAACATAAATAATATTATCATTTGAGAAGAAATATTCATCTCTTCTATGAGGAAAAATTGAATTGTTAAAAACATTTGTAAATGATGACCTGGTTCAATTACTGTGAATACCTTGGAAATCAGATGGAAAAAGAGACCAATGATTTTAAAAGTCATTTAATAAAGAGCAATTCACTTAATCTAAAATAAAAATGAAACCACTATTTCGAGGGTTTTTTTTTTTTTGGTTCTTTCTTAGTCATAAACGTGCAGGGCTCTAAGACTTATCGAGGAGTATTCATTAGTGCAGCCTGGAAAAAAAAATGTGAACATTAGGCACTAATGTCTGAAAATGTATACAATAAGAAACAAATGGTAGAAAAAAATTGCTCTAGGATTCACCACAAAGTGCTTGTAGTTCATTTAACTTAAAAACGTATTTTTCAATTTAAAAGATATTTGAAAATTAAACATTTCTTCTTCCTGCTGAATCATAATTTTTTAGGCAATTTGTGATCTGCAGTTGCTCCTGGGTAACTATTAAATATGGACTTGTTACCTCTACCCAGAACTTGAAACCATTAAGAGAGTAAAGTATTGTTAATTTCATGACTCTATAGAAAGTTCACCTGTGGAAACACCTGCTGTAATTCAAGCATTGCACTGAGCATTCTGAAATTGCCATGAAGTTAAATGGTGAGATAAATAATTTTGGAGATTGTTGTTTCGTACTCCTGGGGTGAATCAATTTTTCTGTCCTTTTACTAAGTACATTACAAGGACTCCAGTCTTCAGAGGTCTTCCCTTTACTCCCCAAATAACAATCAAAATCTCCCTTTCTACTTGCACAAAACAGTAGTCGGTCTTTTACAGGACCTTCCCTCTAAGTATTTTTAAGGGTCCCAATGTGTGCATATACACATTCCACAAATCTGTGTAGGTTATTATACATTCACTGTCAATTCAGGCAGATGCTCCAGGGATCTCTATTGCTGCACCTCTCAAAAGTCCAGGCTTTTTTACTGAAGACTAGAACATTATAAAGGGAAATTTAAAGTCAGATTAAGAAAGCTTAAAATTGGATATCAGTTATTTCTACTTCTGGAGACAACTGGTCATAGCTCTCCATTGGAAGTCTCTCACCTGGCCTGGTCCCTCTTTCGTGTTGCAGCTTGCTGCCATTTGCTAGGTCCACCTTACCTCTCATAGAAGTATCACAAAGGAGCCCTCAGTTTCTATTGCTCCCCCACTTAATCAGCATATTATAAAATCTGCAGAAATACCACTCTGCCCACAACAGAGTCAAGGTTTCCTGTTATAGAACAGCTGAGCTTTTCCTTGTCCTTAACTTTTCCATTCCAGATGTTGGATTTATCTATACATAACTAGAAGAAGCATTAAAATTTTTCCCAAAAGAAAAGCACAACCTTGACCCAAAGATAAATTATGCCTCCACGCTTAGAGCAACAGAGGAAACCACTAACAGCTTTAAAATAGTAACCTGATAGTTTGAATGAATGAATTAGATCTACAATATGGATAGATCTGGAAAAAACTTTTAATGTTGTAGAATAATATATTATGAAATACTTCATGTAAATATATTTTATATAAATATGCAAATAGGCAGTAAGTATATAGAAACATAAGCAGGGAAGCTCTTCACCAATCTTAAAATATCAGTTGTCTCTGGGGAAGAAGAGAAGAGAATGGGATTGGGAATGTGATACAAATGAACCGTCAACTCTATAAGATTTTATTTTCAAAAAGAAAATGAAAACAAATATGGCAAAATATTAACATAAATCAAGGCAGTAGGTAAATGAATGAATAAATATATTTAGCAGTTCTGGTTCTGGTACTTACACAGTAACTTGTAGCAGAGAAACCCTCACATAGATACCAATCATAAACTCTGGGACAGGATATAAGACATAACTATTCAAAGTCACTGTAGAGTGACCAGAAGAAGGTAGAAAGTGAAAGAAGGGATTATACTGTGTATAATTTCAGTATATAAGGCATTTCCACTAAGGATATTCCCCAGTTTGCATGGCTTACTAGAATTCAAGCAGAAACTTACAGGCTTGTTGGTATGATCTGTCAGAGGACAGAGTTTGGCTCCAAGGATCCAGTGGAAAATTACAACTAGAAGGCTGAAAGAAATTAGCGGCTGTTTGATTTGCTGCACTCTGTAAGGAAGAAAGGTCTGAAGTCTGGAGTATAGTCTTGATAAACATCTTGGGCTTCCCACACACTCACCCAAACAAAACTGAAAACCGATCTTCTATCTACCAAACTTAAAATCAAATTTCAGTTTATCATCCAGTAATTTAATTTCTTACCATGTTATTATAACTAGACATAGTGAATGATACCTCATAGAGACTCTGGATTCTATTATCTTCCTCTGAACCATGTTGATTTGTTTTTCTAGCAGGCAATTAAATTACTAAGTAAATCACCCCAGTTCCCAGGCAATCCCACAGTGGTGGCGGTGATGATGACAGCAGTGGCTGAGCAGAAAGGAGGGGGCTCCTTCTCTCTGGCCAGATGGCCTGATTCTTGTGGAGCCAAGAACATACAAGGAATCCCATTGCTTTTTTCTCTTTATATAATGACTGCTTAACCCCAGGGGCAGAGACAATTACAGGAAATGTGCAAGAGAGCGGGGAGACTAAAGGCCTAGTTTATTGACAGAGGAATGCAAGGAGGGTTGGATATTGGGAGCCAGAAAGTATCAGGTACATTATAAAGAGGATGGAGCTAGAGAAAATGATCCATAAAGTTGTGTATGAATTTTTAGGCTCACTTCAAAGCTGTGACTCCATGGATCTAACCCCAAAGAGCACATCAAATGTTTTGATAACTAAACTCTAAGGCAGATCACTGACCAGATCACTGATCACTGACCAGGTCACTCACTGCCCACTGGTAAAACTCACACAGGACCAATCAGAAAAGCACTACACAGACTGAAAACTAACTTGACATGTAGCCATAGTCCACAGAAGGTCAGTAGGACCTGAACCTAACCAGGTTGATGTCCTGTTAAAAGAAAATAATTTTCCCATATGATTTAAATAAGACCTAGAGTCACATAACAGAATATTCAAACTATCCAAGATACATTCCAAAATTACTTAATACACAAAATGCTAGGAAAATTTGAACATCTAGAGAAGGAAAAGGCAATTGCCAGATGCTAACCCAAAGATGACATGGATGGTGAATTTCATATATCACCTATGAAGCAGCTACTGTAACTAAACTTCAAGAAGTAAAGTTAAGCACTCAAGAAACAAATAGAAATATGGGAGAAAAATCTTAGCATACAAATAGAATATGTAAAAAAATATTTTAAAACAAATGGAAATGTTAGAATTAAAAATATAATAAGCAAATTTTAAAATTCTCTGGATGAGCTCAATAGCAAAATGGAGGTGAAAAAGAAAGTCTTAATGAACTTGAAGACAGATCAATAGAAATTACCTAATATGAATAAAACAGAGGAAAAACAAAATTTTTTTAAATAAGCAGAACCTCAAGGGGCTGTAGGACATTATCAGAAGATCTAATATTTATGCCATTTAAAACCCAAAAGAAGAGAGAAAAGAATAGGTACAGAGAAAAACATTTGAATAACTAATGGTTGAAAACTTCCTAAATTTGGAAAAAAACATAAACTTATAGAATCCCCAAAAGCTTAGTGAATCCCCAAGCAGGATAAACTAAATGAAATTTATGCCCAGACATGTCATCACCAAACTTCTGAAAACTAAAAACCAAAAAACTTTCTTGAAAACAACCAGAGAAAAGCAATACATTACATAGATGGCAACAACAATTTGAGGTGTCACAGATTTCTCATGAGAAATCATGGATGCCTGAAGGACATGGAAATAAAAGAATTGTCAATTAAGAGTCCTACATCCAGTGAAAATATCCTTCAAAAATGAAGAAGCAATTGAAACATTATCAGATGAAGAAAAACTAAAAGAATTTGTCAACAGCAGATTCACCCTGAAAGAAATGCTAAAGGAAGATCTTGAAGAAAGAAAGGAAAATGATATCAAAGGGAAGCTTGAAACTATGAAAGCAAAAGGAAGGTCAACAGAAATTATAGCTATCTGAATAAATACGAGACTATTTTTCTGCCAAGTTCTTTAGTTATGATGGATGAAAGCAAAAATAATAACATTGTCCCATGGGGTCTCAATGTATATAAGTATAATACACATGAAAATTACAACATTAAGGGTTCTATATGTGGTATGACTTCTATATCACATATGAAGTGATAAAATATTAATTCTAATTAGACTATAAAAGTTAAATATATTATAATCTCTAGTGCAACCATTAAAATACACACAAAAACACACACACACAGATCAACAGAAATTACCTAATATGAAGAAAAAAGAGAAGAAAAGGTTTTTAAAAATAAGCAGAACCTCAAGGGGCTGTAGGACATTATCAGTCAAAAGCTCAATAAATAAATTAAAAGGGAATACTAAGAAAATACTCACCACAAAAGAAAACAGGAAAGTAGAAATAGAGGAACAAAAATTGGAGGAAAACAACAGAAAAAATAATAAAACAGTAGACCCATTTGTTTTAAACATATATAAATCTAAACATATAGATAATTATATTAAAAGTAAATGCTTTAAATACACCAATTTTAAAATGTAGATTTCAGAATGTACCAAAAAACAAAGACCCAACTACATGTTACAGCAAACCCACTATAAATATAATATTTATATTATTATAAATATAAAGTAAAAGAATAAAAATGGTATAGCATGCAAGTATTAACCAAGAGAAGATAGAAATGGCTATTAATACCAGAGAAAAAGGAAGCTTATAACAAGTAAAAGTTAGTGGGGATAAAGAAAGACGTTACCTAATGATTCAAGGGTTAATTCACCAAGAATATAACAGTCTTAAACATGATTTATCCAACAACAAAGCCTCAAAATACATGAGATAAAATTTGATAGAATTAAAAAGAGAAGTCTCCAATTATAGTTGGAGACTTCAATGCTCTCATTCAATAATCAATAGAACAAATAAATTTTTTAAATTTAGCAGAAGTATCAAAGAATAAAACAACACTATTAATTAACTGGATCTAACTAATATTTATAAAATTCCACCAAAAGACAGAATACACATTCTGCTCAAGTGCAGATGAAACATACCTCAAGATAGACCACATCCTGGGTCAGAACACATCTTAACAACTTTTTTTAATGAAACCATATAAAATATATTCTCTGATCATAATGGGATTAAACTAGGAAGATAACTGGGAAATCTCCAAATGCATGGTAATTAAACAAAACAGTTCTAAATAACCTATGGCTCAAGAAGGGAGTTATAAGAGAAATTGGAAAATATTTTGAATTGAACAAAAATGAAAAATCAACATATTTCGTTCAATTGAACGAAAATGAAAAATCAACACTGCGGGATACAGCCAAGCAGTGTTTAGAGGAATATTTATGACTGATAAGAGGTTAATGTCCAAAATATATAAACAGCTTATGCAACTCAATATCAAACAAGCAAACAACATGATTCAAAAATGGGCAGAAGACCTGCATAGACATTTTTCCAAAGAAGACATACAGATGGCCAACAGGCACATGAAAAGATATTCAACATCACCAATCATCAGAGAAATGCAAGTCAAAACCACAATGAGACATCACCTCACTTCTGTCAAAATGGCTATTATCAAAAAGACCACAGGGCTTCCCTGGTGATACAGTGGTTAAGAATCTACCTGCCAATGAAGGGGACACGAGTTCAAGCCCTGGTCTGGGAAGATCCCACATGCTGTGGAGCAACTAAGCCCACGAGCCACAACTACTGAAGCCTGCATGTCACAGCTACTGAAGCCCGCACACCCTAGAGCCCGTGCTCCGCAACAAGAGAAGCCACTGCAATGAGAAGCCCACGCACCACAATGAGGAGTAGTCCCCGTTTGCCACAACTAGAGAAAGCCCACACACAGCAACAAAGACCCAATGCAGCCAAAAATTAATTAATTAATTAATTTTAAAAAAATGTTTAAAGAACAAAAAGACCACAAATAACAAATGTTGGCAACGATGTAGAGAAAAGGGAACGCTCATACACCGTTGGTGGGAATGTAAATTGATTCAGCCACTGTGGAAAATATTATGGTGGTTCCTCAAAAAACTAAAATTCCAGTAATTTCACTCCTGGGTATATAGCTGAAGAAAACAAAAACACTAATTTGAAAAGATACATGCATCCCAATGTTCACAGCAGCATTATTTACAATAGCCAAGATATAGGAGCAATCTAAGTTTGCATCAACAGATGAATGGATAAAGAAGATGTGGTATATATACATATATATACACACACACACATACACACACACATATATACATGATGGAACACTATTCAGCCATAAAAAGGATAAAATTTTGCCATTTGCAACAATGTGGATGAATCTGGAGAGTATTATGCTTAGTGAAATAAGTCAGACAGATAAAGACAAATACTGTATGTTATCACTCATATGTGGGATCTAAAAAATAAAACAAATGAATGAATACAACAAAACAGAAACAGACTCACAGATATAGAGAACAAACTAGTGGTTACCAGTGCAGAGAAGGGAAGTGGCGAGGGGCAACATAGGGGTAGAGAATTAAGAGGTACAAACTAATACATATAAAAAAAAATAGGCTACAAGGATGTATTGTACAGCACAAGGAATATAGCTATTATTTTGTAATAACTTTACATGGAGTATAATCTATAAAAATTTTGAATCACTATGTTGTACACCTGAAACTAATATTGTAAATCAACTATACCTCAATAAAAAAGAAAAAAAACTTAAGAAATTTCTCAAATCAGCAATTTAAAAATCTACATCAAACTAGGGGAAAAAAAAGACCAAAATATACCCAAAGCAAGCAAAAGGAAGGAAATAAAGATAAGACCAGAAACCAATGAAACTGAAAACAGAAAAATAATACAGAAAAATTTTTTTAAAAACTGATTCTTTGAAACCAATAACAAAATTAATAAACCTCTAACCAGATTGACAAACAAAAAATGAGACAACACAAATTATCAATATGAGGGACAAAATAAGAGATTCTGCAGTCACCAAAAGGATAATAAGAGAAAACTAACAAACAACTCTACACACGTAAATTTGACAACTTAGGTGAAATGGATCAATTTTTCAAAAAACACAAACTATCACACTCACCTAATAGGAAATATATAATTTGAATGACTCTGTATAAAGAAATTGAATTCATAGTTTATAAACCTTCCTAAATTGAAAACTCTAGGCCCAGATGATTTCACTGGTGAATCTACCAAAGTTTTAAAGAAGAAATAACATCTATTCTACAAGTATCTTCCAGAAATTAGAAGAGGAAGTAACACTTCTCAACTCATTCTGCAAAGCCAGTCTTACCCTGATACCAAAATCAGAAAAAAACAGTACAAGAAAAGAAAATTACAGACCAGTATACTTAATGGACATAAACACAAAAATCCTTAACAAAATATTAACAAAGTAAATCCAAGAAAAATATGAAAAGAATAACACACCACTACCAAGCGGGGTTCATTCCAAGAATGTAAGGTGGATTCACTATTTGAAAATCAATCAATGTAATCCAACATTCTAACAAGCTAAAGAAAAAAAAACACATTATCATATCAATTAATGTAGTAAAATCATTTGACAAAATTAAATTGTCTTTTATGATAAAAACTTCCAGAAAACTTGGAATACAGGGGAACTTCCTTAACTTGAAAGGATGCATCTACAAAAACCCCACATCATACTCACTGGTAAAATACTGAATATTTTCCCTCTAAGATCAGGTACAAAGCAAAGATTTCTACTCTCATCACTCCTATCCAGTACTGTACTGTATGTTCTAGCAAGTGTAATAGGCAAGAGAAAGGAATAAAGACATACAGATTAGAAAACAGAGAAATAAAACTGACTCTATTTGCAAATGAAATGATTGTCTATGTAGAAAATTTGAAGGAATTTTTTTAAAGAGGGGGTCTTCTAGAACTTTAAAGTTAACTTAGCAGGATCTCAGGATACAAATTCAACATTCAAATATTAATAGTATTTCTATATAGCAATGATAAATAAATAGTATTTCTATAATAAATAATTTTCAAAAATACCATAGAAAACAGCTCCAATAAATAAATAAAAATTAAAAAGTGAAGTAAGTCAGACAAAGACAAATATCATATGATATCACTTACATGTAGAATTTTTTTTAAATGGTACAAATGGACTTATTTACAAAACAGAAATAGAGTCACCAATGTAGGAAAAAAGAACTTTTGGTTACCAGAGGGAAAGGAAGGGGAGGGATAAATTGGGAGATTGGGATTGACATATACACACTACTATATATATAATAGATAACTAATAAGGACCTACTGTATAGCACAGGGAACAGTACTCAATATTCTCTAATGGACTATATGGGAAAAGAATCTAAGAAAGAGTGGATATATGTACGTATATAACTAATTCACTTTGCTATACACCTGAAACTAACACAACATTGTAAATCAACTACACTCCAATAAAATTTTTTAAAAAGTAAAAAAAGGAACAATTAGGTATAAATCTTAAAAAAATATGTACAGATGAGTATGCTGAAAACTGCAGAATGCTGATGGAAAAATTAAAGGAAATGTTAAATGGAGATACATGACAAATACTCTTCAACAATTAAAAAGAAGGAACAAAGTAATAATGCGTGTGACAACATGGATGAATTTTTAAAACATCATGTTGAATGAAAGAAGTCAGACATGAAGGAGCATATTCTTTATTATTTCACTTATGTGATGCAAAATTAATCTATTTCTCACAACAATGGTTGCCTATGGAGAGCAGTGACTGTCTTAAAGGAGGCATAGGGGATTTTGGGGGGTGATGGAAATGTTCTGTATCTTAATTTGTGTGGTAGTTATACAAAGGTATTCATTCATCAAAACTCATTCAATTTTACGCTTAGGATTTATGAATTTCACCATAAATAAATTTTATCTTAGGGCTTCCTTGGTGGCGCAGTGGTTGAGAATCTGCCTGCTGATGCAGGGGACACGGGTTCGTGCCCCGGTCCGGGAAGATCCCACATGCCGCGGAGCGGCTGGGCCCATGAGCCATGGCCACTGAGCCTGCGCGTCCGGAGCCTGTGCTCCGCAACGGGAGAGGCCACAACAGTGAGAGGCCCGCGTACCACAAAAAAAAAAAAAAAAAAAAAAAAAAAAATTATCTTAAATATTATTTAGTAATCTCTTCCCACTTCTAGGCATTTAAGCTTCAGAAATCTTAGCATCCAGACTCTAACCTTCCTGTTATAAATGCATCTAAAACCTCTGCATAATTTCTTACTGAACATCCTAAGAATATATTCTCGTTTCTTAATAACCTAATCCATTTGTCCTCCCTAAGAAGTTATATACTTTGAAAACAATTTTCTAGGCCATTATTTCCATAGAGAGAATATGTCTAATTACTTGTGTAATTAAACAGATTTCTTTTAAAGTTGGGGCTCTGGGGTCCTTCTAATATTAAAAATTTTCTGAAGTAGTTCCTCGATAAAATTTCAAACAAGTCTGGTGGCGGAGCTGTCTATGAAAGAAGCCAGAAGAGGTAGAAAGAATAGAATTAATATTTGGACCATTCGTTCCCAACTTGGGGTTTGAAAACGGACAGAACTCCGCAAGAACTCCAAGCTCCTGGTGAACCTGTAGGGACAGTCTAATAGTGATAAGCACAGCTTAGGAAGACAGCTGACAAGGATGAGTAAATGTGTTTTATTTCTTTTTTCACAACATTTCATCTTCTTTTTTGCATATAGGTCACCACTGAACCAAGGTGCTCTTATTAAAAGAAGGAACATTGGGTTTCTACTAATAAGGAAATCAGCCCTTCCATGTTAAGAGAGCATTACATATTGGTAATGAGAGAAAGAAAATGTCAGCAAAGTGTTAGAGCCCTCCTTTCACCTTTGAGATATGATCCCTTTCAAACATATCTTCATCCCTTTCAAAAAGCTTTTATGGAGTTTGCTGGCTTATGGCCATGGGTCCACTTTCCTACCCTTTCCCTGATGACTATCACCAGTTCTCTGGTCTCCCTGCTATTTAGGTGTCACAAGACAGGATTCTCCACCTCCACTGACCTCAAGACAACTTTCAGAGAGAGTTCTAAGTCATAACTTATACATAAAAACTTTAATTCTGATGCACATGTTTGTGATGGCAGGAATCTGTGGAAAATGAGTAAAGGAATAAATGGTACATGTGGTTTAACATAGTACAGAACAGAAATACCAGCTCCAGATTGGCAAGATGATTCATGATCTAAGCCAATTAGTTCATGGGAAAGAGCATTTCAGAGCTTTGGGTGACCACAAGAATGTAAGAACTCTAGAAACAGGCAGAAATCTTGGGGCAGGGGATTTTTCCATGGCTTGAAATGGTGAGCTGACAAACTTCTATCTCTAGAGTAACCATCTGGCATGGGGATGGCATGCGAAATATCACCACATTGATTTGGAGACCCTTCTAAAGATTCCGAATGGGAACCTATCTTCTGAACAACAGAAAGAATTTTCTGGCTTGTGCTGTGCTTAAAGAGATCATTTTCATTCTCATCTAGGATGCATGGCCCCCAACAGCCAGCAAGTGATTTAGGGAAATTTTCTGGTGCCAGTTAATGAGTACTTTCTGAACAGCCCAGCCTTAACATAAAACAGTCAGAAAAAAATTTATTATGCATCCCAGTAATACCAGGAAGGAAAATTCTATTTCTACGCCAATAAGTCCAACTAGCATTAAAAGAGAGGTCGTTGGGCTTGTTTGTTTGATTGATTGTTCCAAGGGTGACAGTACTTCTGAGGGTGGGGGGAAGAATGTCGTGTGGCTCCACCCTAGTTGAGGTTCAGTGAACTTGATGGTTACCCTCGTAAGCACCTTGATCTAGGCATTGATAGGGAAGAAAAACAATCATTATTCAAAATAAAAAATATAGAAAAGCTCGGGCTTCCCTGGTGGCGCAGTGGTTGAGAGTCCACCTGCCGATGCAGGAGACACGGGTTCGTGCCCCAGTCCGGGAAGATCCCACATGCCGCAGAGCGGCTGGGCCCGTGGGCCATGGCCGCTGAGCCTGCGCGTCCGGAGCCTGTGCTACGCAACGGGAGAGCCCACAACAGTGAGAGGCCCGCGTACAGCAAAAAAAAAAAAAAAAAAAAAGGAAAAGCTTGAAATTACATATTAGGAAAAGTAATTACAGCCTTTCTTGAATTTTAAGCAAAGAAATCCCTTTCTGATAATTCTGAGTCAACATTCTCTTTTCCTTCATTTGGCTGTGTTCATCTGAGTAAAATAAGATCATGAAGGAAAAATCTAATCAGTATGGCTTACTATAGTCAATCTATTTAATCTACACAAAATTTCATGACACATGTTAATTTGCTAAATATAATATAACTTGTAATTTGTAAAGTACTTGTTACCAAAGTGATACTATACAAAGTGTGAACTAAGTGAAATGTATCTTTGGTTCCCCCACATGTCGCCTTTCTGTAATTTTTTTTCCCCATCTGGACATCACTATCCAATATGAAGGCCATGAGGCTGTTTAAATTTTAATTAAAATTAAATAAAATTTAAAATTCAGTTCCTCAGTCACATTAGCTACATTTCAAGTGCTCAGTTGTCACATACGTCTAATAATTACTGTAGTGAATAGTGCAGATAAACAACACCTTCATCACTGCAGAAAGTTCTAATGCACCATGCTGGTCTTGACTCTTAAAGTTTTTGTGATCCCCTCTGGCCAGCCTTCTCCCCAGCTGGGCCACGCCTTCCCAAGCATTTCCCCATGTTTTCCTTCCTTCTACTTTTACTCTCATAGTTTTCCTGAGCCTTCTTATGGTTCTCCATAGAAAATACTGTTTTGTAATTCCTTCTTTGAGGACCCTCCTTGAAACTTAAATAACTGGATAAACTAATCCATGCTTAAGCAATTTGTGGAGACAGAGAGTTATGTTGTTTCTCCGAGGCAACATATTTGCATTTTAGTAGAAAGCTTCTAGAGATTTCATGTATTTACACAAAGGGTTGACTCTAAAATGTGTGGCTTTAAGCACCATGGTAACCTGGAATATTTGGTGAACAAACCTCACAGTGCAAGAGCCTTTAGAGCACATTTCAAAGCATATTATCCTGTTGGCCTGCTCATCTACAATGGCCTTGGTTCACTATGTTGTTTTGTCTCCTAGGAGTGTTGGGGATCCCTAACTGTCACCACAAAAGAAGTAGCGTTATGCATCTGACAAGGAGTAGGGATAGTAGGTCAAAAGATATTTGTTTTGCTTGTAACTATGAAAATTTTTAGAGCTCAAGTTGGGGTTTGGGTACCATAATCCATTTATTCTTTGTCCATCCTGGGCTTCCTGCCAAGGCATCACACAAAAAACAATTAATAGCAAAATAAGAGAAATATAAGGTTCTTAATAACAGCTTAGCAGATGTTCCCTTCTCTCCCAACATAGGGCTCAGATAAAAACTGAATTGGCAAATGCAGCTTAGGCCAGAAGACATTTTTTAAAAGAAAATACTGGATCAGAGAGAGGCAAGGAACTGGCCCCTGTGCCTGGGGCAACAGTCTTCTTTATCTGCTTACCACAAGCTGCAAGAAGTAAAAGTTAATATCCACCTCCTCAAAAGGCTTTGGTTCTCTTAATGTGTTCAAAAAAAAAAAAAAAGGTAGAAGAGAAAAAGAGGGTAGCCAGAGCTGCCTCAGGAGCAAGTCATGTGCCATGCAGTGTTCCACTTTCTGGATTCAGCTGATTGTTTTCTTGTGGTGTCATTTAACTTGATCTCTAGACATAGAAATTTTTATATAACTGAAGTAAACTGCATCTTCACAAGAAAAATAATAAAATCAATAGCATCTCTCCAGTGTTTTCTTTATTTTGGATGTTAGGGTTTTTTTTAATATTATTTCTTATTTATCAAAGAATTAGATGCACATAGCTTTAATAGTGAAGTAATGCTAAAAGGATAACAAAAAAGCAGTACCCTGGCCTCACTGTAATCCTCCCCAGAGACTACCACTTTCATCTCTTTTTAGCTATTTCTTCTGGTAGTTACCTGAATATGTCTAAATACCCTTTTTATATTGATACTACTATCACTCTAAAAACATTTCATTATGGGAAGCGTCAAACACATACAAAAGTTAGAGTAGTATGATGCACCCACCCCACGGACCCATCACATGGCCAATCTCGATTCACCTATACAACCACCCATTTTTTCACCCACCCATCTCAACTGTATTCTTTAAATAAATACAAGATATATCACTTTAATTATAAATATCTCAATATATATCACTCAATGGACATCACTTTTAAAAAGTCTTTAACAAAATATAATCACAATACTATTATCACACATCCAGATTTAACAATTACTCCTAAATATTATCAAATACCCAGTTGTTGATGACATTTTTCTGATTGTCTCATAATTTTTTATATTTGATTTATATAAATCAAGATGCAAACAAGATTCTTTTTTTTCTGTGTCATTTAGGTCTCCTTTCTTTTAATCTATGGCAGTGGTTCTAAATTTCAGGTAATTTTGCTCCCAGGGAATATCTGGCAATGTCTGGAGTCATTTTTGGTGGTCACAACTTGGAGGCAAGGGCTTCAGAATTCCAATGACATCTAGTGGGTAGAGACCAGGGCTGCTGTTAAAAATCCGACAATGCACAGGATAACCCCAACAACAAAGAATTACCTGGCCCAAAATGTCAATAGTGACAAGGTTGAGAAACCCTAATCTATACAATATGGGATTCCATCCTTCCCCTCAACCCTGCTTATTTCTAGGTCATTTGACCCCTAGAGTTTTCCACCTTCTGGACTTTGCTGATTGCATCCCCATTTTGTCTTATAACATGTTCCTCATTCTCTATAACTTGTGTAAATTAGAAATAAAGAGGGCACACATTAAAATATTAAACTGATAGAAAACATACTGAAGTATTAAAACTTCTGTGTGAAAATGTGAAGCAGGCAGTTGGATCATAGACTATTCTAAAATAGCCTAAGAAAAGGGCCTCAGAATAATGCTACTTAGTATGGTTTAAATATGAAGTTAATGACCAACAATGTAATTCTTGAATTCTCAGTGTCAGGCTGAGAAGTAGCCTGTAGAAGTCTATCGTCCTCTCATTTTCTTTTTGTGTGACCCTCTCCTGTAATAAGATGGAAATGTGCTCTTTTTCCTTGCAGGTCTACTCTTCACCCTGCTCTTGACCAGGAATGCTGGCCTGTGTACACAGCATCAATGGACTCCCTTGTCCTCTGTCTCTGGTCTGGCTCAGTCAATAAACATACCTGTTTTTCATTTGTGCTGAGAAAAAAATTCAAGAAAACATGCTTAAATTTAAGGATGTCCAGAAGTTATATCACTTACATTTCTTACCCTTTCCTCTTTTTTTTTCTAGCTTTTATTATTGCTCCTCTTTAACTCTTACATCCTCAGGAATGTAGGGAATTAGGAAATTACGTCACTAACCAAAAGTTATTTAAAGGGGAAAACATTTTTCTCTATTGACTCACAACAGAGGAAGACAGCTGGAGTAACAGCTCCAGCTGGGCAAGGAACAGAGGCTTCCTTATACTAACTGGACATGACTCACTGGCCTTGTTTGTGAGCACATATGAGACACTCCCTGAGTACACCTCAACACTTTGGGAGTCGGGGGACATTATAGCTTAATGGTGTCCTGCATTATCAGATGAGGTATGACAAAGCAAAACTGAGGTTACTTAAAGAAAAGCTCTTCTATCAGTGTGCAGTATCAAAATATGGAGCCATCTGCCTAAAGAACACTCCCTCAGAGGGGGGCACATCCTCATACCTAACCCGGCACTGACATAGAGTGGGCTCTTATAAATATTTGTTGAATTCAAATTCAATATGTCTTACTGAAATTTTTTCTCTCTCAAAAGCTTGAGGAAGCATAAAAGAGAGCCGTTAATCTGTCATTCTTTCATTTTTGACTCAATTCCAGTCAAAAATGAAGAACTGCTTGGTGAAGCAGAAGTGATAGGAACATGTTAAAAAGTGAGCACTCTTTGGAGAACTGGTTGATTCCAGGGCTGGAGCAGGGAAAATACAAGAAGAGCATAAATCATCTTGAGGTCCTAGGCAATAAGGTAGTGCTCAAAAATATGCAAACATCCTTTATTTGAAGATGGCACAGGAAACTAAAAAGTACTCAACAGCCAAAGCTGAAAAACAGTTTATCAACAAAAACTAAAATTAATATAGAATTATAACCCTAATAATAAAATTAACATCCATGAATCCATCCTAACATAAATAAATAATTGAACAAATAAATAAATGAGGGAGAAGAGACAATTCTTCCTTATGAAAGCATTTCATGAAATAGCACCTCATACCTGTTAGAATGGCTATTATCAAAAAGACAAGAAATGGGGATGATGGGGACAATGTGGAGAAAGGGAAAACTGATGCATTGTTCATGGGAATGCAAACTGGTGCAGCCATTATGGAAAGCAGTATAGGGATTTCCTCAAAAAATTAAAAATAGAACTCCCATATGATCCAGTAATCCCGCTTTTGGAAATATATCCAAAGGAAGTAAAAACAATATCTGGAAAAGATATCCGCACCCCATGCTCATTGCAGCATTCTGCACAACAGCCAAGACATGGAAACAACATAGGTGTCCACTGATGGATGAATGAATAAAGAAAATATTATATATATTTATATATTATATATATTTATATGTTATATAATTATATAATTCAGCCATATATCTTGCCATTTGTAACAACATAGATGGAGCTTGAGGGCATTATTCTAAGTGAAATAAGTCAGACAGAGAAAGACATATACTGTATAGTATCACTTATATGTAGAATTTTAAAAAGCCGAACTCATAAAAAAAGAGAGTAGATTGGTGGTTGCCAGGAGCTCAGGGTTTCAGGGGGTGGGGAGATCTCAAAGGACACAAACTTCTAGCTATAAGATGAGTAAATTCTGGGGATCTAAGGTACAGCATGGTGAGAGAATAAATCTTGAATGTTATCATCACACACACACAAATGGTAATTATGTGGGGGAATATAGGTGTTAACTAACCTTATTGTGCAGACTGATATTCATATATATTTTGCAATATATATGAATATCAATTACCATGTTTTATAACAAACTTACATATGTTACTTGTCAATAATATTTCAATAAAGCTGGAAAAAATATTTAGCTCAATTATATCTCCTTAGGTTTGGTTTAAATCAGGCTATTTTTTTAAAAAAGAAACATTTTAATTAACAAATAGAAAATAACAGAACACCATACTAGTAACTGCTGCAAGTAAGATGCACTGAAGGATGCCAAAATTAGTGGGTGAAAGTTTAAGCACAAACAAAATATTTGCACGTTCTCAAAGAACCTCCCACAAAACACTGAGTAATATGAAGGGGAAAACAGCAACTTTCTAGTGGAGATCCTGAAAGACATAATCCTAGTTAAGTAATCAAAGTTAGCATCACTGGTAATAATCATATACCTCCTGATATGAAGCGCTGGGAAGGGCGCATCACATCTGTGATATCCTTTGCAACAACTCATAGCCTCAATCTAATCATGAGAAAACATCAGACAAGCCCAAACATCAGACAACAACCCAAGGGTGTTCTACAAAAATAACTGACCAGTACTTTCCAAAATCATCAGGGTTGTAAAAGATAAGGAAAGACTAAGGAATTGTCACAGATTGGAAGATACTAAGGAAATGTGACAACTAAATGCAATGTATGATCCTTGATTGGACCTTGGAATAGAAAAAAAAAAAAAAAAGGACATTCATGGAAAAATGGATGCAATCCAAATTTTGTATTTCAGTTAATAGTAACTGAATTAAGGTTACTAAGCATTAATCTTAGTTTTGGTAATTGTTCTATGGTTATGTAAGCTGTTAACAAATAGAAGCTGGTAAAGGGTATATGGGAACTCACTGAGCTATTTCTGCAACTCTTCCTTAAATCTAAAATGATCTCAAAATATAGAAGTTTTTAAAATGTGATGAGCACATCTTGGAATTCCTAGGATAGGAGGACTGGAACACTACAAAATCAGCATACACTCATTTGTCATTGGGAAAAGAGTTTCCAAAAGTTCAGAGAAAAGACAGACATGATCTCACATCCAGAGATCCTGAAGGGAAAGTGATTCAAGAGAAAAAGTGAATTCTAATAAAAACATTAAAACGTATGAGAAACTTGTGAATCATCTTCCTGCCTCTTCCTTTCCCCCACACTCAAGCAGCCACCTAATCCTATCAATACTACCTTCTAAATGTCACTCAATTCGAACCCCTTCTCTCTATCACTCCACACTGAACTAGTTTTACTTTCATTGTCCTCTTGACTAATGATTTCCCCTCCACAAATTTTCCAAAGTCTAACATATCCTAAGTTGATGTCACCAGAATTGTTTTTCTAAAAGGAATCTATTTCCCTTCTCTGCTCAAGAACATTCAAGTTTATTCCATTTGGAAAAAATCCAAATCCCTTAGCAAACATTCACGGTCCCTCACCATTGAGCTGTTCCTTAACTTCAGTCTCATCTCTCTTCACTCACCCAAGAAGTACTCTATACTCCAGCTGCAGGACTAGTTATGAAGCCCAGAATGTATCATCTGGCTTATGTTCATGTTATTCATGAATAGAATACCACATTACCCAGCTTCTCTGTCCTACAAATTCTTATTCATTCTTGCTCAAACATCATTCCTGTTCCAGACTTCTCTGATTTTGCACATCCTCCTTATGCCATTCTATATGCTCTGCAAGCAGAATTAATCCTGTCTCTCTGCTATGCTCCCCCAGAACATTGTGACTACTCTTAATAAGCATATGCTGTATTGCCTGTGGCTTGTAGTATACAAGTTTGATTACCTTAGTAGAGTATAAATCTTCTGATGACAAGGTTCATGTCTAATTCACTTAAGAATCTCCAGTCTGGACTCATGGCCTGGCACTTAAGAGTCAGTCAGCACCATTGGATGGGCTGAACCAATTTAAAATATAACCAAATCTGATTCCCAGGGATACAAAGAGAGAAACAGTTAAAGAAATATATATGGCTACATATATACCTGTTGAACTTAAATTTTTAAATGATATCAAAAAAAAAACTAGGAGGAAATAAAAACCCCATGATTGTAGATGGACATAAAAGAATAATATATTATTATAATTATTCTAACAAGAACACTAAAAACCAAAATATTCTAGGCTTGTGAAACAAAAAATGTCATTGACAACAGAAAGGACCCCATTAGCTACATCAACTTTAAGAAAAATAAGGAGAGCCAACTGTTTAGGAAAGATAAGAATAATGTCAAAGATGAAAAGTAGAAAACAAAATTACTCGACTCTTTTCTCACTTACATCTCTTTCTATCAAGGAAAATGATGTTCACATTATAAGAAAAATCTTGTTAAAGGAAATTAAACCAGGTTGATTTGAAAGAAACATTTATCAGTTATATCCCAGATTCAATATCCCAGCATTTGAAAACAACCGGCTGATATGAATCATTGACACAAAATCATTGTCAGAAATCTTAAAAAAATTATGAGTTGGTGTAGTGAAAAAAAAATGTAATTAAGAGCAAAGTGAGAGAGAGAGAGAGAGAGAGAGAGAAAAACCAATGTATTTCAGGAACCATGAGTCCCTCAACTTAATATTAAACTCCAATTAAATTATATACTAGTTATTAGAAAGATGGTTTGCCAGATATTATAAAGCTGTGCTGTCCAAAATCACAACCACTAGTCAAATCTTACTATTTAAATTTAAATTATTTAAAATTTTAAAAAATAAAAATAAGTTCCTGAGTCACACTAGCCACATCTTAAGTACTCAGTAGCCACATATGGCTGGTGGCTACCATACTGAACAGCACAGGTAATAGAATGTTCTATCATTGCAGAAAGTTCCATTGGACAGTGCTGTTAAAGAGAGTAGTGAGCACTGGAAGCCAGCATCATTTACAGAGACTCTTATACTGAACTAATAATATTTCTATCATTTCATAGGATTGTTATACTGTTGGAAACAGGAAGTATGTAGATATAGACTATACTGATTTCAAAAACACATCCAACAAAGCTTCTTATGAAACCCCAGTTGATAAAAATATAGAAATATGGACAAGGTATAATACAATTGAGCAAAAATTGTCCCCATAGACTGCTGATTAATAAACTAATATAATTTTGGAAGAATGATTTACTAGTTTTCTCCAAAATCCTGTCATTGGTCCTCTCTTGCTCAATGTTGTTATCAATAATTTGCTGACATATAAAAGGAAAAGCTATCAAGTTTTCAAATAACTAAATGACAGCAAGATTATTTCATAACTTTCTAGAGGACAATTTACTAAAACATATCATAACCTTTTACAATTTGACTTACTTCTTGAGTCACAGTTCCACTTCCTCAGGAAATAGTCACAGATGTTTGCAAGGATTTAGCTACATGGATGATAGCAAAATATTTGGGGAAAATCTAGTTTTCAAATAATAAAAGACTAATTAAATAAACAGCAGTACGCTTGCATTGATCATCACTGTATTCCCTACAATACTATGTACTTCATGGATATCTTTAAAATATACCAAATAAAAGATGAATGAAGTGAGGGAAAAAGAAAATTATAAAATAAACTATATGGTATGATCATATGTATCATACATATCTGGTATGGTAATAAATGCATATGTACTATATTTATGCATGTAGTACGTATATAAACATGTACCTAGAGAAGAAGACTAGACAGAGATACACTAAAATGCTAATAATATTTAATCCCTGGCAATGAGTTAGGGAACATTTTCGTGTTCTCCTTTTAACTCATCTATACAATGTTTTTTTTTGTTTTTTTTTTTTGCGGTACGCCTCTCACTGTTGTGGCCTCTCCCGTTGCGGAGCACAGGCTCCGGACGCGCAGGCTCAGCGGCCATGGCTCATGGGCCCAGCCGTTCCGCGGCATGTGGGATCTTCCCGGACTGGGGCACGAACCCATGTACCCTGCATCGGCAGGCGGACTCTCAACCACTGCGCCACCAGGGAAGCCCTCATCTATACTTTTTAAAAGTTCTGTCATGAAGAGATGATTCTTTAGCATAAGAACAACATTTTGAACAAGGAGCAATGGATAATATGTTTGATAAAAGAAGCAACATTTAAAAGGAAGAAAACACATTCAACAAACTAGAACAATGGACCAAAATTAACAAGAGGAAGGTTAATAGGCATATGTAGAAAGTCTAGTTTTTAAGTTCTAAAAATCCCCTGGAAAAACTACAGTTTGGAGAAGACTGACCTAACAATAAGTTTGTTAAAGTAAATGCACAAATTTTAAATGAATTTAGGTAGCATAATTTCCAAAAGAGTGATTACAAACCTAAATTACATTAACAGGATATCTTGCCCAGGACAGGAAGAGTGATGGTCCCTCTGTTCTTTTGGACTGATATGGCCATATCTGTTCACTGGTCTCCTTTTTTTATACAATGGAGTTTACCCAAGAAAACCAAAAATATGGGGAACCAGGAAACTGAAGGGACTGAAAATCCTACAACATAAGAAAAAGTTAGCAGAATAGGTGCTCTTTAGCTAAAATTGAAAAAACGTAGGAACTCCTAGACAGCTGTCTTCACGTACAAAAGAAGGATTAGACAATATGTTAGGTCACTGATGCAGAGAAGATACAGGAGGTCAGATTTCCACTTAACATAAGGAAAACAGCAAGTTGTTACATAATACTGAGCAGAGTTCCCTGTGCTATACAGTAGGTCCTTGTTGGTTATCCATTTTATTTTTTATTGGAGTATAATTGCTTTACAATGTTGTGTTAGTTTCTGCTGTACAATGAAGTGAACAAGATATATGCATACATATATCCCCTCCCTCTTGAACCTCCCTCCCACCCCCACCCCACCCATCTAGGTCATCACAGAGCACCGAGCTGAGCTTCCTGTGCTTTATAGCAGGTTCCCACTAGCTACCTATTTTATGCATGGTAGTGTATATATGTCAATCCCAATCACCCAATTTGTCTCACCCTCCCCTTCTCTCCCTGTGTCCACATGTCCATTCTCTATGTCTGCATCTCTATTCCTGCCCTGGAAATAGGTTCATCTGTAAAATTGTGCTAGATTCCACATATATGTGTTAATATATGATATTTGTTTTTCTCTTTCTGGTTTAAATATAGCAGGTTTACATGTCAGTCCCAAACTCCCTAACTATCCCTTCCCCCCACCCTTACCCCCTGGTAACCATAAGTTCATTCTCTAAGTCTGTGAGTCTGTTTCTGTATTGTAAACAAGTTCATTGGTATCATTTCTTTTTAGTTTCCACAATATCATACGATATTTCTCTTTCTCTGTCTGACTTACTTTTCTCAGTATGACAAAAAATTTGTAAAAGAATAGATACATGTATTTGTATAACTGAATCACTTTGCTGTACACCTGAAACTATCACAACATTGTTAATTAACTATACTCGAATATAAAATAAAAAGTTAGGGCTTCCCTGGTGGTGCAGTGGTTGAGAGTCCGCCTGCCAATGCAGGGGACACGGGTTCGTGCCCCGGTCTGGGAAGATCCCACATGCCGCGGAGCAGCTGGGCCCGTGAGCCATGGCCGCTGAGCCTGCACGTCCGGAGCCTGTGCTCCGCAACGGGAGAGGCCACAACAGTGATAGGCCCGCATACCGCAAAAAAAATAAAAAGTTAAAAAAAAAAGAGCAAGTAAAAACTGCATTGAACTCACAAAACCTGCACACGAATGTTAATAGCAGCTTTATTGATCACTGCCAAAACTTGGAACCAACCAAGATGTCCTTCAATAGGTGAATGGATAAATAAGCTGTGGTACATCCAGACAATAGAATATTATTCAGTGCTAAAAAAACTGAGCTATCAAGGTATGAAAAGACATAAAAGAATATGAAATGCATATTACTGAAAGAAGACAGTCTGAAAAGGCTACATACTATGATTCCTACTATGCAACATTCTGAAAAAGACAAAACTATGGAGATAATAAAAAGATCAGAAACTTCCCTGGCAGTCCAGTGGTTAAGACTTTGCCTTCCAATGCAGGGGGTGTGGGTTCAATCCCTGGTCAGGGAGCTAAGATCCCCCATGCCTTGGGGCCAAAAAACCAAAACATAAAACAGAAGCAATATTGTAACAAATTCAAAAAGACTTTAAAAATGGTCCACATCAAAAAAAAAAAGAAAAGAAAACAAAAAAGATCAGGAGTCAGTGGGGAGGGAGGGAGGAATGGGCTAAGCACAGAGGATTTTTAGGGTAGAGAAATTATTATGCATAATAGTATAGCGGTGGACACATGCCATTACACATCTGCAAAATCCATAGAATGTACATCATCAAGAGTAAACCCTAATGTAAACTATGGACTTTGATAACGATGTCTCAATGTTGGCTCATAAATTATAACAAGTGTAACACTCTAGTGAGGATGTTGATAGTAGGGGAGACTCTGTGTATGTTTGGAGGGTGGTGGTTATGTAAAAAAAAGAGCAAGTAAAAACTGCTGGGTTTTTTTACATAACTCTCTGTAAAACAGAGAGGTCCCCAGGCCTCACCAATGCTCAAGAAGTACAAATTCACACTGGTCTTAGAATACTTTAGTGGAAAATTTAGAGAAACACTTATTTGCTATGTGCCAAGAACTATATGCTCTGCAGGGGAGGATACATGGATGAACAAAGGCCCAGCTGTACCTTCAAAGAGCTGGCAGTTCAGAGGGATGACAGGCATGGATCCCTCATAGCAGAAGAACACTGATCTCTGATGGAGGAGAAATATGATTAACTTCCTGTACTAAGACAAGCATGGATTTCTTTCCTAGTTGTGGAACTAACTGCCATCCAACAGTACCATGCCAATCCTGAGAATGTGATTTCATAAATGTCCTAAATAGGTAGCAATACCCAGGATCTGCTTTCTAGTGGGGAATTGCATGGTTGACCTTAACTGATAACTCTTAAGGGAAGATGATTTAAGCTAAAGCTTATTATATTCGTGGAAGGTTCATTCTTTACAGGTGCCATGGAAACAAACAGATATTCCGATTACTTTCCCTTTTATGCTTTCCTTTCTGAAGTATATTCATTGTCACACAGTGCGTGCTGAGGGAAAAAGAAGAAAAACAACTTATTTCCATTGTTGAAGAACTTGACACATTTTGCATATTGATGTGAATCAAAGAAAGAAAGGCAAGATGGAGTGAGCATGTGAGGAGAAGAAATGCTAAATATATAAAAATAATTGAATATATTTTGAAACCAATGGACTGTCATAAAAACTAAGGCATTTCTTTTTTTGCAGATTCACATAACCAATAAACTGAAACTAGTCAGTGATATATTCTACATGTCAGTCCACTTAAATCAAGCATGAAGACAAACTTACAAGCTAGAAACATCGACATCCTTGAGGTATCTGTCATTACACTGCCTGACACAGGTATACGTTGCCTCAAGGCTCCTCATTCACTGGACAAAGTAACTGCTCTCCCCTCCCCACTAAGTTACTCATAGAAACACTTTCCAAATGATAGCAAAATTGAGAGCAAGAAACTAGGGTCCAAATAGAACCCTGGGTTGCCAATGGCTCAAACAGGCCCAGTTTTCAAGCTCATTTATTCATTCTTCTGTTTATTTATTCAAAAAACACATACTGCGCTTCTATTACGTGCCAAGTACTGTGTTGTGTGAGTCCTTCCCCAGCTAGCTCCACCACAGTTCATTCATTCATCCTAAAAACTCTTATTCACATTGCCCTTCAGATAGCCATCTTTGACACCACAGCTTACACGGAGAAACCAAGGAAAATTACTTTTTTTTTTTTTTTTTTGGTACGCGGGCCTCTCACTGTCGTGGCCCCTCCTGTTGCGGAGCACAGGCTCCGGATGCGCAGGCTCAGCAGCCATGACTCATGGGCCCAGCCCCTCAGCGGCATGTGGCATCCTCCCGGACCGGGGCACGAACCCGCGTCCCCTGCATCGGCAGGTGGACTCTCAACCACTGCGCCACCAGGGAAGCCCAGGAAATTACTATTTGATTCACAAAGCAAACAGTTCCAGTGCTTGAGCCTGGTCTACAATCCCAGGGCTGGGAGGCCAGCTTGGCAGGAAAGGGCATCCCACTCCAAGACTCAGAGACTAACTCATCAGAAGCCCTCCTTGCAGAAGGTTCTGTTCATTCACACCAACAGATATAACTATATCTATTGCTTATGTCCATTTACAAAATCTTCCTAAAAGCAAATTTGATAGTGAAAGAGAACCTGGCACATCAAAAACCTAGTCACCATATTTACAGGTTCAATAGAAAGCTAAATGCACAGAATCTAGAGAATGCATGTGGGCACCTCCTTCCTGTGTTGATCTGAGGTTTCTGTTTTTATTTTAAGTTTTGGGGGAGATGCATCTGTTTTCTCTCAATGTCATAGAAACAATTCATCTACAGGAAATCTATGGAAGTCAAGACTCCCACCTAATGAATACAGTCAGATAATAAGAAAACATCTTGGTGGGAATGTAAATTGATACAGCCACTATGGAGAATAGTATGGAGGTTCCTCAAAAAACTAAAAATAGAACTACAATTCGACCCAGTAATCCCACTACCGGGCATATACATTGAGAAAACCATAATTCAAAGAGTCATGTACCACAATGTTCATTGCAGCATTATTTACAATAGCCAGGACATGGAAGCAACATAAGTGTCCATCGACAGATGAATGGATAAAGATCTGGCACATATATACAGTGGAATATTACTCAGCCATAAAAAGAAATGAAATTGAGTTATTTTTAGTAAGGTGGTTGGACCTAGAGTCTGTCATACAGAGTGAAATAAGTCAGAAAGAGAAAAACAAATACCATATATATGCTAATGCATATATATGGAGTCTAAAAAAAATGGTTCTGATGAACCTAGGGGCAGGACAGGAATAAAGACGCAGACATAGAGAATGGACTTGAGGACAAGGGGAGTGGGAAGGGTAAGATGGGACGAAGTGAGAGAGTAGCACTGACATATATACACTAACAAATGTAAAAGAGATAGCTAGTGGGAAGCAGCCACATAGCACAGAGAGATCAGCTCTGTGCTTTGTGACCACCTAGAGGGGTGGGATAGGGAGGGTGGGAGGGAGACGCAAGAGGGAGGGGATATGGGGATATATGTATACATATAGCTGATTCACTTTGTTGTACAGCAGAAGCTAGCACAACATTGTAAAGCAATTATACTCCAATAAAGATGTTAAAAAAATTTTTTTAATAAAATAAAATAAATAAGAAAACACCTACCATAGGACCTTTCCTTATAGAAATGGTGCAGAAATATGACTATATTTCTATATTTTACCGGTGATGGGTTTGATTTTGTTTTTTGGTTTTGTTTTTGATTTTTACTATGGGAAACTTTCAATTTAGAAAAAGTAAGGCTAGAAGATGTGTCTAGTTCTTACTGAATGAAGAAGCAAAGAATCAGAATCTCCACCAAACTTAGGATTAACTGCAAGGACACAGAACTTCTTACAGAGAATGTTCTCCTGGGCAATATGTGATGAATGCTCCCTCTTTCATGGAGGAATCAGAAAGAGTTGAGTTGTTGAAATGCAGACAGGCAGAGGAGGCCAACCTCATTACCTTCGAGTTCAAGCCCTGCAGGTATCTTTGTCTCTTTGCCTGTTTTGGGGTCTCAGCAACTGTCTAGGAGAAGGCAGGGTTTACCTGTTACACAGCAGTGGTTAAGATCAGGCCAACCGAGAAACAACAGATGCACAATAGATTACCGAGGTCTTTAGGAAATTGGCAGACACAGTGTGAGGAGTAGCTGGTTCTCTGAGGGCTTGGCAAAGATATTTTTCATCCAATTTTTCATTCACTCAAAAATATTTATTTAACATTTATTTAGCATCTTCATTGTGCCTGGCCCTACCTTTAGCTATACAACAATGAACAAAATCTTTTTCCTTAATGAAGCTTACTTAGTTCTAATGGGGAAAATGAGGAAGGAGGAGAAAAAGAAGGAACAACAAAGAGCTGCTGACAAGAGTTCCCAAAGTCCTTTCAAAAAGTGTTTTCTAGTCCAGCAGATTTTATCCTGCTATCCTCCAGTTTCCAGTTTTCAAAAAGCCTATTTAATTGGTGAAAGGCTCAAACTGGCTTTTTGAGATAAAAGGCTATTTCCCAGCAGCATCCCAAAATTCATGTTATCATTTGGGAGCACACCAGTGTAACACCATTATTAATTTCTGGGCTTGCTGGGTGGTTTGTCTGCGCATCTCCATCATCCAAGTTTCTAGGAGTAGAGGGGAACAAAGTGGAACTTAAACAAGCCACACCTGCTGAGGCATTGGGAAATTGGATGACCTTGAACAGGTTACTTAATCTGAGTTTGGTCATATGTAAAATGTGGGAAATACTTACCTCATGATATGAAGATAAAATGAGATAATGTACAGAAAGTTGTAGAGTGTCTGGCACATGGCAAGTTCTTTTGAAATATCGCTGTTATTAATTGCTATTACTACTACTACTACTAACAGGGCTTGTCAGTCCCTCCTCAACAAACTACCAAATGACTTGCCAAGCAACGCCAAGAGATGCATGTGGGGCTGTGCTACCCTGGGAAAGTGAGAGGGAGTTATGGAAAACACCCTCCAGGAGCCATTGGAACACACAAGGATGGGTGTATCCCGATGTTATACCCACAGGAAGATATATATGGGTTTCAATGACCAGACCAAGATTGTGTCACCGAAAAAGCCAAATAACAATTCCCAGGAAATAAAAAGAGAATCTAGGTAATAAAATAAAATCTAACCTTTTTTCTCTTTTCCTTTGTGTTTAGTCTAGTGTCTCTTGCTCATAGGGTGCAACGTGCAGAGGCCTCGCGCAGACCTTCAGACCAGAGCTCCTCTTGCAAAAAGGCTGCAGGGACACCTCAGCTCAGCGGGCCATGCACGACACCGCAATTCAAGATGGCGGCGGCAGGTTGTGTGCAGAGGTGTTGCATCAGGCACTGAGCTGAGCTTGCACCCTCATGCGAGAACCTGACCCCTCCCTGAAGAGATCCCTATAAAGCAGCACCCACCAGGGCTAGAGAGCTTTTATGCTCTAGGTTGTGAGCTCACATTTCTCCATTCTGTGCTCAAAGAATAAAGCTTCCTTTGCTTCTGAACTGAACTCAGTCTCTCTCGTTCTATTGGTTAGAAAGACAACAGGCAGAAGACCTTCAAGACGGCGGAAGAGTAAGACATGGAGATCATCTTCCTCCCCACAAATACATCAGAAATACATCTACATGTTGAACAACTCCTACAGAACACCTACTGAACGCTGGCAGAAGACCTCAGACCTCCCCCAAGACAAGAAACTCCCCACGTACCTGGGTAGGGTAAAAGAAAAAATAAAAAACAGAGACAATAGGGACGGGACCTGCACAAGTGGGAGGGAGCTGTGAAGGAGGAAAGGTTTCTCCACACTAGGAAGCACCTTCGCGGGCGGAGACTACAGGTGGCGGAGGGGGGAAGCTTCGGAGCCGTGGAGTAGAGCGCAGCAACAGCGGTACGGAGGACAAAGCGGAGAGATTCCCGCACAGAGGATCCGTGCTGACCGGCACTTACCAGCCTGAGACGCTTGTCTGCTCACCCGCCGGGTCAGGAGGGGGCTGGGAGCTGAGGCTCGGGCTTCGGTCAGAGTGCAGGGAGATGACTGACAGCGTGAACACAGCCTGAAGGGGGCTAGTGCGCCACAGCTAGACGGGAGGAAGTCCGGGAAAAAGTCTGGAACTGCTGAAGAGGAAAGAGACTTTTTCCTGGCTCTTTGTTTCCTGGTGCGTGAGGAGAGGGGATTAAGAGCGCCGCTTAAAGGAGCTCCAGAGACGGGCGCGAGCCGCGGCTAAAAGCGCAGACCCCAGAGACGGGCATGAGACGCTAAGGCTCCTGCTGCCGCCACCAAGAAGCCTGTGTGCAAGCACAGGTCACTACCCACATCTGCCCTCCCGGGAGCCTGTGCAGCCCGCCACCGCCAGGGTCCCGGGATCCAGAGACAACTTCCCCGCGAGAACGCACGGCGCGCCTCAGGTTTGTGCAACGTCACGCCGGCCTCTGCCGCCGCAGGCCCGCCCCGCACTCCGTGCCCCTCCCTCCCCCAGGCCTGAGTGAGCCAGAGCCCCCGAATCACCTGCTCCCTTAACCCCATCCTGTCTGAGTAAAGAACAGACGCCCTCCGGCGACCTACACACAGAGGCGGGGCCAAACCCAAAGCTGAGCCCCTGGGAGTTGTGCGAACAAAGGGAAAGGGAAATCCCTCCCAGCAGCCTCAGGAGCAGCAGATTAAAAGTCCACCATCAACCTGATGTACCCTGCATCTCTGGAATACCTGAATAGACAATGAATCATCCCAAAATTGAGGCAGTGGACTTTGGGAGCAGCGATATTTTTTTTTTTTACCTTTTTCTCTTTTTGTGAGTGTGTATGTGTATGCTTCTGTGTGTGATTTGTCTGTATAGCTTTGCTTTTACCATTTGTCCTAGGGTTCTGTCTGCCTGTTTTTTTCTTTCTTTCTTTCTCCCTTTTATTCTGAGGCATGTGGATGACAGGATCCTGGTGCTCTGGCCGGGTGTCAGGCCTGTGCCTCTGAGGTGGGAGAGCTGAGTACAGGACACTGGTCCACCAGAGACCTCCCAGCTCCACGTAATATCAAACGGCAAAAATCTCCCAGAGATCTCCATCTCAATGCCAAGACCCAGTTCCACTCAAAGACCAGCAAGCTACAGTGCTGGACACCCTGTGCCAAACAACTACCAAGACAGGAACACAGCCCCACCCACTAGCTGAAAGGCAGCCTAAAATCATAAGGTCACAGACACCCCAAAACACACCAACGGACTTGGACCTGCCCACCAGAAGGACAAGATCCAGCCTCATCCACCAGAACACAGGCACTAGTCCCCTCCACCAGGAAGCCTACACAACCCACTGAAACAACCTTAGCCACTGGGGGCAGACACCAAAAACAACGGGAACTAAGAACCTGCAGCCTGCGAAAAGGAGACCCCAAACATAGTAAGTTAAGCAAAATGAGAAGACAGACAAAAACGCAGCAGATGAAGGAGCAAGGTAAAAACCCACCAGACCAAACAAATGAAGAGGAAATAGGCAGTCTATCTGAAAAATAATTCAGAGTAATGATAGTAAAGACGATCCAAAATCTTGGAAAAGAATGGAAAAAATACAAGAAGCGTTTAAAAAGGACCTAGAAGAACTAAAGAGCAAACAAACAGTGATGAACAACACAATAAATGAAATTTAAAATTCTCTAGAAGGAATCAATAGCAGAATACTGAGGCAGAAGGACAGATAGGTCACCTGGAAGATAAAATAGTGGAAATAACTACCTCAGAGCAGAATAAAGAAAAGAATTGAGGACAGTCTCAGACCTCTGGGACAACATTAAATGCACCAACATTCGAATTATAGGGGTCCGAGAAGAAGAAGAGAAAAAGAAAGGGACTGAGAAAATATTTGAAGAGATTATAGCTGAAAACTTCCCTAACATGGGAAAGGAAATAGTTAATCAAGTCCAGGAAGTGCAGAGAGTCCCATACAGGATAAATCCAAGTAGAAACACGGCAAGACACATATTAATCAAACTATCAAAAATTAAATACAAAGAAAAAACATTAACAGCAGCAAGGGAAAAGCAACAAATAACATACAAGGGAATCTCCATAAGGTTAACAGCTGATCTTTAAGCAGAAACCCTGCAAGCCAGAACGGAGGGGCAGGACATATTTAAAGTGATGAAATGGAAAAACCTACAACCAAGAAATACACTACCCACCAAGGATCTCATTCAGATTTGATGGAGAAATTAAAAACTTTACAGGCAAGCAAAAGTTAAGAGAATTCACCACCACCAAACCAGATTTACAACAAATGCTAAAGGAACTTCTCTAGTCAGGAAACACAAGAGAAGGGAAACACCTACAATAACAAACCCAAAACAATTAAGAAAATGGTAATAGTAACATACATATCGATAATTACCTTAAATATGAATGGATTAAATGCTCCAACCAATAAACATACTGGCTGAATGGATACAAAAACAAGACCCGTACATATGCTGTCTACAAGAGACCCACTTCAGACCTAGGAACACATACAGACTGAAAGTGAGGGGATGGAAAAAGATATTCCATGCAAATGGAAATCAAAATAAAGCTGGAGTAGCAATTCTCATATGAGACAAAATAGACTTTACAATAAAGACTACTACAAGAGACAAAGAAGGACACTACATAATAATCAAAGAATCAATCCAAGAAGAAGATATAACAATTGTAAATATTTATGCACGCAACATAGGAGCACCTCAGTACATAAGGCAAATGCTAAGAGCCATAAAAGGGGAAATCGACAGTAACACAATCATGGTACAGGACTTTTTAACACCCCACTTTCACCAATGGACAGATCATCCAAAATGAAAATAAATAAGGAAACACAAGCTTTAAATGATACAATAAACAAGATGGACTTAATTGATATTTATAGGACATTCCACCACAGACAACAAAATACACTTTCTTCTCAAGTGCTCATGGAACATTCTCCAGAATAGATCATATCTTGGGTCACAAATCAAACCTTGGTAAATTTAAGAAAATTGAAAGCTTATCAAGAATCTTTTCCGACCACAGTGCTATGAGACTAGATATCCATTACAGGAATAATATCTGTAAAGTCACAAACACATGGAGGTTAAACTATACACTACTTAATAAGCAAGAGATCACTGAAGAAATCAAAGAGGAAATCAAAAAATACCTAGAAACAAATGACAATGATAAAAGGATGACCCAAAAGCTATGGGATGCAGCAAAAGCAGTTCTAGGAGGGAAGTTTATAGCAATACAATCTTACCTTAAGAAACAACAAACATCTTAAATAAACAAGCTAATCTTACACCTAAAGCAATTAGAGAAAGAAGAAGAAGAAAACCCAAAGTTTGCAGAAGGAAAGAAATCATAAATTTCAGATGAGAAATAAATGAAAAAGAAATGAAGGAAAAAATAGCAAAGATCAATAAAACTAAAAGCTGGTTCTTTGAGAAGATAAACAAAATTGAAAAACCATTAGCCAGACTCATCAAGAAAAAAGGGAGAAGACTCAAATCAATAGAATAAGAAATGAAAAGGAACAAGTAACAACTTACACTGCAGAAACACAAAGGATCATGAGAGATTATTACAAGCAATTATATGCCAATAAAATGGATAACCTGGAAGAAATGGACAAATTCTTAGAAAAGCACAACCTTCTGAGACTGAACCAGGAAGAAATAGAAAATATAAACAGACCAATCACAAGCAGTGAAATTGAAACTGTAATTAAAAATCTTCCAACAAACAAAAGCCCAGGACCAGATGGCTTCACAGGCGAATTCTATCAAACATTTAGAGAGGAGGTCACACCTATCCTTCTCAAACTCTTCTAAGATATAGCAGAGGGAAGAACACTCCCAAACTCATTCTAAGAGGTCACAATCACCTTGATACCAAAACCAGACAAAGATGTCACAAAGAAAGAAAACTACAGGCCAATAACACTGATGAACATAGATGCAAAAAACTTCAACAAAATACTAGCAAAGAGTATCCAACAGCACATTAAAAGGATCATACACCACGATCAAGGGGGGTTTATCCCAGGAATGCAAGGATTGTTCAATATATGAAAATCAATCAATGTGATACACCATATTAACAAATTGAAGAATAAAAACCATATGATCATCTCAACAGATGCAGAAAAAGCTTTCGACAAAATTCAATTCATGTTAAAAACACTCCAGAAAGTAGGCATAGAGGGAACTTTTCTAAACATAATAAGGGCCATATATGACAAAACTACAGCCAACATCATCCTCAATGGTGAAAAACTGAAACCATTTCCACTAAGATCAGGAACAAGACAAGGTTGCCCACTCTCACCATTATTATTCAACATTGTTTTGGAAGTTTTAGCCACAGCAATCAGAGAAGAAATAGAAATAATAGGAATCCAAATGGAAAAGAAGAAGTAAAGTTGTCACTGTTTGCAGATGACATGATACTATACATGGAGAATCCTAAATATGCTACCAGAAAACTACTAGAGATAATCAATGAATTTGGTAAAGTTGCAGGATACAAAATTAATGCACAGAAATCTCTGGCATTCCTATACACTAGTGATGAAAAATCTGAAAGAAAAATTAAGGAAACACTCCCATTTACCATTGCAACAAAAAGAATAAAATACCTAGGAATAAACCTACCTAAGGAGACGAAAGACCTGTATGCAGAAAACTATAAGACACTGATGAAAGAAATTAAAGAGGCTACAAACAGATGGAGAGATATACCATATACTTGGATTGGAAGAAGCAACATTGTGAAAAGACTATACTAACCAAAGCAATCTACAGATTCAATGCAATCCCTATCAAACTACCACTGGTATTTTTCACAGAACTTGAACAAAAAATTTTGCCATTTCTATGGAAACACAAAAGACCCCAAATAGCCAAAGCAATCTTGAGAAAGAAAAACAGAGCTAGAGGAATCAGTCTCCCGGGCTTCAGACTATACTACAAAGCTAAAGTAATCAAGACAGTATGGTACTGGCATAAAAACAGAAATATATATCAATGGAACAGGAAAGAAAGCCCAGAGATAAACCAACGCACATATGGTCACCTTATCTTTGATGAAGGAGGCAAGAATATACAATGGAGAAAAGACAGCCACTTCAATAAGTGGTGCTGGGAAAACTGGACAGCTACATGTAAAAGAATGAAATTAGAACACTCCCTAACACCATACACAAAAATAAACTCAAGATGGATTAAAGACCTAAATGTAAGGCCAGACACTATAAAACTCTTAGAGGAAAACATAGGCAGAACACTGTATGACATAAATCACAGCAAGATCCTTTTTGACCCACCTCCTAGAGAAATGGAAATAAAAATAAACAAATGGTGCCTAATGAAACATAAAAGCTTTTTTGCACAGCAAAGGAAACCATAAATAAGACGAAAAGACAACTCAGAATGGGAGAAAATATTTGCAAATGAAGCAACTGACAAAGGATTAATCTCCAAAATTTACAAGCATCTCATGCAGCTCAATATCAAAAAAACAAACAACCCAATCCAAAAATAGGCAGAAGAACTAAAGAGACATTTCTCCAAAGAAGATATACAGAGGGCCAACAAACACATGAAAGGATGCTCAACATCACTACTCATTAGATAAATGCAAATCAAAACTACAATGAGGTATCACCTCACACCAGTGAGAATGGTCATCATCAAAAAGTCTACAAACAATAAATGCTGGAGAGGGTGTGGAGAAAAGGGAACTCTCTGGCACTGTTGGTGAGAATGTAAATTGATACAGCCACTATGGAGAACAGTAGGGAGGTTCCTTAAAAAACTAAAAATAGAACTACCATATGGCCTAGCAATCTCACTACTGGGCATATACCCTGAGAAAACCATAATTCAAAATGAGTCATCTACCTCAATGTTCATTGCAGCTCTATTTACAACAGCCAGGACATGGAGGCAACCTAAGTGTCCATTGACAGATGAATGGATAAAGAAGATGTAGCACATATATACAATGGAATATTACTCAGCCATAAAAAGAAATGAAATTGAGTTATTTGTAGTGAGGTGGATGGACCTAGAGTCTTTCATACAGAGTGAAGTAAGTCAGAAAGAGAAAAACACATACCGTACGCTAACACATATATATGGAATCTAAAAAAAACCAAAACGGTTATGAACTACCTAGGGGCAGGACAGGAATAAAGACACAGACCTGCTAGAGAATGGACTTGAGGATATGGGGAAGGGGAAGGGTAAGCTGGGACAAAGTGAGAGTTGCATGGACAAATATACGCTGCTAAATGTAAAATCAATAGCTAGTGGGAAGCAGCTGCATAGCACAGGGAAGTCAGCTCGGTGCTTTGTGACCACATAGTAAGGTGGGATAGGGAGGGTGGGAGTGAGGGAGATGCAAGAGGGAAGAGATATGGGGTTATATGTATATGTATAGCTGGTTCACTTTGTTATAAAGCAGAAAGTAACACACCATTGTAAAGCAATGTTACTCCAATTAAGATGTAAAATAAAATAAAATTGAGATATAATTGACCTATAGAATAAAAAAATAAGAAACACACCAGGCAGAAGGACCCTTGTTGGGGACTAACTCAGGAGGGTCAGTAACAATTGCAACACATTTCAAACTCCTTCCCAAAGTGACTGAGAAGTAAGCCTGGAAGTTTTGTTGTAAGCCCTCCTCTAAGCGTTTTAAATTTGTAAAAACATTGTATGCTTCCTCAGAGTTGTTTAAGATTCTTGGCAGGCATGGCTGGGTTAATCTAAAAGGTACCAGGGCTTCCCTGGTGGCGCAGTGGTTGAGAGTCCGCCTGCCGATGCAGGGGACGCGGGTTCGTGCCCCGGTCCGGGAAGATCCCACATGCCGCGGAGCGGCTGGGCCCGTGAGCCATGGCCGCTGAGCCTGCGCGTCCGGAGCCTGTGCTCCGCAACGGGAGAGGCCACAACAGTGAGAGGCCCGCGTACCGCCAAAACAAAAACAAAAGCAAAAAAAAATAAAATAAAAAGTACCAAAACCATCGCAGTTACCCTCCCTGAAAAGAATCCCCTAGTGATTGACCAATAACCAGGGAATGCCATAGACAGACAGCAGCACACTCTGCACAGGTCATCTGGTATGAGGCGAGGCAGGGTGGGATGTAAATGAAAGTGAACAAAAAGGCAAGGAGGGTAAATTAAAGTGCATCAAGGCATTGGTACATGAAAGCACTGAGGCACTGCTCTCTAATACTAAAGGTTGTCAGGGAACATAGAGAGTAAGCTACCTTTCTAAATCCACATCAAAAGGCAGGGGGGAATGCTTATAATTCTGTTCAGGATAAAATAGTCAAAGGAGAAAAGAGGCAAGGACGCAGCAAAATGCACGCAGATGAGATCCACTTAGATCAAAGGGTTGTAAAGGGTGTTCACAGTGAAATGCTTGTGAGGAAGCTCAGGCTTTCAGGGAGGCAGGAAGGATCACCAGATTCTCACCCCTGGTGAGGTCACACAGTGACACTGAGGTGAAAAGAAAGTGGCCATCTTAGATTTTATAAGAAAATGTGAAAATTGCCTGAATCATAGCAAAACTGTCACTAATGCCTTTGTAGAATACACAGATGAGCATGTGGTCAAGAAATCTCAAACCTGGGCTTCCCTGGTGGCGCAATGGTTAAGAATCCTCCTGCCAATGCAGGGGACACAGGTTCGAGTCCTGGTCTGGGATGATCCCACATGCCACGGAGCAACTAAGCCCATGCACCACAACTACTGAGCCCATGTGCTACAACTACTGAAGCCCACGTGCCTAGAGCCCGTGCTCTGCAACAAGAGAAGCCACCGCAATAAGCCCACACACCACAACGAAGAGTAGCCCGTGGTCGACGCAACTAAAGAAAACCTGTGCGCAGCAACGAAGACCCAATGCAGCCAAAAGTTAAAATAAAATTAATTAATTTAAAAAAAAGAAAAGAAATCTCAAACCTGTCCACAGACGTGAAATATTTGGGGATGAAGGAAGCTCTGCTTTCACCAGGATGAAGCCTTGAGGCTCAACAAGCCATGTGTATATAAGTTTTTACTACCAGGTTAGGGCAGATGGGCAAATCAGACAGATCATTACAACCTGCCAGAAAATGGTGATGTCTAGAGTGTAGCCCCAAGACCCTGGCTTGAGTAGGTGCAAATCAGAAAAGCAGCTTGATTTTCTCCTGCCCCTCTGGGCTGCATGGAGCCCACAGCGGCTATGGAAATCTTAGAAGGAAGGCTCCAATTTGTGGGAACCAGTGGTGGCTCATGGGATGGTACTGAGGGTTCTGAGATGCCTCCTATAGGATTCAGACTTGCCCAATTACATTTAGGAAACTGAAGAATGTGCTGATAGAAGCCCATTTTTTGTGTGCCTGAGAAGCCTCTAAGGAGAAAACCCATGTCGAAGAAGGAGTTATGTGTAATGAGCTCCACTAATCACAGAGAGTTATATTAAGGGATGGATGGGGGTGTGTGAGCCCAACATGGTGGCTTTAATTCTGGTAAGTCCCAGTTGGACTCATGTTTGAGTCCTGGAGAGAGGAAGGAGATTGAGTAAAAATCTGAAAAGGGAGTTTAAAATTCAATAAGCCCTCAGCACGGCTTTGAGGCCACACTCCCAGAGTTATGACACAGCAAAAAAAAAAAAAAAAAAGGTGTTTTCCCCTTTACCACAGCTTGCCCCACCCCACATCAGTGGCTCCTCTGGGATTCCACGATCCACTAGTGCCTGGAGGAACTGGAAGGATCCAGCAGTGCTGCCCTTTAATAGCTAAGTAGTTTGTGAGCACATGTGACACTGTCTCTGATGGCAAAAAATATTCAGGGCGCATTATAAGCAATTGAAGTTCTGTGAGAACAGAGGGACCAGGGCCTGTGTAATTGTGATTATTCTGTTATAATGAGACAATATCATGTTCTTGTTAATCATGTGGGCTCAGGAATCGAATGACCTGCGTTCAAATCAGTTTCCACAATAATTGGCTGTGTGACATGTGCAAACAATTCACCAACATCTCTGGGTCTCAGTTTTCACATCTATTAAGAAGGGATAACAGCAAAACCTAACTCACAGAATTCTTGGGAGGATTAAATAAGCAAAAGGTTTGGAAGGGTTTCCAGCACATAAAAAGGGCTCAACAAATATTAGGTTTGTTTCTTGTGTTTTGACTAATAAGTGTACCCACTGGCTGGGGATTGCTAAGAAAATATGTGAAAGAAATAATTTCTTCACCAAAACCGGAAAAGATTTCTATCACTCACATCAAATCCTCTTCCACAATCAGTCTTGAGGGAGCTTCTGGGATCTCTACTAGGGTTCATTGATGCATATACAGGTACTTCCTGTTCCAGAAATCACATAAAGGAGCTTACAGTGAGATATATGATCTCTAAAATATTTTAAATAGGTTTAAATAAGGATAGGAGCATAAAATGGAACCAAGAAAGAGCTAAAAAAATACACACTTGCTAGCTGAGATATATAATAGAGAGGTCAAAGGTCCTCCAAGATAGACAGAATCCTGTTTTTGTTTTGTTTTCTTTTGTTTTAAAATAAGAAGCAAATTTTTTTTTACATCTTTAATGGAGTATAATTGCTTTACAATGTTGTGTTCATTTCTGCTGTGCAACAAAGTGAATCAGCTATATGTATAAATATATACCCTCCCTCTTGAGCTTCCCTCCCATCCTCCCTATCCCACCCCTGCAGGTGGTCACAAAGCACCGAGCTGATCTCCCTGTGCTATGCAGCAGGGTCCCACTAGCTATTTTACATTTAGTACTGTATATATGTCATTGCCACTGTCTCACTTCGTCCCAGCCTCCCCTTCTCCACCTGTGTCCTCAAGTCCATTCTCTACGTCTGCATCTTTATTCCTGCCCTGCCACTAGGTTCATCAGTACCATTTTTCTAGATTCCATATATATGCATTAGCATACGGTATTTGTTTTTTTCTCTCTGACTTACTTCACTCTATATGACAGACTCTAGGTCCACCCACCTTACTACAAATAACTTCATTCCTTTTTATGGCTGAGTAATATTCCATTGTATATATGTGCCACATCTTCTTTATCCATTCATCTGTCGATGGACACTTAGGTTGCTTCCATGTCCTGGCTATTGTAAACAGTGCGGCAATAAACATTGTGGTACACGTATCTTTTTGAATTATGGTTTTCTCAGGGTATATGCCCAGTAGTGGGGTTGCTGAGTCATATAGTAGTTCTATTTTTAGTTTTTTTTTGTTGTTGCGGTACGCGGGCCTCTCATTGCTGTGGCCTCTCCCGTTGCGGAGCACAGGCTCCAGACACGCAGGCTCAGCGGCCATGGCTCACGGGCCCAGCCGCTCCGCGGCATGTGGGATCTTCCCAGACCGGGGCACGAACCCATGTCCCCTGCATCGGCAGGCGGACTCTCAACCACTGTGCCACCAGGGAAGCCCTATTTTTAGTTTTTTTAAGGAACTTCCATACTGTTCTCCATAGTGGCTGTATCAATTTACATTCCCACCAACAGTGCAGGAGGTTTCCCTTTTCTCCACACCCTCTCCAGCATTTATTGTTTGTAGATTTTTTGATGATGGCCATTCTGACTAGTGTGAGGTGATACCTCTCTGAGGTTTTGACTTGCATTTCTCTAATGATTAGAGATGTTGAGCATCTCTTCATGTGTTTTTTGGCAATCTGTATGTCTACTTTGGAGAAATGTCTATTTAGGTCTTCTGCCCATTTTTGGATTGGGTTGTTTACTTTTTGGATATTGAGCTGTATAAGCTACTTGTATATTTTAGAGATTAATCCCTTGTCAGTTGCTTCATTTGCAAATATTTGAGGTTGTCTTTTTGTCTTGTTTATGGTTAGAATCCTATTTTGATGTGCCCTAATCTGGAAGGGATGATGCAATAGGGAAAATTGATATTAATGTTGCCCTTTTTATATTCCAAGTGCACAAATGTGATGGAGATAAGCATATAGGTGCTGTCCCACTATGCGGCCCATGTACAGAGCCCTATCAAAATATGAGAAGGAAGTAATGAATTCCAATTCTGTTTCTCTGCCTCAGTAACACTGTATGAAACCAACTCCTTGGGCCAACTTAAATATGGACACCTAGGGAGTAAAAGACAAGCTTAAAGAAGCAATTAGTATGTGTGCTTATCAGAGGAGTCAAACACCTTCGTGTATTTTAAATACTCTATTATATCATTTAGGAATGATTCATCAGTTGTCAATAGAAATCACTATACAAAGTGGATACATTAAAGAATTGTCATTAGAGTGTGTATAGGTTGCCATGCAAAAAATTTGTCCAGAATGATCAAAGCCAGTTGGACAGTGTTGGATTATTAAAGCTGGGTAGCAATTTGGCAAACATAAAAATATGTCCCCGGGGCTTCCCTGGTGGCTCAGTGGTTGAGAGTCCGACTGCCAATGCAGGGGACACGGGTTCATGCCCCAGTCCGGGAAGATCCCACATGCCGCGGAGCGGCTGGGCCCGTGAGCCATGGCCGCTGAGCCTGTGCGTCCAGAGCCTGTGATCCGCAATGGGAGAGGCCACAACAGTGAGAGGCCTGCGTACCGCAAAAAAAAAAAAAAAAGATGTCCCCTGAAACCTGAAAGAGGCAATATTATTTTACAATTTTAAAGAAAAAAGTATTTAAAACATGAAGCTTAATTTGCCTGGAGTATGTGATCATTCTCTCAGGAATATGGAAGAGACTGGAAGAGATGGGATAGTGACAAAACACAAATTCTCACTGTGTTTTAATGTATAATGAGTTTTATGCACATTGCCCGATGGATCTGAATTCAAAATTCAAATCAAATGCCGTCACAAAGTGGTTGGGAAGAGATTTGCAAATAAGCACTTTAATAACCATACGGGATCCTCAGTCTGTCTATTTAGCCAGACTTTCATCCTCTGCCTCCTCCACAAAGTATATGGGAGAATACAGACAGAGCATATTGTCCCTACTATTACCCCCAAACAGACCCTACTTTGAGTTTCTTTAACCCAATGACAGCTCCATTCTCAGACTCAGAGTCCTGTGCCTTCTATCCCAGCCATGTTTCTTACATGAATCTTCTGTTTGCTCTCATAACCCTTCACCTGACTTACTATGATGTCCATCTGAATGTCCCTGGCTTCTGCTCCACCCTCCATGTAACTCATGCTATGCATTGTGACCACAGTGATCTAGAACCCTAGCTTTTTAAAGAGGCAGGTAAATTTACTGTCCATCTTTCTTACAACAGATAGTGGAGCAGCACTGATTTATAAATTTGAGACAGAAGTAAAGAAATGAACTCCAATTCTGTTTTCCGGCCTCAGTGACACGCTATGAGACCAACTCCTTGGACCAACATAAGTATAGAAATTTAGGGAGTTAAAGGGAAGCTTAAAGAAGCAATTAGTATGGGTGCTGATCAGAGGATGTCTGTCTCTGTCACTGTGAAATACAACATAAATATTGAAAGGAAGAAATACAAATAGTGCATCTCTTAACACCCTACTCTTTTTTTACTTAAACATCTTTATTGGAGTATAATTGCTTTACAATGATATATTAGTTTCTGCTTTATAACAAAGTGAATCAGCTATACATATACATATATCCCCATATCTCCTCCCTCTTGTGTCTCCCTCCCACCCTCTATATCCCACCCCTCTATGTGGTCACAAAGCACCCAGCTGATCTCCCTGTGCTATGCAGCTGCTTCTCACTAGCTATCGATTTTACATTTGGTAGTATATATAAGTCCATGCCACTCTCTCACTTCGTCCCAACTTACCCTTCCCCCTCCCCGTGTCCTCAAGTCCATTCTCTGCATCTGTGTCTTTAATCCTGTCTTGCCCCTAGGTTCTCAAGAACCTTTTTTTTTTACATTCCATATATATGTGTTAGCATACAGTATTTATTTTTCTCTTTCTGACTTACTTCACTCTGTATGACAGTCTCTAGGTCCATTCACCTCACTACAAATAACTCAATTTCATTTCTTTTTATGGCTGAGAAATATCCCATTGTATATATGTGCCATATCTTCTTTATCCATTCATCTGTCGATGGACACTTAGGTTGCTTCCATGTCCTGGTTATTGTAAATAGAGCTGCAATAAACACTGTGGTACATGACTCTTTTTGAATTATGGTTTTCTCAGGGTATATGCCCAGTAGTGAGATTGCTGGGTCGTATGGTAGTTCTATTTTTAGTTTTTTAAGGAACCTCCCTACTGTTCTCCATAGTGGCTGTATCAATTTACATTCCCACCAACATTGCAAGAGGGTTCCCTTTTCTCCACACCCTCTCCAGCATTTATTATTTGTAGATTTTTTGATGATGGCCATTCTGACTGTTGTGAAGTGATACCTCATTGTAGTTTTGACTTGCATTTCTCTAATGATTAGTGATGTTGAGCATCCTTTCATGTGTTTGTTGGCCATCTGTATATCTTCTTTGGAGAAATGTCTATTTAGGTCTTCTGTCCATTTTTGGATTGGGTTGTTTGTTTTTTTGATATTGAGCTGCATGAATTGCTTGTAAATTTTGGAGAATAATCCTTTGTCAGTTGCTTCATTTGCAAATATTTTCTCCCATTCTGGAGATTGTGTTTTCATCTTCTTTATGGATTCCTTTGCTGCGCAAAAGCTTTTAAGTTTCATTTGGTCCCATTTGTTTATTTTTGCTTTTATTTCCATTTCTCTAGGAGCTGGGTCAAAAAGGATCTTGCTGTGATTTATGTAATACAGTGTTCTGCCTATGTTTTCCTCTAAGAGTTTTATAGTGTCTGGCCTTATATTTAGGTCTTTAATCCATCTTGAGTTTATTTTTGTGTATGGTGTTAGGAGTGTTCTAATTTCATTCTTTTACATGTAGCTGTCCAGTTTTCCCAGCACCACTTATTGAAGTGGCTGTCTTTTCTCCATTGTATATCCTTGCTTCCTTTATCAAAAATAAGGTGACCATATGTGCGTTGGTTTATCTCTGGGCTTTCTATCCTGTTCCATTGATCTATATTTCTGTTTTTGTGCCAGTACCATACTGTCTTGATTACTGTAGATTTGTAGTGTAGTCTGAAGTCTGGAAGTCTGATTCCTTCAGCTCTGTTCTCTTTCTCAAGATTGCTTTGGCTATTTGGGGTCTTTTGTGTTTCCATAGAAATGGCAAAATTTTTTGTTCAAGTTCTGTGAAAAATGTCAGTGGTTGTTTGATAGGGATTGCATTGAATCTGTAGATTGCTTTGAGTAGTATAGTCATTTTCACAATGTTGATTCTTCCAATCCAAGAACATGGTATATCTCTCCATCTGTTTGTAACATCTTTAGTTTTTTCATCAGTGTCTTACAGTTTTCTGCATACAGGTCTTTAGTCTCCTTAGGTAGGTTTATTCCTAGGTATTTTATTCTTTTTGTTGCAATGGTAAATGGGAATGTTTCCTTAATTTCTCTTTCAGATTTTTCATCATTAGTGTATAGAAATGCAAGAGATTTCTGTGCATTAATTTTGTACCCTGCTACTTTACCAAATTCATTGACTAGCTCTAGTAGTTTTCTGGTAGCATATTTAGGATTCTCTATGTATAGTATCATGTCATCTGCAAACAGTGACAGCTTTACTTCTTCTTTTCCGATTTGGATTCCTATTATTTCCTTTTCCTCTCTGATTGATGTGGCTAAAACTTCCAAAACTATGTTGAATAATAGTGGTGAGAGTGGACAACATGTCTTGTTCCTGATCTTAGAGGAAATAGTTTCAGTTTTTCACCACTGAGAATGATGTTGGCTGTGGGTTTGTCAAATATGGCCTTTATTATGTTGAGAAAAGTTCCCTCTATGCCTACCTTCTGGAGGGTTTTTTTCATAAATGGGTGTTGAATATTTTCGAAAGCTTTTTCTGGATCTATTGAGATGATCATATGGTTTTTCTCCTTCAATTTGTTAATATGGTTTATCACATTGATTTGTAACGCCCTACTCTTGATCTGCAGTAGCTCAGTGATTTTCACGTCCCTGCATCTCCTGGATAACTTTATGGAAAACCCAACAAGGAGCCAACACAAGATGAATAATGGTTTAGTGACTCAGGCAAGAACAAGATGTCTCTGAATAAAAGAAAACAGTGTGCTCCAACCACAGGAAATCAGAAGCAGGAATCATCATGAGAGCCAAAAGTCAGCCTTGAAGCAGCACATCTGCCAACCACCAAAAACTTTCCTCAGGTTGCTGCTGGATTAAACTAGTAGCTGTTCTGTGAGTAAAGACTCCACTGTCTAAAGTATGCTATCTTCTCCGATCCCTTAAATAAGGTTTCCTTTTGATATATTGTTTAAGCATCCCTTTGTTTAAACATACCATTTCCTAAGCTTTGCTATGTGAGGGAGGGTCTGTGAATTCACAACAGTTTTTCAGCTCTTGGTATGTGGTTGTGGTACGTAATGCCGTCTTCCAACCCAATATCCTTATCTCTCTTCCTGTATAAAGTTCAAAAGTTCAGTTTACCTGTCTTTGCTTTTACGAAAGACCTACATTAGTACGTATTTTCACTAACCAAAAGAAATCCCAAGAGGACTTTGCTTTTATTAAAAAAAGGGCTTCCCTGGTGGCACAGTGGTTGAGAGTCCACCTGCCGATGCAGGGGACACGGGTTCGTGCCCCGGTCAGAGAAGATTCCACATGTGGGCCCGTGAGCCATGGCCGCTGAGCCTGCACGTCTGGAACCTGTGCTCTGCAACGGGAGAGGCCACAACAGTGAGAGGCCCGCGTACCGGGAAGAAAAAAAAAAGGCAGTTAGTGGCAGAGCCTGCATTGGAACCATGGAGAATCAGAGGACTCTGCTAAAATGAGACCCAGTAACGCTTTTGTATCTGAGTCATCAAAGGTAGCAGGGTGGCCAGGGACACAAATCTATAAATTCATATTTGTTAGCTAACAATATTTCTCATCTCTGAAGCCCTTGACATTGGAGTGAATTTTACAGTTTTATAAAAGTGTTTGACTTCTAATTGCAATTATTAGACATGTGTCACCAGCATTTTTAATAAGACATAAAATGCTAAAGACATGGAATATATCAAACAAGAAGTCTCAGGGATGAATAAGAAAACAAAGCAAGAAGCTGAGTGCTGGGTAGCTGGGTACCAAAGTCAATTTAGAAGCAATAAAAGCCCTGTCAAGACCTGGAGAAGGTTCCCTGTCATCAACCATGCCACTGGGATGGGGGTGGAAAGGACCCATAACACCAGAGCTTGCATCTGGTGGTGACTCTCACAGACAGTCCATCCTTGGCACACTCCTCTCCTTCCTCCTTCCCCCACCTTTGTTCATTTCCTGATATTATTCATGTAAGAGTCTCTTTCTTTGGCTAAATTGGGAGGTCAGAGGTGATGTCTTCTTCATTTTCATGTGCCCCACTGTACCTTGTGCCCCGCACACTACCTTGAACATACTAAGCTCCTAGATTTTTAGAATATTGAAAGCAGAAAGGGCTTTATAAAATACCTAGTCCAATTTTTTGAAACTTGTTTTAAAGCAATAAATCTATATTAAATGAATAACTATATAGAGTCCTCAATATATAAAACAGATGATTTTAAAAAGAGATGTTTTGGATGAAGAGGAAGCAAAGGAGGGGAGAGCAGACAAAGGTCAACGAGCAATAATCTCTTTCCTGTTCCTCTTGCAGCACCTCAGCGATCATAGTTTGGAAACTACTGATGCAGTACAACCCCTTCCTTTTCTAAATGGAGACATTACTTAAAATTTTATACACTGAATTGACATATCCAAGGCAGGGCTGGTGAGCTGCAACTGTTGGGATCACCATATTCCCCTGGTGGGGATATCAGTTCTATCCAAGTGACTAGGGTGAGGATATGAGGAGTGCAGAATCTGTGTAGACTCTGGAAACACACACCTTCTTCTTTCCTAGTCTACTTGTTTGGAGGAGACCCTCGTTAGGGATGAGAAACAATATCCATTCTGCCTATACTGGTTCTGCTCAGTCTATAGTCTTTCTGGAAAAAGTTAAGCAGCTTGCCTCTGTCAGGAGAAATGGGCTGGGGCAGGGAGAGCACTGAGGTACTGCGCACCTAGCCTCGTTCATCAAGGGCCATTCGTGGGCCTCTCCTTGCTTACCACATTCGTTCCGAGGCAGTTAGCGGAGGGCCTAAGGGCTATCCTGAAAGACCTGTTTAACACTGTTTGGGTTTGATGGGGATGCACAGACCACATAGAAGGTTAATCATTTAGTGTATTGCGTGCAACTAACACACCTAGCAACATTTGGAAGTGAAAGACAGATTAATAAGAAGTGAATGAGATCGTTTCAAAGAGGGACAGGTGTTCTAAAGAAAATAAAACAGAAGGATGGTGTTTCAGACAGAATGAGCGCAGTTATGTTGCAATAACCAACAACCCTCCAAATCTCAGTGTCCTAAAACAACAAAGTTGGAGTTTTTTCTTACACGTGCCCTACATCAGGGGAGCTCTGCTCCGTGTTGTGCTCACACCTGGATAACACCAAGGCTAATGAGACTCCACCATCACATCCTTTTTATCTATGTCCTATTGCCCAAAGCTTATCCCAGAGGCCGGCCTGCCTGTAATAGTGTCAGGAAAGTATCATCTTCTCATGTGGCCCAGAGGAGAGGAAAACCATGGAAAAGCACACAAGATGGCGGGTGAGGGGGAACACAAGGCCTGATTAGGGTGATCTAGAAAAGTCTTTCTAAGGAGATGACATTTGAGCTGAGATCTGAATGATGAGAATGAACCCACCAAGTGAAAGCAACAGGAAAGGCATTTCAGGCAGAGGGAATGGCAAATGCAAAAGGTCCTTAGGCCAAAACAAGTGTACAAGGAAATAAATAAAGGTCAGTGTGACCAGAGTCAGTGAAGTCAAATGATGAAAAGCCATAAGGATCATGATAAAAAATTTAGATTTTATCCAAAGTGTGCCCCAAACTCAAATTAACTGTTTCCTCTTTTTAACACAAGCCAAAAGTCATCCTTATTTTACACTAAAAACAAAAATTCACATTTTCCTTTTCAGTTTTCTGTTTCTCAGGCTAAACTAAGCCTTTACCTTTTTCATATTCTCCTCAGGTTCACGTTTTTCTAAGCATTTGAAATACCACAGAACATCGTGACAGGATTTACAGTGTTTCCTGGAACTTTTTACCTCAGTTCTGCATTTTCTCAGGCCTCACTTCAGTCTTGATCAGCAAGCAGATCTGTGCTCTTAGCTGCTGACAGAACATACATTCTCTGAAAAGGCAAAAAGCAAGGAAGTTAGCATTCTGAGAAAAAAGAACAAACTTTATTTACTTAGCAGAGAAATTTCTCTATTAGAGCCTAGTATTTTTAGAACCAAATCATATATAAAAAGCCTTTTTTCCCTATGGAAATTATCTAGATTGTTTGATGTTCTGGAGTTTATTGAGTTTCCAGAGTAACTTTCCAAAAAAGAAGATCCTGAGACCTTTATCTTCCATATTGCTTATGTTTAATGAAAACCTCTTCAAGTCCAAAACATTGTTTCCTGCTCTCCGACAAGGAAAAACATTTAATAAAACCAGGCAAATCTCTCTGGGCCTCAGGTTTCTTATGTACAAGATAGACATAGTCAGTAATAGAGCAAAGCCAAACATTAGGATGACAGAGCCGTGCTGGGTGGGCTCACCCGCCTTCCCACTGTTGCCATGTTGGCTGCCTCATGAGGCACCAGGCATTTTCTCAGTGGTCCAGTGGAGAATTGAACTCAGCTCTGTGGCCTGCATAACAGGAGGTTTTCTAGGCTGCTTCATGAAGGCCACTAACAAGAATAACCAGTGACTATTGTGTGAAATTTGGCTGAGCAGCTCACCCAATTAGAATACACTGCTAAATAGCAAGATTTTTGTTCAGGCAACTCTGCTTGGGTGTCCCTAATATTTGTCCTATAGTAGAGTATAATCATTCAATATGCAAACTTTGGAGTCAGGCAATCAGATATATCCAATCACATCACAGCCACTTTTTATTATTCAAGCTCCCTGTGCTTCATTTTCCCTTGTTTGAAAATGGGTTAACAGGGCTTGTTTCATCAGATTATTGGAAGGATTATGACATATTGAGTTTAAATCTGTAAGCATATTACACGATCCATGGTAAGTCTCAGTAAACATTAACTTTCATCATCATCATTATCATCAACCGTGAAGAATGGAGAGTCACCACTTAAAAATGTTTCACATGCTTTGGGAATGTCAATTATTCAATTTCTAGTTATCACGCTTGAACCTTTACAAATCACTCCGAAGAGTACACTCAAACTAGGGAAGAAAGCAACTTCCTTCAAACACCCAGTCTTGACTATGAGGAATTTCTTCCTCAGATATGCTTTTTAGATTTTGCCTCTCTCATTTTGTCTATCCACTTGTTTGTGTTTTCCTTTCCTAAGTTAAGATGAAGAATTTCTTTCATGCTACAACTCTTTATATCTGATGTTTGTTATGGAAAAATTCTAAGTCTTCTTTTCTAATTCCAGCACTGTATAATGCATGGAAACTGAAGGTAGGCTTTAGGTTCAAGATAATTCTATCTTATGTTATTATGAAAATTAAATAATGTATTGTGAAAGTGTGTGTAAACAGTAAGGTTCTATTCAAATGTTAGCCATTATTATATTTACTGTTTCCTTATATTCCTCAAATATTATAAACCTTTGTCACCCAAACTGTAAAAGTAACTGGGTTAACTAGTTAGACCAGTCTTAAGTGAGGTCAATTGTAGGTTGTACTCTGTTCCAACACCACAAGAATTGCCTTTGGAACAAGTCATTGAAGCCAGATGAGCAACCAGCTATAGATGACAGATAAAGAGCAGAAGTGCATAATTTACTTCCAATAATCTCTTCCCAATCACACTAAATCAATAAAAATGCATAAAACCACAATAGATAGATGCCAGTATGGCTCCTCTGGCTCAGTAAACAATAATCTCATGGTTAATAGCTTGTTCAGGTAAAATCAAGTCTAAAGACACACGATTTCAGGACTTCCCTGGTGGCGCAGTGGATAAGACTCCATGCTCCCAATGCAGGGAGCCCGGGTTCAATCCCTTGTCAGGGAACTAGATCCCAAATGCCGCAACTAAGAAGCCCACATGCCACAACTAAGGAACAGGTGAGTCGCAATTAAGGAGCCCTGGAGCTGCAACTAAGAAGCCCACCTGCCACAACTAAGACCTGGTGAAACTAAATAAATAAATATTAAAAAAAAAATAAAGACACACAATTTGGTCCAAAAAAATAAACCTGCTTTTACCTGAATTGCTCATGTAACTATTTTTTTTACCAGAAAATATTTGTCTTTGTAAAACCCAAAATTACTAGGAATTCTTCAATGTTCTCCATCTGATATAGTGTTAGACAATGTGTGGCATAAAGAGAAAAGGGAAGACAGAGAAGTCATCTGAGCCTGTCTTACTGTTCCCTTGTTTTCCTTCTCCTATTGCAAACATCCTATTTTAGGCTCTTGTCATATCAGGAGTGGGTTAATAGAAAAGCCTCCTAACCAGATTCCACACCTATATGTAAAATACTAGCACACAGCACACATTCTGTACATGTTAATTCCTTCCTTCACACAATTCCATCCAACTTCCACATTCACTTGCTAAAACACTATACTAATATGTCGGTTCATTCTTCTTGCCTCCAAAATAACCAATATACCAAAAGTAGACCATATATTTAGTTATACACAAATACATATACATATATACACAATTTAGATTAAATAAACATTCTAAAAATCTAAAGATCAAAATTCTAAAAAATAGAAAATCATATCAGCTCTTTGGAAAAATAATGTTTGATGTTTCAATTAATTTGAAAAAGTTATATAGAGAAAAAACAGTAAAATAAGAACTTTATATTTATAATAAAAACAACCTAAGAAATAAAAGACACCAATATTTTCAACAAATATTATTTTCAGAGGGTTCCAAACTATAGTATATAAAAAGTTCATACAAAATGGTGAGAAAATCCATCAATATTCCAATAGATGAACTGGCAAGACACAATCAGATAATTCATACAAGAATAAATACATTTGCAAATAAATAAACGGACGAAATGCTTAATGTAGCTAGTAATAGAAAATGAATACAAACTAAACAATGAAGCTGATAAAAAATTGATGAAGAGTACAGGTTTGCAATCAAACTCTACCTCAAGTTCTGGTGTGGCCACCTACAGCTGTAAGAACCTTACAAAGTATTTACATCTTTCAATTTTGATTCCCTCATCATATGATCATAATCATTTCACATGGTTGTTTGTAGGATTAAACAAAATAATCTTGGCAAAGCATCTAATAAAATACCTAACACAAAGTAAGTGCTTAATACATGGTTGTTAATATGATGATTATTGCTACCATAGTTATTACCATGTAATACCTAAGAAATTAATGCTTAAGATGTTCTCATTCAGTATTGCCAAGGTGATGTTCAAACTAGTGTACCCACACATTAATAGTGCCTTTTTAAACTGGTCTAATTTTTGCAAAGTTCAAGTTATGAAATTGTCCATAGACATTTTGTGAATATATCCTAGGGTAATACAATAAGGAAAAGGTTAAGTTAGTCATCAGAGCACTTTTCATAAAATTAAAGCAATAGCAAAAATATTTGGCAATCCAAAAACATGTATTAAACTCAGATACCAATGGAAGATTATGTAGCCACTAATGAAATGGTTGAAGTAATATTTAATGGGATAAAAGTAGATGATTATGTGGGTGTGGTAGGAGTTCAACTATTTAAAGATGTCTTTAGATATAAAAAAAAATGGGGAGAGCATAAAAACCAGAACCCACTTGATAGCAGGATTTCTTAGGTCAAGTTCCCCAAAAGCACACCTTGAAACAAGGATTTGCTTGCAAATAATTTATTGAAGAAGTGCTCCCAGCAAGCATTGGAAAAGGATCTGCAGAAGAGCTAAGGGTAGGGCAGAAGCCAAGTGTGGTGTGACTTTCAGGTAAAGTCTCTCACAGGCAGTTTCAGCCTGATTCTTCAGAGGAATTCTGAAGTGCAAATTACACTTCATAGTTTTTCCTACTCAAAGCAAGTGAGCTGAGCTTTCATATTCTGGTAGCAGTCAGTTATTAGCTAACAGCTGCCTAGTGAGGTGAGAGGCTGAAGGAGAAGACCCAAGCATTCCAGGCTCCTTGTGCCTGTGGCAAAGTGGCTCCCATAGCCTCAAGGCAGTTCTCTGAAGAGAGTGGCAGGTGACATTACACACACACACACACACAGTGGTAATTACGTAGAGATGATGGATACGTTAGTTTAATTGCGGTGATCTTTTTACAATGTATATATAATATATCAAAACATCAAGTTGTACACCTTAAATATACACAACTTTATTTATGCCAAAGGTATCTCAATAAAGCTGTTAAAGGAAAAAATAAGAGAAAGTTCACAAAAGCTGGGGAAGGATGCACAGTAATAATAAAAGGCACCAAAGGGGATCTGGGCGGACAGAGCATTAACAGAATCCACATGGTGAATTTTTCCCTTTTCGATTTCATTCCACATGTTTGAACTATACATAAATACAAAAAGAAAAGAGTTTAGCTGCACCCCATTGCTACAGGCTAAAATCCAGATTTTCAGGATAATCATTGAGGTCCAATTAATAAATCTTATTTTGGGAGATATGCAGTTGCCAACATCAGTGGCCCTTTTATAGACTCTGCCACTCTATCCATTTGCCTCTAGAGATCCTTACACACACACCCCACTTCCAGCCCCTCCTCAAAACCTGCCAGGGACTGGGACTGTCCATCCTTGGGAGGTGCTGCCCACCAAACACACCCTCTCTCCCCCTTTATTCCCTTGGGACTCAGAGGAAGAATAGATTTAGAGATGTTTTAAGTCTCAAAGGATGTGGAATGTGAAGCCTCTAGATTTGCTTGGAGTCTGCAATCAAAGTTTCAATATTTGAATGTCTTAGACTAAGTTAGGATTTGGGGTCATAAGTGATATTTCAGCCATTTCTATGGATAAAATAAAATTCAGAAAGCAGCCTGCGGACTCAACTGTAGTTTAGACTGTCACTTCTGTGAGAAACCATTAAATTTAAAGCAATTCATTTAAGAAATATCTTTAAGAAATGCCATATTCATTCATTCATATATAGAAAGGTATATATATATGACTTTTTAAAGTGATTTGATCTCATATTTTAAAAGCCTCAAAAATATATGAATATGATTTGACCCTCTATAATTCAAAAAACAACAAAGGAACTTGGTGTAAAATGATGTTCAATGAGCATTCCTTATAAGAAAAAAACGGAAGGAAAGAAGGAAGGAAGGAAGGAAGAAATGAGGGGGGAAGAAAATGAAAGAAGAAAACAAAAACATTTGGAAAAATCCTGAAGAGATTAGTATAAAATATGTATATTCATTCAATTAAATATTATGTTTAGAGAATTTTAATAGCATTGGGAAATGCTTATGCAATAATATATGGAAAACTATCATATAAAATTTAATAGAATATATTTTTACTACATTTAATTAAAATAATAAACATAAATTGAAACCCACCTATACTTCCTTGAACACTTCTCTAGGGTTACCTGTGGCATCTGAACACACCCTGGCTTTCAAATTCAACCACTTGATCATTCTATCCTACTTCCTGGAACATGTCTCAGTGGCACATCTGTTCATTCAAAATCCAAATACAGATGTATAATAGGTGGTTATTACATACTAAGCATGGTTCTGGGAGCTGATGACACAAAAGTGAGTAAAATTTGGTGCTTAACCATCACGGAATTCACATTCAGGCAGGGGGATAGACACAGAACACAGCAACATGGCAAATACAATGGGACAGTGTTTGATGGAGGCTCAACTCTGAAACATATTGATTATTCTCCGCAGAGCCTTCATCAAGTAACTATCCTGAAAATAGTTAATGATTACTTAATTGATTGAAATTTAAGTAAACTAAATAAATGTATCCATTTAACTGAGGAAATGATTCAGGTAGAATCTTCAAAATACCTGGTTATGTCAATCAACTTAATGGATAGCAGGTGATTTTACTTCTAATAACAAAACATGGAAAAACAGCTGGCAGGGAAAACATCAGTGTCTTGAGGGACAGGAATATTTTTTAAAGTATAGTCTTCTCTGTGTTCAAATCAGAGGTTCCCAAAATTTCATGTGCATAAAAATCATCTGAAAGATTTATTGAAAATGCAAATCCATTGGCTGATAGCAGTCCACAAAAAATGCAAATCCAGTAGGTCTAAGGGGAGCACCAGGAATAAGCATCTAAAGATACTTAGATGCAGTAAAACAAAGATTACAACTTAAAATATATGACTTTAAATAATTTAATAAACATATTTTGTGCAGATAATATTCTACCACAATGATACCCTTAAAAATAACACCCTAGGGACTTCCCTAGTGGTCCAGTGGTTAAGACTCCGCACTTCCACTGCAGGGGGCACGGGTTCAATCCCTGGTAGGGGAACCAAGATCCTGCATGCTGTGTGGCGTGGCCAAAAAAAAAAACAAAATAGCACCCTAATTAAGTAAAATATTTTTACAAAATACTCAAAGCAGAAAAAATTTAAATATATTTTCTGTTTAAGAAATGTCATTGGTGTATATGTAGACTCAGGTATTAATTAAAGAATATTGTATGTATCCCACTTCCATCTGTCAACATTACAAACTCTGTTTACTCATTCACTTGTTAAAGTGAAAGACAACATTGTGAAATTGGATTTTTATCATCTGAGGTATGGCTCTAGGCTAACCTGAAATTTATCTTTGGAAGTAGCATTAATCAAATTTCCTTGCAGACCTTCATGTTGGTGACAGGCACACCTACAGTTTTACTGACTGATGAAACAGAATCCTGGAAGCAGAAAGTTTTGGAAAAATGAAATTTGTAATTAGCTTTTGGGACCATGTTGTCTTCCTTCTAACTGCCTCTAATCCACAAACTAATATTTGCTTGTGAAAGTTGAAGCGCTCTGGAAATCTGTCACAATAAAGAGAAGGAAAACTACTTCAGACAAAAGAAATTTTTGAAGTGGAAGATTGGTTCCAGTATGCAACAGTGTTAGCTGTGTCGTTTGCCATAAAATCTAGGTTTGTTACACAGGATTTGTAAATGCATGTGCTTATTCCAGTGACCACAATATAGAGGAAACATAATGTACTGGAGAAAAAATAGGACCTGAATTCTAGTCCCAGATCCACCACCAATAATCTCTACAACCCATAACCTCTATGAACTTCAATTCTCAGATTTGCAAAATTCAGCGAGTGAACACCATATGGTCTCTGTGACATTTCCAGCTCTATAATTCTAAAAAGCAGGGGATATAAAAACAGTAAAATATATTTCAATCTCACAGAAGACTATGTGTTGACATTGAAAGATGCATGTGATGTATTGAGAATATCGTACTGCCATAGCCTAGCACAGTCTATGACTCATAATAAGTGCTCAATTAATATTTGGTAGATAAATGAAAGAACAAACCTGTGAAATTACACAGAATAAGAAATATGGTTCAGTACTTTACTTATGCTTCTAGAAAATTTAGCATTCCAAATCTTGGTCAGCCAATTAATGAACACTCATTTTGACCTATTGTGAAAAGAGGCTATAAAGGATCAAAATGTTCTGGTTGGCGACATAAATGTCAACCAGATATAAATGTTCACACATGAAATGATATGACGTAGGTACTATATCTACATATAGTAGATATATAACCTATAGATAACCTGATTATCAACCTTAGTACAAAGGAAAAGAGAGAGCAAGATCTGGTAAAGGCTTCCTGAGGGAGGAAGTGGGTTGAGATCTTGAACCAGGTAAGGTTGATGGGTTGGCAGATGAGGGGTTTGTGAAAAGGGCTAAGAATAGAAAAGAGAAAGTCATTTTAGTGATAGAGCAAGCAGATTCACTTTACTAGGAACAAGATCTAAAAACAGATGAGGCCAATGGGTGGCTAGAGATTGTTGATGGGGGAATTGTAATGCGTGACAATTTAACATCATCTTTTCATCAGGAACAAGAAGAGTAGAAAAGATGTTCTTAGATCTGCATTGTCCATTGTGGAAGTGGCTAGCCCCATGTGGCTACTGAGCACCTAAAATATGGCTGGCCCAGAGTGAAATGTGCTATAAGTGTAAAATATATGACAGATTTCAAAGACTTGGTACCAGAAAAATAGGAATGTAAAATATCCCATTAATACATTTGTACTGATTACATGTTGAAATAATATCATTTGGGATATGGTGGGTTAAATGAAATATATTGTGTAAATTAATTTCACATGTTTCTTTGTACTCTTTTAAGGTGGCTACTAAAAATGTCTTCATTACATATGATTCACATTGGACAGCACATTTCTATTGGACAGCGCTACTCTAGATAGATTTTCCCGGCAGCAGTCATGAGTAGCATATTGCAGTGCTAAGAGAAGAGAATCCAGGGGATCAACTAAAAGGTAAAATTGTAGGTAGAGACAAATCAATAAGACACAGTAGAAAAGCAATCAACAAATAAAAGAAATACATAATTACTATATATTCACAGATAAATTAATAGAAGTTTCTAATCTGGAATATCACTATGATTATAAAACATAATTAAATTTAAATGTTTATATTCACAGATAAATTAATATATTAGAAGTTTCTAATCTTGAATGTCACCATGATTATAAAATACATGAAATAAATGAAATTTAAAACTCTGAACTTTCTGCCTGATATAGAAGTTATACTCAGTAATGTATTTCTTTTCAGCTTTATAACTCTTTCAGTACATGAGTGCTTAGCGATCCCACATACCTGCTGATCTCAAGCCTGGAGATCATCTGACAGCTTCATAAAGGATCTCCTATCCAGTCATTTTGGCAACCTCAAAATTTAACACTGTCCATGGTACATACTACATGTTCAAGAAATATTTGTTGAATGGGTGGAGGATATCACACCCAAAATCATGACTATACACAGGAGTCTAGACATCATGCTTTCCATAATATTTGCCCCTCCAGAAAGTGAAAAATATCAATAAAATCCCTAGTGTCCAAAAGAGTACCCCATATGTTAGTAAGTTTTAAAAAACACTGGTATTCCAGTATGCACAAATTTTTTAATGAGTTTAATATGAAATGGAGCTGATTATACTCTATGAAAGCAAACACTAAATTCTAGTATACTTTTCTTTTTTTGTTAAATAAAAGAAGACACAGAGAGAGAGAGAGAAAGACTTTTACTGGACAATTCCAGTAAATAGAATACTATCAAGCAGTTTGCCATTCTCCCACCTCAAAATCTTCTGTATTTTGTTTACTTAATCCTATTTTAGCTAATATAGTTTGGTATTGAAATGGAAATTCTGGGGAAATTCCAAGTAGTACTGGGAAATGGTGTGATTTAATTACCTTTTTTTTCTGTTTCTGTTTTGAGCTAGTATAACATCAGGGTGAGGTGAATATCTTGGCTAAGTTGTTTTTCAGCTAACTGGACCTCATTCTCACAGGCCCTGAAGGTTCCATAAGCTGCTTAGTCCAATCCCTTGCCACAAATATCCCTCCTCTCCCCACTAATTCTATGCCACTTGGTTGAGATCATGAGAGTACCGTACCACCAGGCTTCACAAGCCGAGTAGTGACCAATACAAAAATGTTTGTTTTCTCTCTGCCCCAACTGCCCTGGCTGGTCCACCTAACAGGAATTCCCACCAATGCTTTGTTTGCCACGTCTAGCTCCTCTCCTGATTTCACAACGGAAGCTGTGTTTCCTACCAACTGCATCTAGAAATCCATTGATCTTGCTCTCATTTTTCTTTATCTAATCCTCTCCTTCACTACCATCTGGACAATAAAACATTCTTTCATATTTACCCATTCCTTCTTGTTTTTACAAAAATATTTTCCAGGGAAAAATTCACCACGCAGGCTCAGATTTTCAAGACTATAGCCTAACAATAATCTCTTGACTTGATTCATTGTGATGGTCAAAGACGATTTTGGTTCTCGGCACATTAGACTCCCTTGGCTGACATTTGCATGAAAGATCTCTCAAGAGTCTTATGCAGCCCAAATACCATCAACTACAGAGCTACATCATCACACTGTGTAAATTCTCTGTAATCTCTAAGACCCTAATGGTCTTTCTTTTAAATGAAATTCCATTTCTTCTCAAAGCATACTTTCTTCTAATCTTAATTCAATTTGAGTAATTCACAGAGAAACTGAAAACTCATGGGACTACGATGGCCCTACATTCTGAGCCTGAGTAGGCCAACAAGCTTAGAAATAAAGACTTTCTTAACAATGTCTTCTTCTCTTTCTCAGTAAACTAAGTAATGGCATGGAAAGGATTTTAAAATCTTAACAAAAATTTTATGAAAAATAAACTACATAGTAAGTGTTCCCTTCTTAGAAAAAAAAACAAAAACGGTGCTTTTCACTGAAACAGGGAAGTAATTTTACACAGTATTAGGAAATTTTCTTTCTATCTTCTCAAATGTAAATGTTTCTAAGAAAAAGTTTTAAGTAGAGAGGAAGAGGGGATTAAGGAGAGGTCTTCTAGCAAAGCTTTAATGTTATTGGAGTACACGATTTACAAGTACGGTCTGGAAACCTTGCGGTAATTTCACTGAGATCCTTAAGAATGCAACTTTTTAGACTTCTACCTGCTCTAAAAATATGAAAAATTCATCAACTCCCTAAAATCCTCCCCAGGAAAACAAAATGTGTTTAAAAAAAAACACTCAACATGAGTTATATAAAATCCTATATTCCCATTGTCTTTCCCTTGAGCCTCTCACAATTATTACAAACATATTTTTCATATCCTAAGGTCCATTGGATGTCCCTTCTCACACTGAAGTTAAAAACAACTAAACTAACTTTCTCATGCAATTACTGTCATATTTACCATCTATTTTTTAATTCAAATGCAGTTAATATTTCCACTACATTCAAAACTCTTTCAGCAACAACCGTTGCAAAGAAACACAACAACAAAAAAGAATCACAACATAATGATTTCAGTAATTAAAAAAGAAATTAAAAAGAACATGTCTGCAACATATTGTGACCCCTGGAGTATTCAGTTTTGCAACGATTAAAAATTTAAGGGTATTCTATTGAATAAAAGCTCCTGCCTGCCTTGACCTTTTTTCACAGAAGTCACTGACACCATCTACTTTTGGGTTGAACACTGCCTAACACCCAAGACATGCCCAACAAAAACAGGTCACTTAGCAGCCCTAGTCCTCCAACACAGCAGACCTAGAACTGACTGTCTGAGACTGCTGTTATGGACTGAATGTTTGTGTCCTCCCAAAATTCATATGTTGAAGCCCTAACTCTAAGTGTGATGGTATTAGAAGGTGGAGACTGTGGGAGACAACTAGGTTTAGATGAGGCCATGTGGGTACAGTCCACAATGTGATCAAAACTCTCAAAAGAAGAGAAAGAGACACCAGAGCTCTTTCTCTGCCATGTGAAGATACAGAGAGAAGGCAGTCCTCTACAAGCAAGGGAAAAGGGTCCTCACAAGAATTATACCATGCTAACACCCTGATCTTGGACTTCACAGGTTCCAGAGTTGTGAGAAATAAATGTCTGCTGTTTAAGTTACCCAGTCTATGGCATTTTTGTTAAAGTAGTCTGAGCAGCCAAAGATACCTGGTACCCAATGAATTTACAGTAGACCCCAAGTATCTGCATAGCCACTGATCCCACACCACTTCTGGCAGCATTGGCCCATTCTATCTTATTGGATTTCTACCCCTGCTTCCCTGAATTCCAATTCACTCATCTGCTAACAGGACAAGAGCTTTGCCTCATCTAATTGCTAAGACCTAATACTTTGTCCAGCTCTTGCAGATTCCTTCACTCTCAGCTGCATTAGCTTTTCTGCTAATGTCTCTGCCTACTGGACTGTACCTACTTACTTTTCAGTGCCCAAGGGATGGTACTGGAGTTCTGTATTCCCCTTTGCTTTATATCTGACTGTATATAACTTAATCTTCTCTTAATCTGCCCCACACTTCTTTATCCCTTCCAGCCTATATTGTTCTTGGCCCAATATGCCTGGTTTTGAATGCTCAGTCCACAGCAGAGGTAAACAAAATAAAACACAGAAACACTCACTCATCTCTAGCAAGATCGTATTACTAGCCTTAACAAAAATGAGTTTTTCAACACAGAAAAATGTATTAAGAATTTTTAATAGGTGTGATATAATAATGATGATGATGACAAATAGCTATAAGATAAATAGATGATCATATATGGCTACTTATTAGTGCCTAGCCCTACGCTAACTATTTTATACACATTAACTACTTAATTCTTAGGCTTTGTTACCCCAACAGAAGAGACTGAGCCTTGGAGGAGTTGAGGGAGGTCCCCAAGCTTTCTCACCTAATACCTGGTGGAGCTGAGCTTCCTATCTAGATCTGGCTCCAGGGCCTCAGCTCTGTACAACTAGCCACATGGCCTCTGTTTCACCTCTGAAGAGCTTGACATTGAAATTGTGACACACTCTTGATTTGTTGTAATTGTTCAATGCTAGAAAAAGCTTAACAGAAAGTTGCCTAATATACCTTTTAACCCCAAGAATCTAAAATTCTAATATTCATCCCGAGAATGTGAAACGTAGCAGTAGCTATCCTGTTGACATCCTTAAGAGATAAAATGCTTGACATGTACATTCATTTCATAAACTTGAAAGTGTCTCATAATGCATCAGTTTCTCAACTTGTGCAATTCTTTGTAATGAAAATTTTTCTATGGCACAACCAGAAGATATTTTTAACTTTTTTTGATTATTCAGAATCCCCATTCTGAACGTCACCTATTGGGGTACAGTGATGTCCTTTGTGACTCTTAATGAATGAAAACTGTGTATCCCCACACTAATTACCCCCATGCTGTTATTTCTGAAGTTATTTAATTTACTTTGATCAATTTATCTTCTCCATGGCATATGATCATTTGCACTTTTTGTTTTTATTCTCCTCTAGCAATACCCTTCTAATTTACTACTTTTAATCTACTTAGTTTGTAAAAGTAGTGATACTCATTTATTTGATCTGTAAATATAATGGGCTCAGAAAGTATTCAGGCACTACTTTCATAAATAATATAAAACTTGAAGAAGATGAATTAACTGTAAATGCATGGATTTATTTCTAGGCTCTCTATCCCGTTCCATTGATCTATGTGTCTGTTTTTATGTCAATACCATACTGTTTGTAATATATTTTGAAATCAGTAAGTTTAATGCCTCCAGTTTTGTTTTTCTTTCTCAAGATTACTTTGGCTATTTGGTATCTATCATGGTTCCATATAAACTATAGGACTGTTTTTTCTTTTTCTGTGAAAAATTCCATTGCAATTTTGGTAGTCAGTGTATTGAATCTGTAGATCACTTTGAGTAGTATGGACGTTTCAACCATGTTTATTTTTTCAATCCATGAACACAGAACATCCTTCCATTTATTTGTGTCTTCTTCAGTATCTTTCATCAATGTCTCATAGTTTTCAGTGTACAGTTTTCTCACCTCTTTGGTCAAATTTATTCCTAGATATTTTATTGTTTCAATACTACTGTAAATGGGATTGCTTTCTTAATTTCTTTTTCAGATAGTTTGTTGATAATATATAAAAATGTACCTGATTTTTGTATGTTGATTTTATACCCTTCGACTTTATCGAATTAGTTTATTAGTTCTAACAGTTTTTGGTAGACTTTTTAGGGTTTTCTATATAAAAGATCATGCCATCTGCAATCAAAGACAATTTTACTTCTTCCTTTCCAATTTGGATTTCTTGCTTAATTGCTCTGACTAGGACTTCTAGTACTATACTGAGTAGAAGTGATGAGAGTGGGCATCCTTGTCTGGTTTCAGATCTTAGACAAAAGCTTTCAGCTTTTCACTATTGTGTATAATATAATCTGTGGGCTTTTCATATATGGCCTTTATTATGTTGAGGTACATTCCTTCCGTACATAATTTGTTGAGAGTTGCTACCATGAAAAGATGTTGAATTTGCTCAAGTGTATCTACTGAGATGATCATATGATTTTTATCCTTTATTCTGTTAATGTGGTATATTATATTTTTTGATTTGTGTAGGTTGAACCATACTTGCATCCCAGGGATAAGTCTCATTTGATCATGGTTTATGATCCTTTTAATGTGGCTGTTGAATTTAGTTTGCTAGTATTTTGTTGAGAATTTTTGCATCTATGTTATTCAGGGACGTTGACATGCAGCTTTTTTCTTTTAGTGTCCTTCAATAAGGATACAATGGATAAGGATACAATAAGAACACACAATGGAGAAAGGATAGACTCTTCAATAAATGGTGTTGGAGAAACTAGATGGCCACATGAAGAAGAATGATATTGGACTTTTACCCCACAACATATACAAAAATCAACTCAAAATGGATTAAATACTTAAACATAATATCTGAAACTCTAAAACTACTATAAGAAAATATAGGGAAAAAACTTCTTGACATCAGTCTGGGCAATGATGTTTCGGATATGACCTCAAAAGCACAGGTGACAAAATCTAAAAATAGACAAGTAGGATTGCATCACACTAAAAATTTCTGTGTGGAAAGGAAATAATCAACAAAATTAAGAGAAAACCTATGGAATAGGAGAAAATATTTTTAAATCACACATCTGATAAGGGGTTAATATCCAAAATATATAAGGAACTCCTAGAACTCAATAACAAAAATAAATAAATAATCCAATTAAAAATGGGCAAAGGACCCAAATAGACATTTCTCAAAGAAGACAAATAAATGGGCAAAAAGTATATGAAAATGTGCTCAACATCACAAATTGCCAAGGAAATGCAAATCAAAACCACAATGACATACCACCTCACACCTGTTAGAATGGCTGTTATCAAAAAGAAAAAAGATAAAAGTGTTGGTGAGATATGGAGAAAAGGGAACTCTTGCACACTGTTGATGGGAAAGTAAATTGGTACATCTATTATGGAAAACAATATGGAGTTTCCTGAAAAATAAAACTACCATATAAACCAGCAATTCCACTTCTAGGCATATACCCACAGGAAATAAAATTAGCATCTCAAAGAAATATCTGTACTCCCATGTTCATTGCAATATATATATAAATTCAAAATGAAATATTATTCAGCCATAAAAAGAAGGAAAGCCTGCCACTTGAAACAACACTGATGTACCTGGAGGACATTATGCTTAATGAAATGAAGACACAGAAAAGCAAATACTACATCATCTCCCTTACACGTGGAATCTAAAGAAGTTGAATTCACGAACACAGAGTAGAATGGTGGCTTTGAGGGGGTTTAGAGGGGGAGACAGTAGGGGAAGTAGGGAGATGTTGGTCAAAGGGTACAAAGTTTCAGTTATGCAGGATGAGTAATTTCTGAAGACCTAATGAACAGCATGGTGACAACAGTTAATAATACTCTATTTTTCACTTGAAATTTGCTTAGACAGAAGACTTTAACTGTTCTCACCACAAAAACAAAAGGTAACTATGAGGTGATAAATATGTTGATTAGCTTGATCGTGGTAATCACTTCACAGTAAATGTATTTCGCAATATGTATCATTTCACAATATATGTATATCAAAACATCACATTGTACAGCTTAAATAAATACAATTCTTATTTCTCAAGTACACCTCAATAAAGCTAGGAGGGAGAAAGAATATAGGACAAGGACTTAGCAGCATCTATTTGTGTTATTCACAATCTCGTTCCTTCCTTTCTGATTCCCGTCTATATTTCTGACAGTTATTAGACAAAGCCCTCTGCATTGATTGAAGAAAAAGAGAAGAAGGGCGTTGGTTGACTTGGTAGGGGAGAAACTGCTAATTTACAGGCAACTTTGTCATCTCTCCCTCTCAACATTTACTGAGCTGAAAAGCCAAGGCCAAGGCACTGTTTTCCCTAGCACAGTGATGGTATCCAAGGCCACTGGTTCCTGAACCACTGCATGTGTCAATGTATTCTTCTCCGATAGTGAAGCTTAGGATCTACTCCATTCTTTAACCAAAAGGCTGAAAATTGCCTGAATGTCATTTGGATGATGTGGAAATAAAGCAGAGTTATCACTTCACCGCCTAAATCAGGAAAGAGACCATTTATTTAGACCAAATATTTATGTGACACTTCCTATGTGCCAGGCCTCTTCTAAGCACTTTATACACATTAACTCATTTAGTGTAAGGTAACAAAACTAGGAATGAAATACAAGACCTTGGATGCACACACAAACACTTACAATATCACAGAACTATACCTACTAAACCAGAATAAACCTCAGAGATTTTCTCTTTATAGTCTCCTAACAGCAAAAGCACTTTATGCACAGGATAACTAAAGCCAGAAGGGGTACGTAACTTCCTCAGGCCCTCTGAGATGAAGTGGGAGCCAGAACTCCGGTCTTTGGCCTCTAGGTGAAGCGGTCCTCCCTATACATCCAACCATTCCTTATGGATTCATAGTTTTCCAGAGTTGACAGAAACACTTAAGATCATGTACACAGTGGTTCTCTAGGTATATCCAATTTATATAAATGATACACTTTCAATAACACATGCTCACTGCTACCTTACTCCACCTTTCTCTCTCCTAGCATCTAGGAACTCACCTGGAGGTTGTGATGCAGCAGCTGAAAATTGCTCAGATGAACCACGCTCCACAACCCCCTCTATACTCTACTTCCTTCAAGGAGGAAGAATCAAGGTCCTCCCTCTCCCAGCCTGCATTAAGATCAGGATGGCCCTCAGTCTTTTTCTGCAATAACAAAAGCTATCAACAGCTTTAAAGAGGTCCTTCATGAGCCAAAGCCAAAAGGCTGAGACGCACAACTCACTGGAGGACACTTTCCTGAAATCCTCAGTATGAGGCTGGGGCTATGGGTAGGAGAAACGTCTCTAACACAAGGTCCCTCTGAAAAGAACCCCCATGCCACCCCTGACAAAGCTCTAGGATTCCATCATCTCTGCCAAGACTATACTCTCTACCCTGAAGCCATAGGCCATGAATGAGGATGAGCTTATTATTGGTTCAAGTTCAGATGGACATTGATTACTAATTAGTAATGGTCCCGGCTTATACATTTTATTTTTCCTATTTATTGTTAATAACCACACAGTTGAACAGGAATTGCACAGTTGATATAACAAAACAAACTCCTTTTCTTGGTTATTAAATGTATGTTCTACAGCTGCAGTTGTATTTATAGCTTAATCGGCTCTTTAAAATACTGACATGCACAGATTGCATTATAAATTCAGCTATAAAGAGATTCCATTAACCATGTGTCATTTTGATTAAAAACTGTGTTTTCTCCTGAATTGACTTTAAAAAATAAAGTGAACCAAATCTCATGGTCTTCCTAAAGATGGGACCCATATAAAAATTTCTCCTCCAAAGTTTGGTGGACTCCAGCAACCAGGAATAAAAATTTTCTTCACTGGAAAAACATAAACAGGGAGAAAATCCCCTGTGTCATTCAGAATTCAGCCAGGCGATCTGAATCCATGCTAAGTATTTTAACCAGGAATGGATTCAATATAAGGAATTAGGTGCTTTAAAAAAAAACTATTGTAAAGACTGGAGCAGCAAAAGTCAGGAGGAGCTCCCATAAATCTCAAGTTTGTGGCCACAAAGAAAAACGAAGCTGCTGCCACCCAAAATCAGAACCATGCACGTAGCTGCTGCCAACTTTTCCAGCTTCTCACAGCTCCAAAATGGGTAAGATAGCAACCACTCCCCTCTGGACATCCAGGAAGTCTACTCATCAGCCCACTATGGCCAAGGGACAGACAAAAAAAAAGTCTGCCCCCTTCCCTCTTCCGCCTTTGAGATCCCATATGAAAGCATCTCATTGGCAGAGTCCTGACAATATGGAACCCTACTAGCAAAATAGCCCAAGAAACAGTTCTCAAGTTTTTCCTGCAGCATTACAAGGAAGGACTTATAAGGGATGTAAGGGTGCAAGTGCCAGCAGACGATTCTGATAGCAGAATTACTCCAGCAGGAAAACAAACCTCCAAACCCCATCCTCCTCAGAAAAGAACCCAGGAATACACCTCTTTTGTTACTAAGACAACTCTACGACCACAACCACCTTTCAGCTACATACAAATCATCTCCTCAGGCATTCTGTGACCCCAGAAGACAAAATAACCCTTTGACTTTGACTAACCCTATGACTCACTCTTAAGGAAACTTTATGTAAAATGTTAATGGAACATTTCCTTCAACAGTAAAAAATTCCCCTTAAAGGAACTCCAAGAAAAAAAAAGAGAATTCCTTCCATGTAAGGCTAGGAATTCTCCTCAAAATTCTTAAGAAATACTTAGTTTTGTTTTCTGGATAGATGATCAAATAATTTAGATTAAGAAAGATGGCAAATGACTTCATAACTTTCCCAGAGATAACACTTTGGAAAAGTATCGCATCTCTTTACAACTTGAAGAACATTACTTTGTCTCTCTTTCTCTGGTTTTATTTTCTGAACTTGTTTCTTTCAGTTTCAGTTAAAGTGACCTTTAAATTGGGGGTTTTCCATGCATGATTCTTCTTCTGGAATACGAATCAAAGTTTTTCCATTTATACCAACTTATGAAAGGGTTTCCTTTCCTCTGCAGGAACTTTTTAAGAAGCCATTCTAAATACCTTGTCTACAAATCTTTCTTAGACTTAATATCCTAGCAAGAAAAAGGCATAAAATAAGACATAATATCCTAACAAGAAAAAGGCATAAAGAGCTATCAGCTGCAAAAGTGTCATATCTTAATGTCTTATTAATTGTATCCTTTTAAGAACCTTTGAGAGGATGCAATAATAAATGTTCCCTTGGGTCTGAGAGTGCATCTTCTCCCTAAAGGAAAAATGAATCAGCTTCACACCACACTAGTAACTATAAATGTATTTTTTCCAGGAAATATGTTATGATACAAAATCTCACACAGAATCCCAAAATGGATATTAGGGAGAAAGAAGAGTTGTTGCAGGGGTTGAGGCAGGAATGAGAGGTTCAGGGCCTGCCGCTCACAGCAGTTCTGGGGAGTATAATTTAGAATCATTTCTACCACACAATGGACCCTCTTCCTTATCTTCTTCAACATCCAGGTTTAGGATTATAAATGGGTGACTTGCCCCTTAAACTGTATGCAGCCATCATAACGGTGATGGCAGAAGACCTTGCCAAAAAGTCATTTCAGGAGCCAAAGGAAGCCTGGAGAAGTGGCCATCAGATTGAGCAGACAACAGTTCTCCAGTACTCCCGGTCACACACACCCTGGGGGTTCCAGACCAGAGCTGGTCTGGCCCAATTACCTCTGCACTTCTCAGGCCAGTAGGTGAGAAGAGGCAGCTACGGTCTGATGGCTCCCTAATGCTGGCTTGTTCAGGCCACCCTGCACCAGGCCATTAATAGTATGGGATTTCTGACCACTAGGAATCAAGACCCTGAGGAAATCTGGCTCAGTATGAATGAAATGATAGACTCTGTACTTTAATCATTATCTGTAAGCTACTACTTTGTATATAGTTCTTAGTACCTACTCACTTCATAAAGTGCTAGAGAGCCTTATTGTCTGGGGTTTTGGTTTTGTTTTTTGTTTTTGAAGATAATGTTTTTCTTCTTTTTTTTACTGAAGTATAGTTGATTTACAAGGTTGTGTTAGTTTCATGTATACAGCAAAGTGATTCAGTTATACATACATATATATCTATTTTTTTCAGATTTTTTTATCTTATAGATTATTACAAAATATTGAGTATAGTTCCCTGTGCCGGTAGGTCCTTGTTGGTTATCTATCATACTCTCTGGGTTTTGACCCTGTTCTGTCACTCACCAGCTGTGCAGCCTTGTTTAAATTAATTAATCTCTCTAAGCCTATTTCTTCATCAGCAAACTCAGGATGATAACAATACTTGATACCTCATATATTTATTGAGGGGTTTAAATGAAATAATACAGGTAAAATAGTGAGCAGAAACTATTACACAATAAGTACTCAATAAATAATAGCTACTAGTACCTTTATCATATATAATTTGTGTTTCTTTCTCATTTCTACTATTTATTTCCTTAAAAAGTTATTGGATGTGTGTGTTATGAGAAATATTGTATAAACCATATAGGAAGACTAAACCTGAGAGAAATTAAATAATCAAACAAAGGTACATAATATTGGAATATCCTTTTACTAAAATAAAACCAGTCACTTTTGAGTAATATACAATTTGCTGGACTCTATAAAAAAGTTATTACATAAGTCTGTCTAATAGTCTGTGTTGTGTGGTCAGCATTATTTGTTACCAGAAGTCGTTGCAGGGTTAATCAGGGATTAACCTTTATGTGCTAGTAATTGGTATGACAAACTTTAGTCTAGACTGTCCTCAAGTAAATAGCAAAAAGTTATTACAATCATGAAATACCTTTTCTTGTTCCTACAACTGTAAAATAAGGTGCCTTGCCCACTATATGGCTTCCTTCCACCTCCAAGCCTAGAGCTTTCTTCAGTGGTAACAGTGTTAAATCTTTATTATTTTGTGTCTTAAAAATGGCTGTGAAACTTCAAAATGAACAAAGTGAAAATACTACTTCAGGGAGATCATTTTCATCTGATTACTATCTACCCACCTATTTCACAAGAGACTAACCATATTGAATTCTTGAGAAGACAAATACTGTAACCTAGTTTTACATGGAACTTTTTCTCTGTGACTATCAAAGAAATTCATAACATTTCCCAGGAGCAAACATCACATATTTCTTTCTTTACATCTGGCTCAGGAGATAAATGATTTACCCAAGGTCATACAAATCAAATTCTAGGGCCAGAAACAAGAGCTCCCTTTGAACTTCCACCCCATGGCTCTCTCCATCAAGTATCTTAAGTGGCTGAATGAAATTAAACGGGATGGAAGTGGGGGCATTCAGAGTTATCACAGAACAGTGTTCAGTCTTTTCAAATCCCAGCTGGATACATAAGGATGCATAAAATGAGAAGCTGCCTTACATAATTAAAGCCAAATGTTATTAGAGAAGCCAAATATTATTAGAAACATTGACATTTTAAAATTCTACTCTAAATATTTATTAAGCAAAGGTTTCATCATTGGAGTAAGTATATACCTTCCTAAGATGACAACTTTGAAAGATAGCCCTTGTATGGCATATTTATATATTCACACACACACAGAATTGAAGAATATATGTAAATAGAGTAAATTGCACTTGCTTTGTAGGACTCCATGTCTCCTGCTCTTGTGCCCAATCACATTTTCTTTCTAAATTAATTACTAAAGACTCCCCATTCCATAGCATGTGAGTGAAATAATTATTGACCTCTCTTTCCAGGTAAAAACATAGCTTGGAGGAGTGGAAGAGTTTTGCCATTCCATAGCTGCTTCTCTATTAAAAACAAATGATAAGGGTTAACAATAAATCTTTGAGTCAGAGATTAATGCTTCTAAATACATCAGCCATGCCTTTAGAATCTAAAAAATACACCAAACACCAAACTATGAAATGCTCTTGACGTCAATGGACAAAACAGCTATCAATTGAGATCACTTTATAACTTTCCCATAACTGCCTCACAGATAAACCTGTGCTGTGATCTTTCATGTCAGGACCTTAACAGTACCCTTCTGGACTTCACAGGCAGTTAACCGTTAACTACACAATACACTAAATTCTTATAAATTATGAGTCATATGACCAGCCACAGACAATATATATATAAACTCATGCTCCAGACATAAAATAAATTATGTAGACAGGCCTAGAGAGAAGTTTCATTTCTCTTTTTAAATAAGCATTAGTTGTTTTTAAGAAATGTAAGTTTGAACCTAAGTTACCTGAAAAATATCCTCCAAGTTAAGGGTTTATGCAACTTGGTAAAAATTCAATAAAATAAATTCAACTGTTTAAATATGTAGTTAACTGCATCCGATTTCTGTTTATCTCAGCCTCTAAAAACATCATCTGAGGTCACTTTTCACAGTCTAATGTCACTAACCATTTTTCATCTGGAATTTAACAATAGCAACCACAAAAGGAAGAACCAATTTCTTCTCTCCTCTTCCAGTGAGCACTTGCAATTGGAGGCCTTTTCCATTCTCTAGTTACACTTAAAATAAATAGACTTCCAAGCAAAAGGTGGTTAATTCAATGGAGAAGGAAACACAGCCCCAACTTTTGTACTTCAGAGGCCTATTGAAATCTTAAACTTAGAATCCATATAAAAAGCCCATGTCAACATAACCTCTGGCACACCAGATACAGCCCATGGATCTGAGATCTCATGAGATCTTCCCCTGTGGAAGTCACATCCAAAGGCCAAATAGAGGTAAACATTTTATCTGTGTGTGAACAGCTATTACTTTATAACTCACCAGCTTTGGAGAAGAGTCATAATTCATGGAATTTCAGTCAGTACAAATAAGGATTAAGAAATACTATTATTTCACCATGGAACATTGATTAGAGAAGGAATAGTAATGTCAAGCGACTGACATTGCTGTATTGCAGTATATCTAGTTTATGTTCTGTATAAAATGATATTTTTAACACTTTTAAGATATCAAAATAAATGGTGCAGACTGGTGGGTGCCTTGGGGGTTCTACCTGGTGGCTGATATTATGGGAAGAACTATACACACAATAAAGTGCATATATAAGGTCTAGAAATTGCCTAATCGAATATATTGGGAGTGATCAGCTGAATGATGCAGGCCAAGTGAATTTAGGTGTATGAATAGCAATCCAGATAATACAAGGAAATTTTTCTCATGTCTAGGTAAACAAAACGCATTAGATCACTTCTAATTCCTACTGTATTACACAGATATGGCCCCCAAATTACAGAGCAGTTGATTTATTTCCCAAGTCAAAGTAAGCTCTGTCTGGGCAAATTCTCTTGAAGAGTTTCATTATGGGCTCACAGGCCTGTGTGTGTGCGCGCATATGTGCGCACATACGCACTTAAAAATAACGTAAATTATACTGGCAAAAGCAGGGAAGAAATCATACCTTTTCTCTTCTGTTTTTATTCTTTGCCTGTTTTTCTGTAAGGTACTTTGACCTTCCCATGTCACTTCATAGTGTCTGTTAAATGTTTTGTGGATATTTTAACCAATCCATCATTTGTCTTTTGACAACTGCATTTTCATTAAAATTCTTTCAGTATTATTTGCTCAACCAAAAAACTTTAAAACACAAATTTCAATGTAGTCAAATCTGTCCATCTTTATTTATGGTTAAGAATGTCTTTTCTACATGCTTAATAATATCTTCCCTCACACATAGTTAAACTTTCTCTCAAATTATCTTTGAATATTTTTACTATGTTTCTTCATTCATAACTTTTAATCTATTGGGGATTTATTTTTGTTGCATGGATTGAATTTTAAAAATCCGTAAGGGACTTCCCTGGTGGCACAGTGGTTAAGAATCCGCCCGCCAATGCAGGGGACACGGGTTGGAGCCCTGGTCCGGGAAGATCCCACATGCCGCGGAGCAACTAAGCCCCTGCGCCACAACTACTGAGCCTGTGCTCTGGAGCCCGCGAGCCACAAGTACTGAAGCCCGCGCACCTAGAGCCCGTGCTCTGCAGCCAGAGAAGCCACCGCAATGAGAAGCCTGCACACCGCAATGGAGAGTAGCCCCTGCTCAGTGCAACTAGAGAAAGCCTGCGCGCAGCAATGAAGACCCAAACACAGCCAAAAATAAATAAATAAATAAATTTATATTAAAAAAAAAATCTGTAAGAACATGAAAAGATGCTCACCTCCCTAAGTTCACTGAAAGGAAAATTACAGCACATGACACACCATTTTGTTCAAATCAGAATGGCAAAAATCACAGAGTTAGTAATACCTCTGCTGGTTAGCATGTGTATGAATGGGCATTGGTACATACCACTGATAGGCCTGTGATTTGCTATAGCATTTTCGAAATGTAATTTGATGACATATTTAGTTTTGAGAATCTAACACTTAGAAATTTGAAAAAGCACTGATACATAAAATATTTAAAAGAAGTTTCAAGCGACACTTGCTTAACAGTAAAACTCATGTTTGTTTGTCATCTGAGAGAAGGACTTGTGCACCCACAATTTGGAAGGTGATTCAGTGATGGGAATGAGGGACCAGGGAGAGTGAGACAGGGAAGATTGACAAACCAAAATAAGAATGAAATGTGATCACCCCTGAGGGCAGTAAGGCCTGATTCTGCCACCTGAATAACTTACAGGATCGTCCACTGGAGGTCAGAGGTGAGAACACAACCATTAGAGAAGCTTCAGAGGGAGAAGGAAAAAAAAAAAAAACCAAAAGACTCAGGGCACATGCTTGAAGCAACATGCTGTCAGCTTAAGCTGATTCTGCATTTGCATGGAATTGTTCTCTTCAACTGTGGCTGGAATCAGAGGTGGCCCAAAAGAACTTGTCAGGAGACTCCTGATATAATATCAATCAGTAGGTGATTGCTTCCATAAATTATCGTATATCAGTTAGATGGAACATGATACAGTTATTTAAAAATGAGTGGCATACACCTATATTGACCTAGAAAAATGTCAATAATATATTAGTAAGTAAAATGTGGAAGGACTTATACTTTCATGATCTCATTTTTAAAATTAAAAACCCCACATGTGTGTGTGTGCATGCACCCATGCATGTGCGCAATTTTATTGTACATCTTTGTATAAATATAGAGAACATCTAGAAGAATATATACCAAACTGTTAATATTTATCAACTTAAAGATTAGGAGTGGAAGAGAGGAAATTATTAAGCATTCTTTCCCAACTCTGCATTGTCTAAATTGTTGCCCCCAAATTACTGTTGGGGTTTTTTAAGTAATTAATTGAGGGACATTAAAAGTTAGCTGATACATTCCTAGTTTGAGCTTTATTCCCACTCAAGAGCTTCCTCTGGAAGTCTGTTGCATTGCTGGGCAGTCATAATTCTTTATCACTAATAAAAATCATTCTACTTCTAAGCCCCAAAAAAGTCTCTATTTTTGTTTGTTCTATTTCTACTCTAGATTGGCACTGTTCAGTATGGCAGCCCCCAGACACATGTACTATTATTATTTGAAATGTGACTAGTCCAAATTGAGGTGTGTTCTAAGCATAAAATACATACCACATTTTGAAGACTTAGTACAAAAAAAGAATGCAGATATCTCACTAATAATTTTTTTATTATGTGTTGAAATGATAATATTTTGGATATATTGAGTTAAATAAAATACATTAAAATTAATTTCCACTATTTCCTTTTACTTTTTTAATGTGACTACTATCAATAGAAAGTTTAAACTTACATATGTGGTTTGCATTATATTTCTATCGGACAGTGCTGCTCTAGAAGAACATTATTTTTTCTTCATGTCAATTGGTTCAATCTTTACTTATCAGATGATGCAGTTTCTGGAATCATCTCTCAGCTATTATCCTGGTTTCTGTACTTCAGGAAGTACTTGCAGTCCATAAAGATGTGCTGTTGTTGACTTGAATAGGGCTTTGTAACATAGGAGAAGGTGCTTTCCAGGAAAGAGCTGTCATCAGGAGAAGACTCTACAGAGGATTGGTGATTAAGAAATCATTAATGTTCTTGGAAGCAACATGCTCTTCATGATGTGTAGGACAGAAGTCAGACTACACAAAGTTAAGAAGTGAGTGAGTGGTGATTAAGTAGAAGCTATAAACTTAGGTTCCTTTGTTGGCCGGGATACAGAGATAGTGATTTAGGTGGTCCAGAGAAAGTTTAAAATAAAGAGACTTAAGTATACTTTTTGTAAAGAGAGACACTATTCCTGAGCCTCACTCCATCATTACAACCACCTCATATCCCTCTTTTTTCCCTTTTAATGGGATTTTAATCAGCTGAAAGATGACACCAACAATTAGCAACAGCTTTCCTGAAGATGGAAAATACTAAATAATTTCACCCTTATTCCATCTGAGACCACCTTTCAAAGAAGTACGGGCAATGCAATGCCCAACCTAGAGGGCACCGTGCACATAGGCCACCCTGATTCAAGCTGGTGGATGTCAGTGATGGGTAGAAGTCAAGGAAGAGGTAAGATTAAGAAATAGGGTAACAATGTCTGTTGTCCACATTAATTGACAATGAAAAAAATTTTTAAGTTTGATAAGGGAAAAGCTTCATGACATTGGTTTTGGCATTGATTTCCTGGATATAACACCAAAAGCAAAAAAGCAAAACTAAATAAGTGAGACTACATAAAACTAAAAAGCTTCTGCACAGCAGAGGAAACAGAGTCAAAAAACAGTCTATGGAATGGGAGAAAATACTTGAAAACCACATACCTGATAAAGAGTTAATATCCAAAATATGTAAGGGACTCCTAAAAAAAGCAAAAAAGCAAATAACCCGATTTCAAAATGGGCAAAGGACTTAATACACATTTTTCCAAAGAAGACATACAAGTAGCCAACACATGTAGGAAAAGACGCTGAACATCACTAATCATCAGGAAATGCAAATCAAAACCAAAATTAGATATCACCTCACACCTGTTAGAATGGCTATAATCAAAAAGACAAAAGATAAATGTTGAAAAGGATGTGGAGAAATTGGAACCCTTGTGCACTGTTGCTGGGAGCATAAAATTGTATAGCCTCAATGGAAAACAGCATGAAGTTTCCTCAAAAAAATATAAAGAGAACTACCATACACTACAGCTCCCGCTTCAGGATATATATATCCAGAATTGAAAAAAAATAAAATTAATTGAAATCCAGACCTCAAAGAGATTTCTGCACTCCCATGTTCATGTCAGCATTATTCACAATAGCCAAAAGGTGGAAGCAACCTAAATTGCCCATTGACAAATGAACAGATAAAGAAAATGTGGTATATATACATACAATGGAATTTTGTATTCATATTCAGCCATTAAAAAGGAAATACTATCATGCGATACCACATGGATACACCTTGAGGACTTTATGCTAAATGAAATACACCAGTCAGAAGGACAAATACTGCATGATTTCACTTCTACAAGGTATCTAAAGTAGTTAAACTCATAGGAACAGAAAGTAGGATAATGGTTGCCAGGGGATGAGGGGAGAGGGATATGGGGAGTTGCTATTCAATTGGTATAAGATTTCAGTTACGCAAGATGGAAAGTCTCTTGAGATCCACAGTACAACATTGTACTGCACACTTGGAAATTTGTTAAGAGGGTAGGTCTCATGTTGCATGTATTTTACCACATTTTTTTTAAAAGAACATATTGGCTTTTTCATTATTTAATCTGTGACATTTTTCCTCATGAAACTCATTGTTCAACTCCACTGGCTTACAAATATTCAAACTGACCATGTTGCTCAAACCCTTGTAATGGAATTGAATAAAAACTTGGATTAAAAGATCAACTTTGAAATATGCATAATACATTCACTGACTTAAATCTAAAAAAAAAAGTGTAATGATTTCTTTTAGTGGATGCAGATGATCGTAAATTAAATGTAAAGTTATTTGCTATTTCTTGCTGATGCCAAAGTTTTGTCACATCAACAATAAGATAGAGTTTGGTTTGGGGGTTATTTGTTTGTTTGTTTTTAGTTTTCATAGCAGCTAGCATAAGAATTTCTCTTATGGGAAGAGTTGTTTTTGTTGGGAAAAATGCTTTGATAAGCCCACATGGAGCATAAGCTAAAATTTATGGGTCTTGGCATTGGGTGGTGACAAAACTTTGTAGAAAGATAGAAATCACTTCGTATAATTGAAAGAAAAGAATTAGGAGCTTCAGAGGAAATTCGGGAAGTTGGGGTGGAAAGTAAGGAGGGGAGAAAGAGCGCAAACAAAATGATGGCTTGCTATGTGTGATGTGAACCTTTTAAAGAAAAAGCCTATGAAAAATAATCTAATACTAGTTCCTCAGATTCTTGTGGCGTCTGAATGGGCTGCATTTAAAAACAAGATATCTTTACAAAATTATCATTTCTAAAATAAATTAGATATGTTATTTCTATCTACTGAAAAAAAATGCTATATTAATAGTATCACCTGAGTAATGTGGATGATGTGCTTATATTTTACCTAAACTAAGGAAAAAAACTGAAGGAAGATAAATATTTGGAGTCTAAATTATCTAGTTTTTCTGACATAACTCAACTGCAGTACACTGCTTATTTCCTCAGGGTTTTAGGTGTGTGTGTGCTCTAAAACTGACCCAAATGCTAACTAACATTTAGACCTTTTTATGTTTAAAAGTCATTTGTGTTCAAAGTGCCAAATTCATTTTCTATTCCTGGACTGTCAAAACTTCACTCAGCAATTATATCCAGTTACCAAGCTCAGATGCCTCCTGGGTAGGGAGTTCATAGTCCAAACAATCCTAGGTGGGGCAAATATGTAAAATAGGTTGTTGCTAGGAATTTCCAGCTCCTTCAATTCCCTTTTTTAGAGTTTCTGTACAAGATCTTTCTCAATCATCTGATGCAGCTTAATTCTAAAACTTAAAGAATAAATTTGCCTTATTAAACTAAGTCACACCAAAAGGAATGAAATTGTGCCATTTGCAGAGATGTGGACAGACCTAAAGACTGTCATACAGAGTGTAGTAAGTCAGAAAGAGAAAAACAAATACTGTATAATATTGCTTATATGTGGAATCTAGAAAAATGATATAGATGAACTTATTTGCAAAACAGAAATAGAGACACAGACATATAGAACAAACATATGGATACCAAGGGGAGAAAGGGGGGTGGGATGAATTGGGAGATTGGAATTGACATAAATACACTACTATGTATAAAATAGGTAACTAATGAGAACCTACTGTATAGCACAGGGAACTCTACTCAATGTTCTGTGGTGACCTAAATGGGAAGGAAATCCAAAAAAGAGGAGATATATGTATACGTACAGCTGATTCACTTTGCTGTACAGCAGAAACTAACACAACATTGTAAAGCAACTGTACTCCAATAAAAATTCATTTAAAAATATGGTAAAACAGAAAAAAAAGTACTTTATCTAATTTACAAATACTTATCTATAAGGGAACGGTTGTTTTAAAATAATTCTTAGATCAGAGAAACTCCTTGTGTGTGATACATTAAATAAATGTGTAGCTGTTCAATTCAAAATGAATAAATTAATAAATAAATAAACTAAGTCACACCAAGAGATTTGCTGTGGAAAGAAAAACTGAATTCTAAAGGAGATTACTGGGAGTGGGCAATGCTGAGCGTAAAGGAATGGATCAAAAATAATAGAATATCCAGTGCCAGGAGCAGGTCAATGTGAGAAATATATTTGAGTAGGTATCACACCCCATTGACTGACTGTCTCTTTATGTCTTAGTCTAATCTTGACCCTTTGGGCATCCCTGTGGCTCAGGGATAATGAGGGAGGAAATATTTGATTTTGAAGCGTCAAAATTTTCTAGAATAAACAAAATGCTTTCTAATTCCCCTCTCACTTGAGTAATATAGGAATAAAGTAACCAATAGCATTCCGCTGTCTTGAGTTTCACTAGTTAGTGGAGAGAAGCCTCCTGTTTATATTATTTATAACATTGTATTAGTTCCATGATCAGCCTGACAAATAGGCAAAGCACAGTGTCACAGAATAGCAGATCTGCTCTTTGAAAGCAAAGAGCTTTACCCTAGTAACATTCAATGAAGTTTGCTGAACAATTTATCTCAAACATTATTTAGTAAAATATTCACCCAATGCAGGAATTAATACCAACAAATAAAGATCCCCACTCAAAGTGTCATGAAAATAATGTTTTGTTCATAGTGTCCCCCCCCAAATAAAACCCTGATGAATGAATAATTTTTAAAAAATATATCATTGGCCTTCATCAGGTACATGAAAAGATGCTCAACATTACTAATTATTAGAGAAATGCAAATCAAAACTACAATGAGGTACCACCTTACACTGGTCAGAATGGTCATCACTTAAAAAGTCTACAAATAACAAATGCTAGAGAGGGTGTGGAGAAAAGGGAACTATCCTACTCTGTTGGTGGGAATGTAAGTTGGTGCAGCCACTATGAAAAACAGTATGGAGGTTCCTCAAAAAACTAAAAATAGAGTTGCCATATGATCCAGCAATCCCACTCCTGGGCATATATACAGCCAAAACTCTAGTTCAAAAAGATACATGCACCCCTATGTTCACAGCAGCACTATTCACAATAACCAAGACATGGAAACAACCTAAATGTCCAGTGACAAATGAATGGATAAAGATGCAACACATATATACAATGGAATACTACTCAGCCATAGAAAAGAATGAAATAATGCCATTTACAGCAACACAGATGGACCTAGAGATTATCATACTAAGTGAGGTAAGTCAGAAAGAGAAAGACAAATACCATATGTTATCACTTATATGTGGAATCTAAAATATGACACAAATGAACTTATCTGTGAAACAGACTCACAGACATAGAGAACAGACTTGTGGTTGCCAAGGGGGTGGGGGTTGGGGGAGGGATGGATTGGGAGTTTGGGATTAGCAGATGCAAACTATCATATATAGAATGGATAAACAACAAGGTCCTACTGCATAGCACAGAGAACTATATTCAATATCCCATGATAAACCATAATGGAAAAGAATATTAAAAAAAAGTATATATATGTATAACTGAATCACTTTGCTGTACAGCAGTAATTAACACAACATTGTAAATCAACTATACTCCAATTAAAAAATAAAATAATATAAAAGGAATCATACAATTTAAAAATCAGAAAAGAATATGAAAAACAATGTATACTTATGTATAACTGAATCACTTTGTTGTACAGCAGAAATTAACATTGTAAATCAACTATACTGGACTAAAATAAATTTTTAAAAAATACATATATATATACACATACATACATATAGAAATACATATTAAAAATACATATATATGTATATAGTTATATACATATATATGTATATGTGTATGTATGTGTATATGTATATACATATATGTATATGTATATATGTATACATATACATATATATGTGTATATATGTGTATAGGTGGCCTTGGCCAGAACAATGGACAGAAAAAATTAAAATTAACAAATTTAACCGGGCTTCCCTGGTGGCGCAGTGGTTGAGAGTCTGCCTGCCGATGCAGGGGATACGGGTTCGTGCCCCAGTCCAGGAAGATCCCACATGCCGCGGAGCGGCTGGGCCCGTGAGCCATGGCCGTTGAGCCTGCGCGTCCGGAGCCTGTGCTCCGCAACAGGAGAGGCCACAACAGTGAGAGGACCGCGTACCGAAAAAAAAAAAAAAAAATTTAACCAGTTGATTTAACCAATGAGATTCAATTGAAAAGACATGTAAAGTCCAAAATTTAGTGTAAAATAAAGGCGTATGCACTATAGCCTATCCAAAGAAACAGATGATTAGACAATGGAATAGACTTGGAGGATATGGCAAACCTCTATATATATCAGAAAGGCTGTCTTATGTAAAAGGAGCTGAACTTAATTTGTCTAGCTTCAGAAAGCAGAATAGGACCAATGAGTTGAAGTTGTAAGGAAACATTTTTTTAAAGGCTTTATGGTAATTATAGCTAACCAATGAAAAATACTCCTTATACTCTATTATTCCAGTCCACTTGTTGATTTTATATGGTAGAACCTCAAACTATTTTTCTTATCTTTTAGATCATGCATGCATAATTTTAAAATGAGTGAAAAGTTCAAATTCCATGCAAGTATCATAAGTATAGTAAGATTGATGTTTCTTTTAATCCAGCTGCCTTAGTGTCATGCACTCTCAGATTTAATTTTCTACATCATGAAAAAAGAGTGATTATTGTTTTTAATTTCAAGATTATTAGAACTTTAAGACTTTAAGACCTAGTGCAATTGCCCATAAAATCCCCCCTCAGCATTCCTACTGGTTGGACATTCCCAGCAATGGGTGTAAATCACTGGTTCCCAAGACAACCCATAACATCTCTAAACCACCATGGCAATTAGAAAGTTCTTACTTAGTGTGGTGAGTAGAATAATGGCCCCCACAGATTTTATATCCAAATCCCCCAAACCTGTGAATATATTATCTTATATGGCAAAACAGAATTTACAGATCAAGTTAAGGATCTTGAGATGGGAGATTATCCTGAATTATCCAGGTAGGCCCAATAAGGGTTCTTATAATAGGGAGACAAGAGGGTCAGAGTCAGGGAGATTGGAAGATGATACACTGCTGGCTCTGAAGATGGAGAAAGGAGGATAGGAACCAAGGAATGAAGGCTGCCTCAAGAAGCTGGATAGGCAAGGAAACAGATTCTCCAGTGCAGCCTTGCTGACACCTTGACTTTAGCCCCATAAGATCCATTTCTTCTGACCTCTAGAACTAAAAAGTAATAAATCTGTGGTATTTGCAGCCACTAAGCTTGTGGTGATTTGTTACAGCAACAAAAGAAAACTAATATACCTTCTATTGAAACGAAATGTCTCTCCCCGAAGCATCATTGGTCTCTGGTCCACGCTGAATAGGTTTAATCTTTTTTCCATATGAGGGCTTTTCAACTATTCGAAGATCAAAATTTTGACGTCACTAAAACATTCCTGTTTCAGCTTTTACATCCTTAGTTCCTTCACCCTTTTCTCACATGACCACTCTAATTTAATTAGCTTTCCTATTCTTTGTCTTCTGGAAAAGTCCCCTTTAGTTTTATGGTTTAGAGCAGAATCATGTTATCCAAATGTCATTTGACCAGCACAATGGTATAATTCTTTGGTGGCAGCAAAACCCACGGACACAAATCACATTTAGTCCATTCTCTTATTTTTCTTTAACTTTTACTGAGCACTGATGTAGAACACACTACAACTTACTAAGAACAGTGGTGTTTAATAATTTGAGCTAGACACAAGACATCATTCTTACATATTCCTAGAAAAGTTTCTTGAGGTTTCTTAAGATATGGTCATAGAGACAATTCGTTAAATGAGTTTACTCAATTAATAAAATGAGTTTACAATTACTTGCAATTATTCATGTATACTTTCTCTTCTTGAGAAACCTAACAACATCCTGGTTTCTGTTTCATTGTATTTGATCAACTTTTGAACTTTCTTTTTCTTTCTTATACTTTCAGGGAGATTTTAAGATCTGCTCTTTATTCCCAGTGTTCTGAAGTTTCACAATAATGTGATTTTGTGTGTGGTTCGCTTATATTGTTACACTAGGCACTTGGCAAAGCTTTTTAATCTTATTTTCTTATATTATTTCTTCTATACTTTTCTTCCTTCCATTTGTCTGCTTTCTCTTTATGAGATCTTGAACCACTTAAATTATTTGTCTAATTTCTTTTTGTTCTACGTTTTCCATCTTCTTGTTTTGGGTTGCTCATTTTGGTTTGTTGTTGCTGTTACACTATTCTCTGGGAAATTTACTACATTAGTTTGCTAGGGCTGTCATAACAAAATGCCACAGAATGGGTGGTTTAAATGACAGAAATTTATTTTCTCACAGTTCTGGAGGCTGGAAGTCCAAGGTCAAGTTGCCAGTGGAGGTGGTTTCTTCTGAGACCTCTCTCCTCAGCCTGCACTCATCAGCCCTCTCACTGCTCTTCACAGGTTGTCCCTCTGTGTGCACACACCCTGCTATCTGTCTGGGTGTTCTATATGAACATCAGTCAGATTGGATTAGAGCACACTCTAAGAGCCTCATGTAACTTAACTACCTCTTTAAAGCCCTATCTCCAATTACTGTCAGGTTCTGAGGTACTGGGGTTAGGGGGATGGGTTAGGGCTTCAACATATGAATCTGGTGGGGGACACAATTCAGTCTGTGACATTTATTCAACTTTTCTATCAAACATTTGGTTTAATTTTTAATGTCTGCCATCAATTTTTTTCTAGAGCTCTTTTTTATTCTTTTAATATACATTTTTATTGTATCCTGTCCTTGTTCATGGATTTATTATCTTTTCTTATCTCTCTGAGAATCTGTTTGGTCTTTTCTTTTTTCTTTTCTTCTTACATTGTCTTTGCTTCCTCTGAGTTCACTTCATATAAAGTTTTTCCTCAAATATCTAGGGATCTTTGAAAGTTCATCCACATTTAAGAGGGACCTATTTAAGAGACTGAAAAGCTGATTAGAAACTGTGAAAATAGTAAATACTTGACAGTGGACTTTGCTGTAGGATGATCAGGCTGTAAGCCAGCTTATTTTGTTGGGTCAAGAGAAAGGAGCACATTAAGGAAATGAGTGATGAGCAGTGAGTTATGGCCATGGAACACAAGGGTAAGATCATAATAGATTTGTTTGTGATAGTTCCCTGTATGATGGGAGCCCTCAGGTCTCAATAAATTCAATGAAAATGAAGAACAATAATGGTGTGGGATTGATTTCACGTGGTCCAAAGAGACGAGAAGCTTTAAGCTAGCATAAAACTCATACACACCGTACACAAAAATAAGCTCAAAATGGCTTAAAGTCCTAAGTGTAAGACCTGAAACCATAAATCTGCTAGAGAAAAACTTAGGCAGAACACTCTTAGCAATATCTTTCTGGATCTGTCTCCTGAGACAAAAGAAACAAAAGCAAAAATAAACAAATAGGATCTAATTAAACTTAAAAGCTTTTGCACAGCAAAGGAAACCATCAACAAAATGAAAAGACAACCTACTGAATGCGAGAAAATATTTGCAAATGAAACGACTGATAAGAGGGTAATATCCAAAATATATAAATAACTCATACAACTCAATATAAAAAATATAACCCAATTAAAAATGGACAGAAGACATGAATAGACATTTTTCCAAAGAAGACATACAGATGGTCAATACGTACATGAAAACATGCCCAACGTCGCTAATCATCAGAGAAATACAAGTCAAAACTACAATGAAATCTCACCTCATACCTGTCAGGATGGCTAGCATCCAAAGGTCTACAAATAACAAATGCTGGCAAGGATGTGGAGAAAAGAGAACCCTAGTACCCTGTTAGTGGGAATGTAAATTGGTGCAGCCATTGTGGAAAACAGTATGGAGGTTCTCAAAAAACTAAAAACAGAACTACTATATAATCCAGCAATTCCACTCCTGGGTATATAACTGAAGAAAGTGAAAACACTACTTCAAAAAGATACATACACCTCAATGTTCATAGCAGCATTACTTACAATAGCCAACATATGGAACCAACCCAAATGTCCATCAACAGATGAATGCACAAAGGAGAAGTGATATGTATATATATATATATATATATATACAATGGAATATTAGCCATAAAAAAGAATGAAATTCTTCCATTTGCAACAATGTGGATAGACCTAGAGGGTATTATGCTTAGCAAAATAAGTCAGAGAAAGACAAACACTCTGTCATCACTCATATGTGGAATCTAAAAAATAAAACAAACAAATGTATATAACAAAATAGAAACAGACTCACAGATATAGAGAACAAACTAGTGGTTACCACTGGAGAGAGGGAAGAGGAGAGGGGCAAGATAGGGGTAGAGGATTAAGAAATACAAACTACTATGTATAAAATAAATAAGCAACAAGGATATACTGTACAGCACAGGGAAATATAGCCATTATTTTGTAAGAACTTTAAATGGTGTATAATCTATAAAAATATTGAATCACTGTGTTATACACCTAAAACTCTTATAATATAAATCACCTACACTTCAATTTAAAAAAAAATCATGGTCTAGCCAGAAAGTAGGAGGTAGGGGGACTTGACTGGGCAAGAATATAAGAGGGATCTTCCTGATGCAGGAACCACAGGGTGGGCAGTATAATACTGTGAGTTTTTGTGGCACACCAAACAAGACATCACGTTTATCACTGCCACTTTGGCACTGTTCTCTGCTATGTTTGTGCAGTGGGTGTAGGGCAAGATGGAAGGAAGAGCCTTTTCTGTATTGCATTTAAGTGCTTTTATAATCAGAGGAAAAACAGTAATTCAATTTTAAGAGATTTTCAAATCAAGGCTACTCCACATAACCTCCACTCAGTTTTAATAATATTTTGCATTTATTAAAAATGTTTCTACTTGTTCAATTAATGTATTTTGTAAACTTTGATTCATTTTCTAAGCCCTCATCAGAACTGTGGCAGGAACTAGTCCCTCCATCGCTTGAGGGCACTAGGTGTTAACCTTGCCCAGATCAACAAGCTGGGAGAAGAGGACAGCTCTATTTCCTTTAAACCTGGTTGTTTCCCTGTCACACAGAGTGAAAAAAAAAAGAAAAAAAATGGGCCTTAGTATCATCTGACAGAGCAGCCCTGCCAAAATCCACCAAAGGAAAAAAACTAAGTAAAGAAATGGTTACCTTCAAGTCTTTTCTCATGAAGCCTTTCTGCCTTAAGGAAGAGAGAAGGTATATCGTGCTCATCCTATCCAAATTTCTTCCTTCTGTGTCCCCCATGCCACCACCCCCTAGTCTTCTTAACCTGAAATTCCTTTAACCAGAGACCAAAAAAAAAAAAACCTTGAAAATACCAATACCATAAAATTAAAAATCACATTTACTTTCTTTTTTTTTAACTTTTTATTTTATATTGGAGTATAGCCGATTAACAATGTTGTGATAGTTTCACGTGCACAGTAAAAGCAACTCGGCCACACATATACATGTATCCATTCTCCCCCAAACTCCCCTCCCATCCAGGCTGCCACATAACACTGAGCAGAGTTCCCTGTGCTATACAGTAGGTCCTTGTTGGTTATCCATTTTAAATATAGCAGTGTGTACATGTCAGTCCCAAACTCCCTAACTATCCCTTTCCTCCACCCTTCCCCACTGGTAACCGTAAGTTCGTTCTCTAGGTCTGTGAGTCTGTTTCTGTTTCGTAAATAAGTTCATTTGTATCATTTCTTTTTAGAATCCGCATATAAGCGATATCATACCATTACAAATCATATTTTCTTTAAATCACACAAAAATGTGTCCGAAGATTCCTCTTAGTTGAGGGGAGAGGGAAAATTTGTCTTATTTGCATTTTACTTTATTGTTTAAAAAAATGCCTAGAATGGCAGGGAAAAGACCAGAGAGGAAGAAGCTGGGAGCACTAAGTGTGCTTGTTTTCTACCTTCAGTCACTCCCCCATTTCACTTGGGGCCCAGCTCAGTAAGAGAGGGTTTGTTCTCAGGCAGGTATGGAGGGTTTGACAACCACTGAGAGTTACTTAGAAACAGGAAATCGAAATGCCAAAGACAGCAAATATTTTTACAGACCACACTTTTCCTTCATTCTCATTGACAAAATTGCAATTAAATAACTTTTATCAAGAGGCAGTAGGAGTCGTTTGGTTTTTTTTTTAAGTTTAAAAATTTTTAAAGATAGCTCACATGGTCTCATATTCTGAAAAAATACAGATCATGAGACTTCAAAAAACAATTTGAACTAGGACATGTGGTCTTTCTCTACTAAAGAGAGCTTTGCAAAGAGATTGTTTCATTAAAAAACAAGTTTAAAAGAATCAAGCCCCACTGGAATAAAACCTTTATCAGAGCTAGAACCTCTAAGAGCTTGTCTTGAGTCCTGAAATCCCTATCAGAAATCACTCCTGGAAATTAAGAGATTAAAAGCATTGTTGATCTGGGTGTATATTATGAGAAAGATCCACAATCCGGGTCTGTCTCTGGCACTTACAAGTCACATATCCTTTGCCAACTTACTTGTACTCTTGGATTTCAGTCTCTCCTCATTTGTAAAGAGGGCCAATAACATTTGTCTGCTAAAATGAGGATTAGATGGGGTGATGCGTGAAAAGCACAATGCCAGACACTCAGTAAACCATATCTACTATTAGTAGTAGTAGTACTACTACTTATTAAACCACCCATTATCTTCATGCCTCTAGGAATATGACAATCTGGTATTGGATCTGGGGGGAAGGAAAGGCTTATCCACAGAGATTTTGCAGGCCAGTCCTCATGAAGTGCCCTGTGAAGAGCTCCAAGCAGCTGAGGGCCAGCATGAGGACACTGGTGAAAAAGAAGAAGGGGCCAACCACAGGGCTGCTGAAAACCCACTTAGAGAACTGCCCAGAGCTGTCCCTGCTCTTGTTCACTGGCTTAAAGTTCAGATTAATATTTCAAAAATGTGCCGAATATTCTTCTTAAAAGATTTTTAATAGGCTGAAACCTAAATATAGACTACGAAGAGAATGCGGGGAAATCCAATCAACTTTTTAGTTCCCAATACCTCTTAAGTTGCTCCTGACCGTGAGCATGTGAAGAATGCTCATTCGGAGCAAATCTGAATGCTGAGAACGATATCCATCTTCAGTCCCAGAGGAATCCCAGGGCTCTTGTTTCCATCTCTTGCTGAGAACAAGCAATACTGCCAAAACTGACAGACAGAGTGCCCTGGGAGACCAGTTCACCAGTGGGTTCATGAAGGCTACACATGCGGGGTGAGTGGACGTGTTCTAATGACTCACCCACAAGCCTGGTGCTCAGAAAGCAGCAGAGAAAGGAGGGTCTCCAGTGTAGACCTGGGGAATTTAAGGGAGTCAGGGCAGGGTGAGGGGATGGTAAGCACAGGGTTCTGAAAATTCGCATTAAGGATAAGGAATTCCAATTTTTACTATGCAGACAAATCAAATTTCCCAGGAATTTCTAGAAAACTCAGAATCATCCATGATAATCATCAGGGCCTCTTTCTCCAGTCTAGTCACTTGTTATATCTGTCTGTTCTTTCATCAAGCCTCTTGCATCTGCCCCTTTCTTTCTATGACCACTGCCCAAATTCAGGCCCCTACCCCGTCATGTCCTAACTTAACGCTATCATTTCACAGTGCTCTTTCTTACCCCTCCTCCTCCTCAGAGGTAAAGTCTTCTAAAAATTCTCCTAGCTGCACGTGAAACTGTAACAGGATTCTCAACCAGAGCATAAGAAACATTCGCTTTAAGAGTAACTAGAAGATTGTTGAGGTGGCCCTAAGGGGTGTGGGATGAGGGAGGTTGACTTACATGAGAGATTGAAAATAACTCTTCCTCAGGGAGGGGCGGCCCTTACATAAAAGCTTGGCCTGATAATAATGCTTCAGCGTTAGAAGAGAGGGCAGATTTTCGGTATGATTCCAGTTAGTCAATTTTCCTCTGACCCAGGCCCTACGGACTCATGATGGAGTCCCCAAGGAGACAGGGCCTAAACATACAAACAGAAAGAATGAAGGTCTGGGCTTCCCTGGTGGCGCAGTGCTTGAGAGTCTGCCTGCCGATTCAGGGGACACAGGTTCGTGCCCCGGTCCGGGAAGATCCTACATGCCGTGGAGCGGCTGGGCCCGTGAGCCATGGCCGCGTACTGCAAAAAAAAAAAAAAGAAAAAAAAGAATGAAGACAGAAAAGAGAGTCTCCCCACATCAGGGAAGAAAATGAAGTGGTTTCAGTGTGCCGAAGAAGCAATCATGGTAACGAGGGCCCTGTGAGTGGCATTGGCACCATCCAGTGTCCAGCCTCCATGACAAAAGGTGGAAGCTGGCAGTGATAGGAGGGGGATTTCCCAACATCTCCCCAAAGGCACCAGAAGGTTCTTGACACCTTTTGCATTTGCTTCACCGGAAGCAGCAGTCCCAGGAGCAAATGGTCCTGTACAGCCAAAGCAGAGAAGAACATGGCAAACCAGTGTGAGCTGGAAACACTGTTGTGCTCATTATCTTTTTTTTTTTTTTTTTTTCGGTACGCGGGCCTTTCACTGCTGTGGCCTCTCCCGTTGCGGAGCACAGGCTCTGGATGCGCAGGCTCAGCGGCCACGGCTCACGGGCCCAGCTGCTCCGCGGCATGTGGGATCCTCCCACACCAGGGCACGAACCCGTGTCCCCTGCATCGGCAGGCAGACTCTCAACCACTGCGCCACCAGGGAAGCCCTGTGCTCATTACCTTTTGTGAGATAGTCCTGAGACTCTACAAATTTAGGAAGATTTCTTTGAAGGGAATTTGTAAGTCTCCACCAAAATGGTGGGGACATTTATGCTATTGCTGTAGTCTCTTTTTTACCTTCAGGTTGGGGTGGCTTGAGGAAATCTGGTATTTAATCACAAGACAGTTCAACGGAGGAGAGAAACTGATACTTGTTAAATGCCTACTATATGTTAGGTATCACGATAAGTACATTTGCCTCCATTAATCTTTACCATAACTCTAAAATCAGATGTTTTTATCCCTTTTTAATTAAAGGTGAAGAAACTGAGGTTCAGGGTAGTTAAATTACCTGCACAGGATCACATAGCTTGCCAGGATTGTGAGCTTGAACGCTTTCCTTCATCAAAGCTGCATTTACCGTCTTGCCCATCTTCCTGGCTGTCTTAGCTTAGGAAATGGCTCCAACATCCACCCAGTTGTCAAGCCGGAAACCAAACATCCAAAGTGACTTGTCTCTCCCTTTCCACTCACATCTAGTCAACCATTGGATCCTTTTGTCCCTACCTTCTAATTATTTCTCCATCCCTCCCTTTGACCTCAACCTCGCTTATACTACCTGAGCTGAAGTCACCATTATCTCTTCTCTGATTTGCAGAAAAACTTTCCAACTGATCTCTCTCCATGCTGTTTGTCCTCATTAAATCATTCTCCAAATATATCAAAAGTAGTCTCATTTTTTCATTTAAATTGTGGTAAAATACACATAAAATGTATCATCTTAACCATTTTTAAGTGTGCAGTCAGTGGCCAATAAGTATGTTCACATGGTTCTCCCATCATCACCACCATCCATCCACAGAACTCTTTTCATCTGACAAAACTGAAATTCTGTGCAAGTTAAACAATAACACCCATTCCCTCCTCCTCCCAGCACATGGCAACCATCATACTGTTTTCTGTCTATGAGTCTGACTACTCTAGGTACCTCAAATAAGTGGAATCACACAATATTTGTCCTTTTATGTCTGGCTTATTTCACTTAGCATAATACCCTCAAGTTTCACCCATGTTGTAGCATGTATCATATTTCCTTGCTTTTTAAAGCTGATTAATATTCCATTGCATGTATGTATAATGCTTTGTTTATACATTCCTCTGTGGATGGACACTTGGGTTACTTCCACCTTTTAGTTATTAATAATGCTGCTATGGACATGGGTTTATATCTCTTTGAGCCTCTGCTTTCAATTCTTTCGGTTATATATCTACAAGTGGAATCATATGGTAGATTTAATTTTTTGAGGAATCACCATACTGTTTTCCATGGTGGCTGCATCATTTACATTTTTACTAACAGTGCACAAGGGATCCAGCTTCTTCATATTCCCACCAACACTTGTTATTTTCTGGTTTTTTGATAGTAGCCACCTAAAGGGTGATATCTCATTGTGGTTTTGATTTGCTTTAGTGATGTTGAGCATCTTCTTGTGTGCTTGTTGGACACCTGTGTGTCTTTTTTTGGAGAAATATCTATTCAAGTCCTGTGCTCATTTTTCAGTTGAGCTGTTTGGGGCGGGGTTAGGGTTGTTATTAAAGTACAGTCTTACTTTTATTTTCCACTGTAATTTTTAGTTTCCAACTATAATTCTACCAGATTTTATTTCTTCACAATTTAAGGCCGTGTTTAAGGTGTACAACAGTTAAAGATAGTTGTGTTTTTTTAGTAGATTGTTCCTTTTACCAATCTGGAAGGCAGACATCCCTTTTAATGCGTTTTGCCCTGAATCTGCGATTTTAATATTGATATACTATGTATTTGTTGTTGCTGTTTAGTAATTGCCTGGCAATCAGCTTTTACCTTTCATAATTTTCATATTTCTAGTCATGACTTTTCTTTTCCACTTAGAGAAGTCCTTTGAACATTTGTGACAATATGGATGGACCTCGAGGGCATTATGCTAAGTGAAATAAGCCAGACAAAGACAAATACCACATGATCTCTCTTACATGTGGCATTTAAAAAAAAAAAAAAGCTCATAGATACAGATACACAGAATAGATTGAAGGTTGCCAAAGGCAGGGGTGGGGGAGAAATGGGTAAACTGTATCAAAAGGTTTTTAAAAAAAAAAGATGTAGAATCAATTTCACCCATCATTCAATCTGGGCTAACTTTTGACTTGCTTCATCCAACAGAATGTAGAAAAAATAAATGCTTCTGCTTTTGCTCCCTTGGAACACAGCCCTGAGACTGCAAATTGAGGGAGTCGAGTCTAGCCTACTGGAGGACGAGAGGCCAGTGGAAGAGAGCTGTTCCTGCTGAGTCCCCAGAACCCAATCATCTGACCAACAGTGTGCTCCAACTGTGAGCAAGGCCGTGTTAGATCATCCAGTCCCGGTTCAGAGGCCATAACTTCTGCAGCTGCAAAAGTAATTCCAGGGGATATCAGCAGAGGATCCCAGACCAAACTGCTGACCACAGAATCATGAGCTAATAAGATGGCTGTGATTTTAAGAAACTAAGTTTGGATTGGTTTGTTACATGGCAATAAATAAGTAATACACCAAGTGTAGCATGGAGGCTGGGACTTAAAAAAACAAAAACAAGGGAGGAAATAACCAGTATCAGGATTACTAAGGGAGGCGTTTTGCTGGGCATGATTGGTCTTTGCAGAGTTTAAGCCTTGGCCTCTGCTTTAAGATGCTGAAAATACAGAAGAGAGACAAAACATGTGTCCATGAAAAGGATCAGGAAGATATTTGGGGCAAGTGAGTGATCCAGGCAGGAGGTTCACAGGAGACAGAGACCCTGACTGGGGAAGCCCTGGAAGCTACTCCAGCGGGGGTAGGAGCTGAACCCCTGCCACTTCCTACCATGAGAGCCTTTAATGCCTAAGAGACTCAAATGATCTGAAAGAAGACTGCGTTTCATAGTGGCTACAGGTGTGGGCTGGGAAGTCAAATGGAACTGAGTTTGCATCCCATCTCTGCAACTAATTGCTTTGTGACCTTGTGCAAATTACTTGACCTCTCTGTGCCTCTATTACTTCATTTGTAAAATGGGAGTAATAATAGTACCTCCCTTATAAGCTTGTCATAAGCAATTAAAGTGATTGGTACAGAGTACATGTTCAGTTGCATTGAGTATTACTAACATTATCATTTTCTTACACCTCTATGAACAGAGTTTGATGTACCAGTTTGGGCAGGGAGACAGACTGCACTTCTGTGGAGAGGCCCAAGCAACAGGCATCTCTCATTCCTCTATCCCCTCAGCTGTCATTTATGATGCACACTGTATGTGCTAAGAACAGCTACCATTTCCGCCCAGGTTGTTGAGGAACTGCCCAGAAGGGAATTGAAGGGAAATGAGTCAAATGTGATTGCCATAGAGCACACAGGTTTTGTTAATGTTCTACTTCTAAAGGTGGGTGGTAGTAACATGATTGAGGATTTTAAAATTACTTTTTAAACATGACACATATGTTATTTTCATCCTCTGTACATACACAAATTTTGGAAGTAAAAATATATAAGTAGGTAGATATACGTCAAGCGTTGAAAAAGTCTAGGTTTTGGCCATACCATGTTGGTGTACACAGCATTTTAAAAATTTTGATGAAGTGGCCCACATTTTTAAATAAGGAAAATGTTATGTAAAAATCCAGATTTTGGCCTTATCTTGAAAAATTGGAAGACCTGGCAACACTGAGCATAGTCCTGAAGGTGATGCTCAGACCTGGAGCAGCAACAGTTTTTGGGTTTGGAGTGTTTGCTCAAGGTCCCCCATGCCCACCACTTCCTATTCTCCCTCAAATCTGGATCCCTTATCATTCAATTTTGTAATTCTCCATATGATTTTTAATGGCTATACATATAATATAGCAATTCTACAATAAGCAATCTAATCATAAAATCTGTGTAAAACTTTACAGTTACTTCCTTAGGAAATTGCTCAGAAGTGTAACATATGTGTCAAAGGATATTCTCATTTAAAACTTTAATTCCAGGAAAATGAATGAATGTATTAATTTAGAATGTATGAGAATGCCTATAGTCTCTGAATGGACTGGAATATATGAGAATGCCTATAGTTTCTGACTGTAACCAATAAGGAATATCAGTAATTAGCCTTTCCTACTCTAATGGATGAAAACCAATAGCTAATTATTCTTCTAATTTGCATTTATTTAACCACAAATAAGGTTAGCCCTTTTTTCATGTTTATGGCCATTTCTACAGTAAGTTGTCTACTTACATCTCTGGACCTTTTCTCATCATTTCTTAGTGATTTATAAAATATCTTTGTGTATCAGAGATATTAACTGATAGTCCCTATCAGTTTGTCATCTATTTTTTTAATTTATTTTATTGAAGTATAATTGATTTACAATGTTGTGTTAATTTCTGCTGTACAGCAAAGTTATACACATGTATACATTCTTTTCCTGTTCTTTTCCATTAAGTTTATCACAGGATATTGAATATAGTTCCCTGTGCTTTATAGTAGGGCCTTGTTTTTTCTCCATTCTATATATAATAGTTTGCATCTGTTAGTCCCAAACTCCCAGTCTACCCCTCTCCCGTCCTTCTTCCCCTTTGGAAACCACAAGTCTGTTTTCTACGTTTGTGAGTCTGTTTCACAGATAAGTTCATTTGTGTCATATTTTAGATTCCACGTATGCTATTTGTCTTTCTCTTTCTGACTTACTTCACTTAGCATGACAATCTCTATGTCCATCCATGTTGCTGCAAATGGCATTATTTCATTCTTTTTTATGGCTGAGTAGTATTCCACTGTGTGTATGTACCACATTTTCTTCATCCATTCATCTGTCAGTGGAGTTTGTCACCTATTTTTAAGCATTGTTTATGATGGGCATTGAGAAGGTTGTCAACATAGAGACTTACAACGTTATGTTATGTTAGTCTTATTAATCTTTATAAGGACCAAAAGAAAGAATTAAAATATTGATTAGGTACCTTTTTTCTTCCAAATAGAACAAATTTACCTTTTGTTATGAAAGTAACATGTCCATTGTTTTTAAAAATTCAACAGGATTGAATACAGGAATATTTAAAGAAGAAAGTAAAATTAACTACAAATCCTACCATCCATAGTGTCTATATTTTAAATATTACAGAAAAAACTTTCTCTGCAAGTTTATTGAGCCCCTTGGAGAAAAATGAATGTATATCTTTATCACTATCTTTGCTAAACAGAGGAACTTTGCTGGTAAAATTTGGTTCTACTTTTAACCACCACAATGTAAATAACTTGGCTTGTTTATAAAGTAGCCACACAGGGGCAGCTTTCTAATCTTTCATCCCGAAATCAAGTGGCAGGGCTGTTCTTAGAGATGGCCAAGCCATATAGGGCCTTTGGATCACCGGTGGCTCATCAATGACCAAGTACACAGGCCAAGTAGGAGTTTTCCCCCTTTTCTGGTGAGCTTTCAAGACTGACAGTCAAGGACACTCACCTTTGTCTGCTTTTTCGCTAGTCTTCTGAGCACATAGCGAATGGGCCATATTAGGGAAAGTGAGGCCTCGGTATCAAATAGCAATAAAAGTCTAAATGGTGTATGAGGACAAAAGGCCAGCAGCTTTATCCTGTACCTTCAATGCCTAACCCCCGTCTTCTTTGGAGACTTTATTTTTTGTTTATGTCTATAGTCTAATCATTTTACAGTAAAGAACCCAATGAGTTTAAACTCAACTGTCATTTCTCTAAATTCATTTATAAACTCTATTTCTACTTCTCTAAATCCATTTGTTGGGAGTACACATATTTGATATAGGTACAACTGTACAAATATTCTGTTATGTGTTGTGCATTATTCATCTCAACAATCTCTTATGTACTTTTCGGTGACCAAAAGAACCCCCAGAGCTTTTATTTCTAGTGGCTTTGTAGCATTCTATCTTCTTAAAATAACTTTTTTGATTATTTGTTTAGCTATTACTTTCTTCCTGAACACTTGAATTGCTCTCAATGTTATATCCTTTTAAATTCAAGACAAGTCTGTATGAATCACTTTTTGGTTGTTTCCTTTGAGTTTATTTCCTTGAGGCGTAGGCCCGAGGTTAAACGTTATAAACAGCTTTACAACTCAAGTGAGTAGCACTTTCGGTGAAACAACTGTGGTCTCATCATGTGATCTCCTTTCATCAGAGTTAGTTTCATTAGTACTAATGAAGGAATAAAGAAGAATTTCTCTGGTGGGAACCACTCAGCTGTGACGGCCACCCTTGGCCACTGCCGAAAACCCATTGACATTTTGCTCAAAGTCCCTCAGACCTGGGCCCTGCAAAAATTTCTCAAAGGTGAGTCTGACCCATTCACTCAGAAAGAAAGAGCTTCTCTGTGGTCAGCTGTCCTGTTTGCCAACCTCAACACGTTGCTCCATCACAAGGCCTCCAACAGACTAAGTAAGTGCCTTAACCCCAAAGCAGACAGCAGACACTGCTCTGCAGGTCCACACTCAACCACACAGACATCAGGTTGCACTCTCTGGAGTGTGCCCTCCGTACCCAGGTCATCCATGAGCAGTCTGGCCAGGGGCCTGGCCTCTCTGGAATTTGTGTAGCGTATTTTGTGAATGCTGCCAACCCTGCCCACCCTTCCTATAACACCCAAGTCCAAACACCATGAACTCCACTTCCCTCAACCAATAAATATCTTTTGGGAGCATTTACTTCCACGCTTGGCCCCTAATCAATTCTCAACATAGTAGCCAGAGTGATCCATGTAAATGTAGATCAGATCATGTCTGTCTTGCGCTCAGCACACTCTACCCTCCCCCAAAGTCTTCCCAAACCTAAGGACTTTCAATGGCTATAAGGCCCTCTGCAATCTTGCTCCCTGTCAAGTATATGACCACTTCTCCTACCTCCCACTCACTCTGCTCGAGACACGCTGGTTCTCTTGCTACTCTCCAACACATCAAACTCACTCCCACCTCAGGCTTTCTGCCCTCGTTCTCTCACAGAGAGAACACACTTCCCCTAGAAAGCAATCAGCATACCTCACTCCCTTCCTTTAGGTATTTGGCCAAATGCCATATCTCAGTGAGCCTTCCTTGAACCAGGTTGAAATTGAAACCATACCCCTCTTTCCACTTACTATTCTCCTTTCCTGCTTTTATTTCCATACCATTACTACACATACCCACTATATTACAATTATACATACACCTATGTGCTTATAGCCAGTCCCCACCACCATGCCCTAAGGTCCATGAGAGCAGAGATTTTTGTCTGTTTTCTTCACTGCTATATCTTCAGTGACTCCCAGGCTGACTCACTGGCACATGGCGGTCATCCAACACGAATTTTTTTGATGAATTACTACAGGTCTTGCACAATGCCAGGCACTAAGGAGATACAAAAATTTACAGGAACAATCCCCATCCCCCAGAAACTCTTGGTTTAGTTGGGAAGTTGGATAACTGCTAATACCTTATAAAGTCAGATTTCTAAGGCTGACACCCTAGAAACTACTTAGTTCCTCCCAGACACTGTGACTGCACCTAAGAGGAGATGCCTCCCGGAGGAGGGTATTTTATGGGTTGTGGTTTTGTGGCCGAACCGCCTGGTTTCACACAGACACTGCTAGCTTGGACTAAAGCTAAAAATATTTTAGCTTTTTTTTTTTAATCCTCATTTGTGCCTTTTCTATGCACATTTTTTTTTATTAAAATGGTAGAGGATAATAATTTTCAATCTTGGATTATATGCAACTTTGAGTCAAAGAGGCCCATATAACAAATTGTCTAACTGAACTTTTAGAGAGAGTTTCTCTTGATTCAAAACCATACCTAGAACAACATTAGGATGACTACTATTTAAAGAAACAAAACTAAACAAAACAGACAATAACAACTGTTGGAGAGGATGTGGAGAAACTCGAACTCTTGGGAGTTGGTGGGAATATAAAATGGTGCAGTCATTATGGAAAACAGTATGGCAGTTCCTCAAAAAATTACATACAGACCTACCATACGATGCAGTATTTCCACTTCTGGGTATATACCCCCCAGATTGAAAGCAGGATCTCAAAAGAGATATTTGCACCCCCATATCCATAGCAGCATTGTTCACAATAGCCAAAGGGTGAAAGCAACCCAAATGTCCATCTACAAATGAATGGATAAGTAAAATGTGGCATACACATACAATGGAATATTATTCGGGCTTACAAGGGAAGGAAATTCTGACAGATGCTGCAACATGAATGAACCTTGAGGGCATTATGCTAAGTGAAATGAGCCAGTCACAGTGTATGGTTCCACTTACATGAAGTACCTAGAGTAGTCAAACTCATGGAAACTGAAAGTAGAATGGTGGTTGTCAAGGCTGGGGAGAAGGGGAATGGGGAGTTGTTTAATGGGATCGAGTTTCAGTTTTGCAAGTTGTAAAGGTCCTGGTGATTGATTACACAACAGTGTGATATACTCAACACTACTGAACTATACACTTAAAAATGGTTAAGATCGTAAATTTTCCATTATACATATTTACCACAATTAAAATTTTTTTCATTAAAAAAACACCTAGAAAAAAATAAGAAATCTCCCTGTTGGACATTTAAATACCTGGGCACCAACTCTTTCTTGTGCAAGCACATCGGTCTCAGTAGATCAAAAACAATTTTTTTAAAAGAAGGAAAAACATCAGCAGGTATTAGATGGTCTACAGTGGGAATACCACAGTAATCTAAAGTTTCTCTAAATTCAACCCTTCCTCCATTTCCTGAAATGATTGTCTTCTGATGAAATCAATAGTTCCCAAGTGAGGAGTGAGCTAGAGGATACTTTTCACACTTAGGATTCCCCATCTACTGATGTAGCCTGTCACAAAGTATAACTGGTTCATGAGAGACGGTGCCTCCAAGAGATGAAATGGTTAAGGAACTAATGATATGGATCTTGAGGCTTAATTAAAGACTGACCGGCGAATAAGATTTCTTCTCATTGCAGGCAGAGGACCCAGCATGAGGAAGACAGAGAGGCCTGACAGGGAATAGTGTATATGTCAGCATTGGTTTCAGTGAATACTTTGGTGTTTGTAGCCATGAGCATGCATAGGAATGACTAGTGATAGAAGAGAACATTCTATTCATTATCTTTGGGAAAATTATTTAATCTCTCTAAGCTCAGTTTTCGCATTTAAAAAGTGGAGATAGAACTGCTAACCTCACAGAGTTGTTGCAAAGGTTAAATGAGATTAACTGAAATGTCCTGTTATACTGACTAGCACATGAGACACATAATAATTGTTAATTATCAGTATTATTCTGGAAATCATGAAAGATCTCATGATCCAAGGCAAAGAATTTTAATTATAGCCTGTAAAAATGAAAAGCCAATAAAGGGTTTTTGTTTATTCTTTAAAAAAAAAAACGCTTAAGAGCAGTATGACTAGATGTACATTTAGAAAAAAATATTCAGGTGACATTTTAGAAGTGGACAAGATCAGGGAGCAGTAAAGGAAGGGAGACACGTTTGGAGCCTGGTACAAGTTCCAGGTGACAAATAAGGAGTGTGCGAACAAAGGTAACTGACCAAAACATCCAAACAGATCATGTTTATTCTCAGTGAGCAGGAATGGGAATATTCAAGTGAGCATGGGAAAGGTTTCTTTTTGTTTATTTCTCTCTGTGTCTCCCAAGAGGAAAAGAGATAGCAGTAAAAAATGATAAACAAAGCTTTCCTGCCCTAGGCCCTATAAGCAAGCAGCCAAGGTCTATAGTGCTATGCAGGGAGCAAACTGACTGCAAGTCCTTCCGAAACTGAACGTCCCAGAGCCTGAAACATACAGGCATAGGACATAAATACTGGGGAGATTCCATCACTGAGAAGATTCTCGTTGAATTATTCACTCCCAGCTAAAAGAAGAAGCTGATTCTGGTTAAACAGTGAAATAGGTTCCCAGATGGATCTGGGTATTTGAAAAATCTTTTGTATAATCCTATCTAGATACAACAAGGATTTTAAAAATATTTTTACTAGCAGTACTCTTTATTTAAATTAAATCATGCACAGATCAACAATATATAAAAGACATGAAAGTCTTGAACGGTTTTTGACTAAATATGGATATAATACATTTGAGGCTGGCATGGAGAAGATGGGTGGGAAGGAAAGAAATTCCCTCTCAACAGCCTTCTCCACGATCCTTCTAGAAACCACTTTGAAAACCACTTATGCACAATGAGCAAAACTTTTACCCTTGCACAGAAGGCAGCTTTTTCAGTTTGGAGTTTGAATGATGCCAAATGGGAGTGCACAAGTAATAGAGTGAACTTTTAATATATTAAGCACATATCCCCACCCACACCACCTCTTCTTTGTTTTCTAGACTTTACCTAGGAGTCAGATAACATTAAATCCTCAGGGTCAGAGCCAAAGCAATCACAGCCAGAGAACAAAGAATTCTAGTCACATAGGTTCTGGTGATACACATTTCAAGTCTCAAATTATACTTTTGTAAATCCATGTCATAAACCATAGCTTTATGAAATGTGGTTTTATAATTTTTTAAGTCTTTATTGAATTTGTTACAATATTGCGTCTGTTTCATGTTTTGGTTTTTTAGCCACAAGGCATGTGGGATCTTAGCTCCCCGACCAGGAATCGAACCTGCACCCCCTGCATTGGAAGGCAAAGTCTTAACCACTGGACAGCCAGGGAAGTCCCAAGATGTGGTTTTTTAAAATATCAAAAAATATTACTTTTAGAAGAATTCTAAACTTATCAGCATGAAAAATAAGTTTAGAAGAAGTCTTGCTTGGTCACTTAAAGGGGAGAATAAATGCTAGTTAATTCATTAATTAATAATATTTCTGAAATCAGAGAAGTCATCAGCATTCCGACCGCTTGGCCCCATTCCTATCCCTTGAGAGTGGGCAGGAAAGAATGACCAAAGTTCCATTAGCTCTGGGGAATTCTGAAAGCTGGGCCTCACTTCCCATGCACCAAGGGAAGAGACAACACACCTAGCACAGATTTTGTTACATTTACCCCACCATCAATATGGTCTGGCAACAGTAAATTTAAAACAGTTTAGGGAGAGAGGCACTACAAGGCTGGGTCCCAAAGGGCCATGAGAAGTATCTGAAAGCTTCCTGTGCTTCCAAGAGGAGCATGGGAAGTGGCCAAATGAGGGTCCCAGTATTGGAGCAGGAATTTCAGGCTTATTTCCCTGAACTAACCAAGTCAAAACCTTAAATGACTTAGTAATCACTAATTTAACTGAATTTACCTGATGTTTTCTGCCGGTGGAGATGGAGCTTTGAGGTAAAAAATGAATTCAGTTATAAGAAAATAAAGCAAGCACATTTTGTGCAACTGAATTTATGACTTGTGGAAATCTGTACCCAAACACTAATAAAGAATATTTTTGCTATCAAGAATCCCAATCTATGCTAGAAGTTAGCTTTATTAAAGCATCTTCAGATGGATCATAAAATTTAAAAACAGAGATATACAGTAGTTTCTCCATAAGGACAATAACAGAACTGTATTTTATTACAAAAACGCTTGGGGGCAGATGAGTTTCTGAACTCAAGACTATTTTAGATTTTATACAGGTAATATGTAATATTATATATTACCCCAGCAGGGTCTGGGATAGCACATCACAATCTATCAGAATATGAATATACACACTACATGAGATAAAAACTACAGATAAAGACAAGTCAGTGCAATTCAAGTTTTGCCTCCAATTTGTTTCAGATCAGTCTAGGTTTTGCTGCTAAATGAGTTATTTAAAAGCTTTCAGTTTTCAGAGCATCTTGAATTTAAGAATTGAAGATAAGGGATTATGAATCTGTAGAAAATTTCATATGGTTCAGAGAAGGTATCAAAACAAAGTGAAACTTGAGTTGCACCTTGAAGACTTGGAAGGACTCTAAAGGGGAGGGAAGAAAGACATACAGACAGAAGCAATGACCTGACTACAAGATGTAAGAGAGGACCAATATGCCTAGGAAATCCAAGTAAATCAGATTGGAAGGGTTGTGGTAAGACCTAAGATTTGAAAGGTAGGAAGAAGGAGAAGATAGGAGAAGATTTTGGAAGGTCAGGCTAAAATTAGAGAACTTTTGTAGAAAGCACTCAGGGGACACAGTGACTTTCAATCCAGAGAGAGTCGTGATTATTGGTACACATGATCAAGTGCCAAGAGCTGACAGCTTCTATGACAAGATACAACAGCAAGGGGAGAAGCAGGAGGCTCACACTGTTCCTGTCCCAGAGACCAGTACCAGACAAGATTCTGTACAGTGTTGAAGGGTTTGGTCATCTTCAACCTCTGTTCAGAACACACTCAGGACCAAGACTTTAAGATGAAACAGCAGGATGTCTCAAATGGCAGTCAACAGGAACCAGATGTCCCCATAACACAGAAAACCACTGGAGGAAGAAAAAGGAATTCATATTTCATTAGTTTCAATACAATTACAGGAGTACCTCACACTTGGTACTTATTGTTTAACTGTTGTTTTAGTTAGGAGAGGTTAGTTTATGTTAACTCTCAAATCTAAAAAATTTTATTTCTTGCTCAAGTTCCATGGCCAGCACTTGTCTGTGGAATTCTCTCCTGTCTACAGTGTCCCAGAAACTTCAGTTGACAGAGGTTCTACCATCTTGTGCCTGCACCAGCTCAAATGTGTGGTGTCCCAGTTTGCCTTGGCCCAAAAGAGACATGTGTCTTTTCTACTTTCTATCTATTGATGGCCCCACAGGAGGCTAGGAAATGAAGGGAAACAGAATATTTGGTGAGCGCTAGCTAAGTCACAACTGACTTATTTTATAATAATTTTATAGATTATCTTATAGATTTTATAGATTTTATAATAATTTTAATTTTTTTAGAAATAGATGTCTCAGGATAACTTTGTGGAATATTGAAGAAAATATAACTTTACTTAGCATTAGTTGTAAATATATTCTTGCTTTGCTTATAAATCCACACATTGTGAATTATACTGAAAATTCTTTCCATGCCAACATTCAAGACATAAATTAGACAATACTGAAATAATTCAGCAAATTTTAACTCAATAAATTTTGACATTACCTTGTGAATTTTATATTTGCTTGGGTATCTATCCCTTATCCCAAGACTTATTATAAAAGCAATTGCTTTATTTACCAAGAAATAGTATTTATCTGTAAACCTTTTCCAATCAAGAAAATGTTCAATGATTATAAAGTGGGCATATGATGTTTTTTCTTCACTTTTCCAGATAGGAAGCAAATTCAGTCCAGGGCAGTGGTTGGGGGTAGACATCATCTTGACAATCAGAACTATGATTTGGAAAGATTAATCTGATGCCAATATTCCAAATGGGCTGAAGATTGTAGGTAAAGAAAGCAGCTAAGCAGCTAATAAAAAGTTTAGCTGTGAAGTAATGATTGTGTGCCATTTCACAAAAGAAATACTTCATGAACAGGAACCTTCTTTCAGGCTAAGACAGGGACAATTCAGCCTATAGTGTCTAAACTTCATTAGGACAGAGGTTACCATGCAGAGATGATGTCTTGGGACCACTGGATCTTCCAGCTTCCCTTTCCATTTCATTGGTGCCTTCCCTTAAGTCAGAGGAGATAAAGCTGCTGTGGCACTGACTGTGCCACAACCACAAGCCCTGACTCACACTATTGGTAAACAGAGTAGAAGTACTGTCACAAGGCCTGGGGCTTGCTGAGGAGGAAGCCTGAGATAATAAACCCCAGAGCTTAATTTAGAAGAACACTTACAATGATAGGCTTATGAAATAGCACTTTACTGCCATTAACCAAAAAAAGAATGTGGTGGCATTTCAAAAAATATAAAGTTTGTGCTCTTTTTCATTCATAGATCACCTAAAGATGAAAACTTTAACTGCGGGGAAGCAACCTTGTTAGTTACCAAACTTTACGGCATTCTCAATTTTTGGCAGAGGCATCCATTTTATTTATCTTACCTGTGGTCGGAAATAACCATTGGTTATTTGGGGGGCGGGGGGGTTGTTTGTTTATTAGTTTAATTTGGTTCTGTATGAATTGGTCTTGAAGTTAACGTGCTCAAGAATTTGCAGTAGAAAGAAGTTCTATGAAGGCAGCAGATTCTTGATTTTTTTTTTCCTTCTCTAAGATTCCCCATTAAATGCCCACATTCAACCCAATAATAATTAGAGGTACAAAAAAGAAGTGAAGAGTAAGCTCAACACAGTAAAATTCTACCTCCATGTGTTCCATTCATGTAGCTTTGTTCCCCTAACACTTTTCTAGGCACAAGACACCTATAGGAGAATAAAAGCAAGCTATTGGTCTCTCCTCCTGCCCTTCCTTCTTCCCCCAACCCCTGCCCCAGCACACACAAACACACACAATCACTCATTTCTTTGAAAACAATAATTACCATCAGAAACATGCAAGTTTAAATAAAATGTTCTTTGGACTTACTAGTAATTCACCTATGCTTCCCATTTTTTTTGAGACTCTTTAAGAAAATGCAGAGAAGGGTGCTGTGCCAGATGAGTCAAGAAAAGCAAACTACAGTCCTCATTTTCAAAAGAGGAATGAAGTTGGAGGCTACAAACTCCAGATAAGTGATGGAAATATTATCAAAGATATTAGTAAACATATGGTTTGTGAACTTATAAGGGGGAATGATGGCTCACTAGAAGACGTCATGTATACTCTAAGAACAAGTCATACAAGACTGAGTTCATGTCCATTTTTGAAGATTCAACTCATGAGAGAGCAGGAGAACCCCATGGCTATAGTGAGTGTATCTAGATTTCATAACACATGTTGTCTTTCATAATCTCCATGAACTCTGATTGTGGGCTGGATGCCAGTACAGATGGGTGACTTAACTTAGAGTTGAATAGCTAAACCCCCCATGTTCAGGATCCATGTCCAGCTGAGTTAGTTTTCTAGCAGCTTGACACAGGGCTCATTCTCAGAGCTCATTCTCTGTGTTACTTAACCCATTTATCAAGAACTTCCATTGGGACCTACGTATCAGGGACATCAAATCTGCACAACTTAAAATTATAAGGGTTGTTGACAATTAGCTCCAAAGAGATCTCAGCAAGATGAAATAAGGAGACATATCTTAAAACATATGAGAAATAAAGCCTTGCTTTAGAATTTCTCTCATAAAAGCTGAAGCATCTTTAACTTTTTAATGCTTCACCTATCATATTTGTCTCATATTTTTCCTAATGTGCTATTTACCCATAAATTGCCTTTCTGGCTGTTTGTATCTTAAACTTTAATATATAGTGAAATCTAAATACTTTTCCTTTGCAATTTTTTCAGTGCCTTTATATTTAGAATTATTTTTCTCAGCCAAAATGCAGATAGAGGGCTTCCCTGGTGGCGCAGTGGTTGAGAGTCTGCCTGCCGATGCAGGGGACACGGGTTCGTGCCCCAGTCCAGGAAGATCCCACATGCCCGGGAGCGGCTGGGCCCGTGAGCCATGGCCGCTGAGCCTGCACGTCCGGAGCCTGTGCTCCGCAACAGGACAGGCCACAACAGTGAGAGGCCCGCGTACCGCAAAAAAAAACCCACAACAAAACAAAAAACAAACAAACAAAAAATGTAGATAGAAATTAACATTTTAAAATTAACATTTTTAACATTGTTTATAGCTTAACATTTTACCTTTAATTTTTCAAATTATTTCTAATTTATCTGTGTGTATTGTATAAGGTTAGGCTTCAAATGTATTTTTGTTTTAAATATCCAAGTGTCCCAATAATTTATTGACTAATCTAACCCCTCCCCTTTAATTTGGCATGCTTTCTTTATCACCTCTTATATTCTTGTTTTTCCTAGGGTGTGCTTATTAATTATCTTACTAAAAGTATTTTAAAGGTTTAATTTCAAAACAAGAGAAAGAGAGCTGGCCTGAAGTGGGAAGGAGGAGAGAAAGTATGATAGAAATTTACCATACAATATCAGTATTCCTTTAGAATTAATATCCAGAAGAGGAATTGTACTGTCAATGGATTTCATATTTATGACTTTAAACATATATTGTCAAATTTCCATCTGTCAATGTCATGAATTTAAAATTCCATCTAGTAGTATATTAGAGTTTGGTTTCTTACAACAGCTTAAAACCTAATTAAACATTTTAAGATTGTATTTTTTCAAAATGCAAATAGCTGTATTTTTTCTGAATGTAAGAGTGACGTCTATCCATTGAAAACATTCAGAAAATAAAATATGAAGAGGAATATTTTAAAAGAAATTTATTTAAATTTATTTAAATTTTAAATTTATTTATTTAAAAAGAAATTTACCATACAACTCTGCCAAATTCTAATCTCTGTGTTAAGATCAGCAAAGGAAACTATCCTCCTTTTTCTGCATGTCCCCTATCTGTACTTGAGCTTAAAAACCTTACTTTTAAAGCAAGTTGGAGAACTGTTGGAGTAACAATTATCACCACATGACTGGAGGGATGTCCACAAGTCATAAGGAGCTGCTAGTCCTGCCTGGGTGTTACTCCACCTTAGGAAAACACCCCCAGAATGATAATGATGGGGACACTGTCATTAGAGTTGCACAGAGCTAATTTAAATACTGTCACATCCTGGCTGTGTGACCTGGGTGTGGTTCTAAGTATCTATTTCCTCTCTATAAAATGAGATATCACTGGACTCTTGTGAGAATTAGATGAAAAAATGAATGGATGGCATTTGACAGTGCTGAGCACACAGTAGGTATTCAGTAACAAATGGCTCCCTGCCCCTCTCCTAACTGCATCTTTCCTGAGAGAGCCCAGGGGTATGCGAACAGAGCAGCCACATTCTTTGTCCTTCATTCCGCAATAAGACCAAGACAGGAGTTTTACTAGGGGTAGTGGCCACACAGGTTTCCCAGTCATCGTCCCCCACTGACCTTTGACCAAAGTTAACTTCTGTGGCAACTACCCACAAGGTTTAAGAGGCCAGTTGATGACACAACACCTTCCTCCTATATAATATTTTCCATTGATCCCTTTCCATCCATTCTTTGTCCTGAAGTCTGGCAGACAATTGGTTCAAGTGCATAGTATTATAGAACCTCCCCAGGGTAGAGGTAGTGGAACAGAGCCTAGTCTGACTACAAAGCTGGTAGTGGAATCACCCGAACCACCTCTCATCTTTCTAAGGGTGGGGGTGAATCTAAGGATTATAGGGAAACAATTTGAACAAGACATCATTTATCATTAGCCAGTGTGAGAACACATTATAATGTAACTCAGGGCCACAGAATCAGTGAATACTATGTTAGCAATATTAACCAGAGTTATTCATTCAAGAGAATATAAAGTCAGAGTATCATGTTAAGCATTGACAATCAGTAATGCCTGAGGCTACAACATTTGCATTCACAAAAAGGAACTAAGAGACTAGAAATTTGATTATTGTAGTGAGGGTCCTAGAAAAAAAGTGTGGGATTAGGTCAAAAATATCAACAGTGAAGGGGTTAAAGGAAAAGAAATGCTGGAAATAGAAGAAGAGAGAACTATTAAGAAAGAGATTTTGACTGTGAGACAGCCCTCCCAGTCCCCCAGGCCTAAGCAGTGAGTCCTGACCCTCATGGGAGCAAGAGACCAAAGGGAGCTATGGAGATATACCATGGGCAAGGTGTCCAATTTCCCCACACTACCCACAAACTTGTAGAACTTCGAGAAAATTACCTAAACTCTCCAGTATAATATGATGTGAGCTTTCACAGGGGTTCCATGTGGTTTCAGCTGAGGGCAAGTGAATTGCTAATTTCCTCATCACAACCACATGAGGGCATCAGTAGCCCCTCACTATGGACTGCTGGGCAGTGAGAAAAATCCACCTGCAGGTAATGGCCTCACTGAAGACACACTAAGACAATCTCTGTCAAATAGTGAAGGGGTGGGCTGCCACGTAAGTGAGTTACACAGCCAAGAGTTGTTTAGACATTTTGTTAATGGCTCTTTCCATGGGGAGATTGCCCTTCTCCCTATTTCCTCTCTCAGACAGAGCTGAGTACTGTTTTCCCCATCCTTAGATATTTGGAAATGCTAGCTCTTCCTGCCTAGGCCCCAGGGCCTCCATCTTAGGTCTTCATGTTCATGGTTACCTGCCGCTACTGTTTTAGACTCTGTCTCAGAAATTTCTCTTCAGCATCTCCCCTAGGGTCCAGCACCCACTCCCTGAGTCAAGTCCCCCAAGCATGGTCCCCCATCTCCATCACCATTTCCTGCCTCCCCAGCCCCTGCTCCCACATTCCACTTCTTATTTGTCTCTACCTGGTCACAATATTAGAGCTCTTTGACCAGCTCCTCCCCTGGCCCTATTAGATTAATTCACCCTACACTGCAATTTTTTCTGCAAATTAATTTATGAACTGATCTAAATATATGATCCTTCAAGGTGGGGGTTTTGGTCTGTCTTGTTCACTGCTGTGCCCTGAGCATCTGGAATGAGCCTGGCACCTAGTTAGCTGTTAGTAAATATTTTTCTGCGTTAATTAATAAATCACATTAGAAATGAATCCTTTCTTCCCACAACTTCTCCTCTAGCTTCAGCATCCATCCTTCAGCCAGAAGGTCCCCTTCTCCTTGCCATGGTCAACCCAGAGCCACCTCAAGAACTTGAAAGCCATATTTATATTTTTAAAGAGAATCAACCCTCAGAAGCTGTTTTGTTTTCTTATAAATTTTTAAATACCTAAGACTCCATATTTACATACCTTACAAATATATATTATCAACTTCCTTTATTTAATCTTTTGGGGGGTTTCTTAGTCTCCAAATCTTTCAGGTAGAAAGGAATGCTTTGAGAAAAAGACATATTCTTCTCTCTCTGTATAAACTCATAGAGCGTGACTTTGATGTATGTGATGGCACATACTTTAAATACGAAAGGAGAACCAGACGTTAAGAATTTGAAACTATTGAGGGAGTGGCCTAGATGGCAGAGTAGGAAGAAACTGAGCTCACCTCCTCCTATGAGCACACCAAAGTTACAGCTATTTACAGAACAACTATTGACGAGAAAAACCAGAAGACTAGCAGAAAAGATCTTCAACAGCTAAAGATATAAAGAAGGAACCACAATGAGATGGTAGGAAGAATGGAGACGTGATATAGTCAACACCCATACCCCTGGGTGGGCAACCCACAAACAGGAGGATAATTACAATTGCAGAGGTTCTCCTCAAGGAGTGAGGGGCCAAAGCCCCACATTGGGCTCCCCAGCCCAGGGGTTCTGCATCAGGAAAATGAACCCCCAAAGCACTTGGCTTTGAAGGCCAGCAGGGCTTATGTTCAGGAGAGCCAGAAGGCTGTGGAAAATAATCTGGGGGAGCTAGCTCTACAAAGAGGACACTGGTATTGGCAGACACAATTTTGGAATCCTTCTAGCTTATTAGCACTGGGACCCAGCCCTGCCCCCTGCCTTTCGGCACCAGTACTGGGATGTCTTGGGCCAAGCAACTAGCCAGGCAGAGGCACAGCCCCACCCACCAGCCAGCCTGATGCCTTAAGACCCCCTGAGCCCACAGCCACCCCACGTCCCAGCCTTGCCCACCAGAGGGCCCAGGATCCAGTCCCACACACCACTGTGAAGCACTAGCCCCAGGTCCCTCAGGGCCCTGCAGTCAGAGACCCTGGGACCCAGTTCTACCCACCAATGGGCCAGCACTAGCCTTGGAACCAGCCTCACCCACCAGTGGGTAGACACCAGGACCCCCTGGGCACTGGCCCAGCCCACCAACAGAAAAACAACAACTCCAGGACCCCAGGGCCCTACAACCAAAGACCCTGGGACCCAGATCTGTCCACCAGTGAGTCAGCCGTAGCCCTAGGACCCACTGGACCTTGGCCTCACTCACCAGTGTGCAGGCACCAGCTCTGGGCTCCCCTGTGGCCCAGCCTTGCCTACCGATAGGTCAGCACAAGCCCCAAGACTCCCTGGGCCCTGGCCCTGCCCCTCAGCAAGCCAACACCAGCTTTGGGGTACCCCAGACCCTGCAGCCAGACATGTCAGGAACTGGCCCTGCCCATCAGCAGGCTGACACTAGACCTGAGACCCCCAGCTCTGCAACCACCCCTCCAGAACCCAGCTCTGCCCACCAGTGGGCCAGCACTAATCATGGGACTACCCCCCCACCCCCACCCCAGGGCCTTGCAGCCAGCAGCCTCATGACCCAGCTCTGCCCATCAGTAGCCAGCAGCCTCCACTCAAGGCAGGGCCTGGCAACCAATCAGAGCTGGAGCCAGCCACGCCTACCAGACTGCCCACAGTAGTCAGCCAGCCACAACAGAAGAACCCATGCAACCCAAACAGATGAGGCCACTAGAGCGTATAGCTCTGATGACCAGAAAAGAGGGATGCATAGGATGTCTCCTACTAGAAGCCACTTCTCCAAGGTCGGGAAACATAACCAACCTACCAGGTACATAGAAATAAAAACAACAAATTAGGCAAAATGAGGGAACAGAGCAAGAAATATGTTCAAAACAAAGGAACAAGATAAAGCCCCAGAAGAACTAAGTGAAGTGGGATAGGTGATCTACCCAATAAAATGTACAAGGTAATGATTGTAAAGATGTTCAAAGAACTCAAGAGAAAATTGGATGAACAGAGTGAGAGGTTAGCAGTTTTTAACAAAGAGTTAGAAAATATAAAGGAGAACCAAACAGAAATAAAGAATACAATAACTGAGATGAAAAATACACTAGAAGGAATTAGTAGTGGATTAGATGATACAGAGAAACATCAGTGTGCTGGAAGACAGAGTAGTGGAAATCACTCAAGCTGAACAGAAAAAAATTTTTAAAAATAAAAAGAAATGAGGACAGTATAAGAGAATTTCAGGACAACATCAAGCATACTAACATTCACATTATAGGGGTCCCAGAGGAGAAGAGAAAGAAAGGAGCAGAGAGCACATCTGAAGACATAACAGCTGAAAACTTCCCTAACCTGGGAAAGGAAACAGGCAACCAGGTCCAGGAAGTGAGTCCCACACAAGATCAGCCCAAAGAAGATCACAGCAAGACACGTTGTAATTAAAATAGTAAAAATTAAAGATAAAGAGAGAATATTAAGAGCAGCAAGGGAAAAACAACAAGTTACATAGAGGGAAACTCCCATAATGCTATCAGCTGACTTTTCAACAGAAACTCTGCAGGCCACAAGGGAGTGGCATGACATACTTGAAGCAATGAAAGGAAAAAACCTACAACCAAGAATACTCTATCTGGCAAGGCTCTCATTCAGATTTTATGGGGAGATCAAAAATTTTACAGACAAGCAAAAGCTAAACCCCAGCTTTGCTTGCTATTGACACCACCAAACCAGCTTTATAAGAAATGTTAAAGGGACTTCTCTAATCGAAAAAAAAAAGGCCACAACTAGAAACATGCAAATTACAAAAGGAAAAATCTCACTGGTAAAGGCAGATATACAGTAAAGGTAGTAAATCAGTCATGTATAAAGCTAATAGGAAGGTGAAAAGACAAAAGGAGTAAAATCATCTATATCTGCAATAAGCAGTTAAGGGATACACAAAACAAAAGAACATGAAATATGATGTCAGAAACAGTAAACTTGAGAGGGGGAGTAAAAATGCAGAGTTGTTAAATTGTGTTTGAACTTAAGAGATCAGCAACTTAAAATAATCACATGTATACATAGATTACCTGTAATATCTTTGTATGGTGACATTGTAACTGGACTTACCATGGTGATCATTTTAAAATGTATAGAGATATCAAATCACTCTGTTGTGTAACAGGAACTAACATAGTGTTGTAGGTCAATTATACTTCTAAAACAAACAAACAAACTCATAGAAAAAGAGATCAGATTTATGGTTACCAGAAGCAGGGGGTAGAGGGAGCAGAAATTAGATAAAGGTGGTCAAAAGATGCAAACTTCTAGTTATAAGATAAATAAGCACCAGGGATGTAATGTTCAACATGATGAATATAATGAACACTGCTATACGTTATATATGAGAGGTGTTAGGAGAGTAAATCCTAAGACTTCGCATCACAAGGAGAAAAATTTTTTTCTGTTTCTTTAATATTGTATCTGCGTGAGATAATGGGTGTTCACTAAAATCACTGTGATAATCATTTCATGATGTATCTAAGTCAAGTCATTATGCTGTACACCCTAAACTTATAGTGTTATATGTCAATTATATCTCAATAAAACTGGAAGAAAAATGAATTTGAAACTATTAATAAGTAGCTTGTGCTGCTGCCACTCCACATTTTAGGTTTTAACAGTGACACAGAAATATGTTGGCTTTGGAGCCCACTGAGTTCAGCCACTATGTGCTTGACCTCAAACAAATCATTGCAGGCTCCTCACCCTGAGGTACCAGAGCGTAAAATGAGGGCAACAATATCTACCTCACAAAGTGATTGGTGTGAAGACAAAAGATTATATATATGAAGCAAATGATGCAAAAACCTGGTATATAGTAAGTGCTCAATAAATTATAGTTATTTTTAAATATTTCTACTATTACTCAAGAGGTCATTTGTGTCATAATGAACTGTGTCTTCAATTAAATTAAGAAGCCACAGGATGATGTTGATGTCTATATGGCCTAAGTAGTAGAAATCATCTTGCCTTCTTTTTTCATTTCACCAAAGTATATGGTATTTTCAAATACCAAACTAGAGAAGGTTTTTGCCCAAAGTCTCCCTATCAGGTCTCTTGGTTTTCTTTCCACTAACCATAGTTCAGGCATAGTTTACCTGAGATGGAAATAAGTGTGCTTTTATTGTTTGGTACAATAGGATAGAGCTCTATTTTTAAATATAAAAGTTATTAATATACAGAACACACATTTCAAAGCTCACAATCTAAAAAGAAAATAAATACCAAAGGACAATACTTTTGGTAGGTTTTTCATTAATATTTAACTGATAGTGTTTATTTCAATACCAAATCTTGATAACTCTCTTGACTTCCATTAACATAAGTCCCTTTCTGGAAACTGTAACCAAATCAAGGATCTAGGGCTTCCAGCCCTCTTAGTATCTTTTAGATGGTGGTTCTTCTCATCAATTTCTAGTTTCCTTCCTCTAGTTAACCAAAGGGTAGACTTTCCTTTCCTTTCCCCCCTCTCTCTTCTATGGTCACAAAAGCACAACTCCTCACGTCTCCGCACTAGTTGCAGTCTAGGAACCAACATCTTAGGTGCTGCACTGCACCCCTACCGAAGTCTTGTCTCTCCAACTAACTAGCAGAGCTATGAGGTTTTGGGCCAGTCACATCGCCTCTCTGAAAATTCAGTGCCCTCATCTCCAGAACTATGTAACCTTGAGTTTACTGAAGCTCAAAGAATCTATGACATCATGATTCCTCACCTTGCCAAGTGTCATGTATAAATGAAGATTAAAATGGTTAACTTTAAAGTTAGCAGAAATAATAATAATATAGGAAAACAAATTCAGTAAAACTAGGCCTCTTGCATAGACAATCAAAATATTGATATAACATAAATTTCTGACAGATTCAGCTGCTCCAATTTCTTGGAACCCAATCAGAAATCAGATCAATATTTTAAGGGTCTCTAATGAGTTCCTTTCCTCAATTTTTGATTCATGCATGCCTTTGTGCTTTGTCCCTTTTAGATTGTAAATTCTGCCAAGAATGGGAATAGATTTTTTCTAGCTCGGTATCTATCACATAATAATCCATCAAGAAACACTTGATAATGGAATATTACTCAGCCATAAAAAGAAATGAAATTAAGTTATTTGTAGTGAGGTGGATGGACCTAGAGTCTGTCATACAGAGTGAAGTAAGTCAGAAAGAGAAAAATATCATATGCTAACACATATATATGGAATATAAAAAAAAAATGGTCATGAAGAACCTAAGGGCAAGATGGGAATAAAGACACAGACCTACTAGAGAATGGACTTGAGGATACGGGGAGGGGGAAGGGTAAGCTGGGACAAAGTGAGAGAGAGGCATGGACATATATACACTACCAAACGTAAGGTAGATAGCTAGTGGGAAGCAGCCGCATAGCACAGGGAGATCAGCTCGGTTCTTTGTGACCACCTAGAGGGGTGGGATAGGGAGGGTGAGAGGGAGGGAGACGCAAGAGGGAAGAGATATGGGGACATATGTATATGTATAGCTGATTCACTTTGTTATAAAGCGGAAACTAACACACCATTGTAAGGCAATTATACTCCAATAAAGATGTTAAAAAGAAACACTTGATAACTGATTAGTGACTCACCAATTAACAAAATCTGCCTTTTATTGACAGTTATATGGATCCCATTTGACAGCACTGTAAAAAAATATGAAATGCATTGAACACTTTGACTTTTATTTGGTTTATGGTCTCCATAATTTACTCTTTCATTGGGAAACCTATCAAATAAATTTACCTGGTCCTGCATTTATGCCAAATTATATGTACTGTGAATTCCATAATTTATTTGTGCTTTTCATACCACATATTCTTTTAGTAGTTCCACATTTCAAGATATTGTATCTGGTGGCATAGACTGTATAACCTAATAAAAAAGTATACAGTTAAAAGTGCTCATATTTTACAATTCATCCAAACCCGAACCATAAACTTCCTTTAAATAGAAAAGGGCAATACCTTTACTAATTCCCAACCCTTGTTAAACTCTTGCATCTAATTTCTCCATTCTTGTTCCTAGGCTACATAGCATTGCTGGAAAACTTTTTATAAACCCCATGCTTAAAAGTGTCTCGGAGACGGGCTTTCCTGGTGGCGCAGTGGTTGAGAGTCCGCCTGCCAATGCAGCGGACGCGGGTTCGTGCCCTGGTCCGGGAAGATCCCACATGCCGCGGAGCAGCTGGGCCCATGAGCCATAGCTGCTGGGCCTGCGCGTCCGGAGCCTGTGCTCCACAACGGGAGAAGCCGCAACAGTGAGAGGCCCGCGTACCGCAAAAAAAAAAAAAAAAAAAAAAGTGTCCTGGAGTAAGAAAATAAAGGACAAATACGAACAGGGTCATAACCTGCAATTCAAATATTGATGGCTAATACATGTGCTTAAATGAAAAGCCAAGGTAAAATTTAACAACTGTTCGAAAATTCAGTTTCCTTACTTTGTTATTTCTGGCTTTCAACTGTTATAATCAAAGGCACTGATTTCCCATGAACATCAAAGACAGCAGATACACACTATAAAGTGCATGAGAAATTTTTGTTTTCAGTTTTTTGCCAAAATTGTATAGATACTTCAAAGGGAGAAACAAAGTGTGAGAATTCTAGACTCATCTATGCTCATCACCAACTTGAGATTTGTTGTGAGTTCCTTATTGTAATCACCAGTGCCCCTTGTTATTATCTTTTCCTTTCCCACATTCAACGCTGACTAAGTCTTTTATTCTGGCCAACTCATTTAACCTGTCTGGCAGATTCTGATAGATTCTTTTTTGTCACTCATCAAGCTCATAACAAAGTAGTGAAAATTTGGGAGATTTTGAAGACTTGAAGAATGTTAAATGAGGGCTTCCCTGGTGGCGCAGTGGTTGAGAATTCTCCTGCCAATGCAGGGGACATGGGTTTGATCCCTGGTCCAGGAAGATCCCAAATATCACAGAGCAACTAAGCCCGTGTGCCACAACTACTGAAGCCCATGTGCCTAGAGCCCGTGCTCCGCAACAAGAGAAGCCACCGCAATGAGAAGCCCGTGCACCGCAATGAAGAGTTAGCCCCCACTCACCGCAACTAGAGAAAGCCCATGCGCATCAACAAAGACCCAACGCAGCCAAAAATAAGTAAATAAATTTATTTTTTTTAAAAAAAGAATGTCAGATGAAAAGGGCATTTAATGGTGATGTAGTGGAGGTGCTGGAAAGATAGAGATTGGAGATAGATATGGGTACAAGGACTCCCAGTAGATACCCAGATATGTAAGCCAACGCTCAACATTGTGCTCTGTGGAAATCCACTGATTGTGAACTAGCTCACCTACATCCTCAGCCTTCTCTTGGATTGTTCCTCCCCCGACCTTGACCTGACAGTAGGTCAAAACTCCCAGCAGTGTCTACTTCCGCCAATCCTCAGAATTACATTAATATAGAAAGCAACGTACTCTGACCTCCTCCCAGTCACTGCCACACCATCCCTCTATCACCAGCTCTCAGCAATGCCTCATCCATTGACTCCCTGTCCCCTTCTTGCTGCTGTTTTCTACTGACCTCTAGACCCTTCAGTATCTCTCTTGATAATTTAGCCTTTGGCTTGCAGTCTTCTCTCAACAGATTCATGGCAATATCTTGTTAATCTCAATGTCCATCTGAATGGCCCTTTCCACACTCCAGCCTCAGCATTTTTACACCACCTCTGTACCTTCATTGAAGCACCCACATTTACCTTTGGGTTGTTATTCTGCAGAATTGCTCCCTTTCAAGTTTTTAAGTCTAGATTTCCCTTCTTTGACAACACCTAATCCTTCCTCCCTTTCCATGTCCACTGAAATTGCCGCTCAGTCACCCTCAGCCCAGCTTTCAGCCTGTTCGTTCCTCCCTTACCTCACTTCCTCCTTTATTTGCCTTCTTTTCCACTCTTGGCTCTGGTAATGAGCAAGTTTAATAAAATTCCTATTAGTCCTCCAGAATCCCTTATACCTTCCTTCTTCCATGACCCTGGCCTTGGCAAGCCCTAGCTCTGAGCAAACTGTCATCTACTTTCTCTGCTCACCTATCAGGCTGCTGAATATTACTGAAGAAATCCTCAAACTTGAGTCACCTGTTTCATTCCAAAATCTGGCCTCAGTTGGGCCTGCACAGCTGTTCACAATTTTGGAATTTACCTCTGAATGAGCCTCTATCACATGCTGTATCAAACTGTTATTAGAAATCTCCAAGTCTACCCTCCTCCTCTTCTGTTTTCTTAATAATGCTCTATATGATGTAAATTTAGTCGCTTTCCCTTCTCTGTACTTCAAAATTTCAGCTTGTATTATATAATCCATCCTCTTCTTCTTTGCTCCTTTTTCAGAGGCAGGCATTTCTGTCCTGCTGATTACATGTGTCCATTCCTTTCCCAACTCCTCCAAGAATGTATTCTATTCATCATCACACCCACCTGTTCCTCAGGCATCCTTTCTCAACCTACAATTACATCCAGGTCTCCCTCATACTCATACAAATTTCCCTCAGCCAACCTACCCCCATGAGGTACCACACTTCCTGTATCTTCTTGCAATCATCAGATGGAAAAGTGTCTACACTTGATGCCTCCAACTTCAACTTTCATTTACTCCTCACTTATGTGCATCTGACCAAACAAGGTCAGTCTCTCCAAGGTCACCAATGACCAACTAGTCACATAATCTTTTTCATTAATAAGCATTTTCTCAAAGAACATTTAAGGACATGGGAAACTTCCCATGATATAATGTTAAAATTTTTTAAGTAACAAAAGTATACAGTATGGTCCCAATTTGTATTATTTAAAGTGTTGGCAAGCATGTTAACGTGTGTGTCTGTTCAGGAAGGGAGTGGGATAGTCACTAGAATAACATTCATAGAGTCAGAAAGTATATTGGTAGATGCCAGGGGCCGGCGGGTGGGAGGAGGGAGGAGGAATGGGGAGTTGGTGGTTAGTGTTTAAAGGGGACAAAGTTTCAGTTTAGGAAGATGAAAAATTGGGGAGATGGATGATGGTGAGAGTTGCACAACATGTGGATGTACTTAGTGCCACTAAACTGTACAGTTAAATATGGTTAAAATAGTATGTTTTATATTATATAACTTTTACCACAATAAAAAAAAAGCATAAAAAAAAGTGAGGGGGGAAAAAATCCACCAAAATATTAAAAGTTATCAGATTAAAAATTACTGGTAAAGAAGTCAAATTACGGGGCTTCCCTGGTGGCGCAGTGGTTGAGAGTCTGCCTGCCGATTCAGGGGACGCGGGTTCGTGCCCCGGTCCAGGAGGATCCCACGTGCCGCGGAGTGGCTGGGCCCGTGAGACGTTGCCACTGAGCCTGCACGTCCGGAGCCTGTGCTCCGCAACGGGAGAGGCCACAACAGTGAGAGGCCCGCCTACCGCAAAGAAAAAAAGGAAAAAATAATAATAATAAGTCAAATTACGGATACTTTTAATACATTTTTATGCTTTTCCAAATATTCTTTAATGAGTATTACTTTCATAATCAGAGGGGCAAAAAAGGATTGAAATATATTTTTTTCCTCATTCTTCTTTCTCAATCCCCTAACGTATCTGGCCCTATTGATTGCAAGTCCCCAGAACTCTTCCCAGGACTGTCCTCACAGATGTGCAGTCTGTGCACTCACATAGGGTCCCACACTTAGAGAGACTCTGAACTCAGTTCAGGGCTCCTTCTGTCTCCATTTTGAAATTCTCAGTACTTTTTTAACAGGGGCCCCATATTTTCATTTTGCACTAGGCCCTACAAATTATGTAGCTGGTCCTGATTCTTCCCTTAGCTACAGACACTACATTCTCTTTTTCCTACATCTCTAACCCCCCTTTTCTATTTCATTATTCCACTCACTAAATTCAGTTTTTTATAATGGTTCCCATCACCCACCTTACCCCTCTCCTTTGTTATTCTCACCAATGGCTTCAGCTTTCACTTTGTCAAATGCCACCTAAATATGCTACCTGAATCTTGAGCTTCAACTCTGTGTTTCCACCCATAATCTGGATATTTCCACAAGGATGTTCAATTAGCACTTCATACTTAACATGTCCAAAAAGGAATACAGCCTCTACTTATGTGTTCTTCCATGACCTTCTTCTTCCCCTCAACTTTATATTTTGGAAATTTACTCTTGTTGATGCATGTCGCTATAGTTCATTTATTTTCACTGCTCTATTGTATTCCACTATTTGAACATACTTCAATTTATTTCACCATTCTACTTGAGATATATATTTGGGTTCTTTGCCAGGGCAGGGGTGGGGGGGAAGGTTCATTATTTCTCGTTACATCCTGGTGCACACCTGCAAAAAAGTTTCCTGGATTATGAAGCTAGGAGTGATATTGCTATGTCATAGAGTACACACAAATTCAACTTTATTCGACAATACCAAACTGTTTTCAAAGTGGTTGCCGTCAAACTCCTAATTTATCCTGCTGCCCCCGTTTAACCCTTTACCATAAGTTTGTTTTCTATGTCTAGGGGTCTATTTCTGTTTTGTGTATAAGTTCATTTGTATCATTTTTTTTAGATTCCATGTATAAGCAATACAATATGATATTTGTCTTTCTCTGTCTGACTTACTTCACTTAGTATGATAATCTCTAGGTCCATCAATGTTGCTGCAAATGGCATTATTTCATTCTTTTTTATGGCTGAGTAATATTCTATTGTATATATGTACCACATCTTCTTTATCCATTCTTCTGTTGATGGACATTTAGATTGCTTCCATGTCTTAGCTATTGTAAATAGTGTTGCAATGAACATTGGGGTACACATATCTTTCACACTACCATATATAAAATAGATACCAACAAGGACCTACTGCATAGCACAGGGAAATATACTCAATATTTTGTAGTAACCTATAAGAGAAAAGAATCTGAAAAAGAATATATATACGTGTATAACTGAACCAATTTGCTGTACACCTGAAACTAACACAACATTGTAAATCAACTATGCTTCAATTAAAAAAAAAAGTGGTTGCCATCCGTTTACATACACTCCCACCTGCAGTATGTGAAAGTTCTTGTTGTTCTATATCCTCGCTCACACTTTATATTGTCAGATTGAAATTTGTCAGTGTCATGGTATTTCACTGTGATTTTGATTTGCATTTCCCTGATAATTAATGATAATGAACATCTTTCATATGATAATTATATATGAAAAGCATCCTGTTCTTGTAGTTCTTTTATAATCAGAAAATTGCTTTTTTTAAATTAAACTCTATACCACAGCCAGCTGTTGTCAGTGGAGAAAATTTTTTCACTCAGTCCCGAAGAAGACTAAAATCTAAAGTCCTATCCTCTCTTAGCTGTTAAACTTGACGTCAAGCAGTTCTATTTTAGGATTTGATTGAGTAATATACTCTCAAGACGATGATGTTCTGTAAAACTAGTTCTGTATGGAATCTTTCCATGCAACCAGCTCAGTGCCGTATTTAGAGACAGATTAACTTCAGGGTTAGACACAATGTAGAAGAAAAAACTCTCATGCCACCCAGCAGAACTCAGGTCCTAACTCAGCAAGAACAAGAACTAGGGAAGAAAACACAAATATCTATTGTTTGGTGAAGAGTCTACTCCACTCAGGAAAGGACATGTGGAAACCATGGGAAATGAAATTACCCTGCCAACCCCGGCCCAACCCAGCCTCACCTTTCCTATATACTTCCCCTGACACTTTCTGGAATTCCCCAGGCATGTTCTCCTCTTAAGTCACTGCTTCCTGTCTATCATTACCTAAATATTTCGCATCAGGGAAGACTAAGTATCCCGAGGCAAGGAATCCCCCAAATTGAGTTGAGGTTAATTAGCTTACAAAGTACACGTGACCATGAATTTCAAGTTCCTGAATTACAGAGATGAGATGATGATTAATTCAGTTCAATCTGACAGATATATTTTAAGTAACTACTATGCCTACCCAAAATATAATAGAACCCTTGCCACTTAAGTAAGCAAAGTTTATACATCAAGAACAAGAACGGATTTCACAGCTCTTATTCGAAAATAGAAAGACCACTATTAAGCCACACCCTTATTGCATCATATCTTTGTGCAGTATATTTAATAAAATGCTATATTTAATAAGTCTTTTCCTCACTTTTCTCCCCAGTATCTACTGTGAGAAAGCCAGCCTTGACATTTATTTCAAAAGATTCTTGGTAATTCACAATCAATTATTGCTCTACCACTCTGGCCTCTAAAGTAAAAAATAAAAATGGCTAGGTACTTTCCTGGTGATGCAGTGGTTAAGAATCCGCCTACCAATGCTGGGGAAACAGATTCGATCTCTGGTCCTGGAAGATCCCACATACCACGGAGCAACTAAGGCCATGCACCACAACTACTGAGCCTGCGGTGTAGAGCCCGCAAGCCACAACTCCTGAGCTCACGTGCCACAACTACTGAAGCCCGTGTGCCTAGAGCCCATGCTCTGCAATAACAGAAGCCACTGCAATGAGAGGCCCGTGCACCACAACTAAGAGTAGCCCTCACTCACCACAACTAGAGAAAGCCCACGAGCAGCAATGAAGACCCAACACAGCCAAAAATATATAAATAAATGTATAAAAAAATAATAATAATGGCTAAAATTTATTGAGTTCTCACTAGTGCCAGGAGTTACAGCAAGTGATAGGCATAGCATCTCATTTAAACTTCACAACAACCCTCTGAGGCATATTCTCTTTGCTGCTACTGCTGCTGTTGTTGTTTTATGAATAATTCCCATACAATAATGAGCTATATTTAAAGTATACAAGTTGATAAGTTTTAATAATGTATATTCCTCTGAGACCATCACCATAATCAAGACAATGAAAATATCCATCGCCCCAAAACTTTCCTCATGACCTTTCATAATCTTTCCTTTTCACTCCTCCCTGTTTTCTCCCTCCTTCCCATCCCAAGCAAATACTGATCACTGTAGATTAGTTTGCATTTTCTAGAATTTTTCAAAATGGAATCTCAGAGTATGTACTCTTTTTCTGGCTTTTTTACTCAGCACAATTATTCTGAGATTCATTCATATTGTTGTATTTGTCAATAGTTTTTCTGTTTGTTTGTTTTTGTTATTATTGCCTAGTTCCACATTCCATTGTCTGGATATACCATGATCTGTTTACTCATTCACCTCTGACATTTGACCTGCTTCAAGGTTTTGGCTATTACATACAAAGCTTCTGTAAACATTCACATACACATTTTTGGATGAGCAGATGCTTTCATTTCTCTTGCGTCAATATCTAGGAGAGGAAAGACTAGGTCACCTATAGGTTAGATGCATGTTTAATATTTGAGGAATCTGCCCATCCTATTCCTGCTCTAACAAATTACAAAAAAAAAAAAGTGACTGGCTTAAAACAACACAAATTTATCTCATAGTTCTAGAGGTCAAAATTTTGAGGTCAAGGTGTTGGCCAGGCTGCGTTCCTTCTGGAGGATTCAGGGGAAATTTTATTTGCTTTCTCTTATTAACCACTGATCTGCCTGCATTCCCTAGGCTCATGGTCGCTTTCTCTAACTTCCTGCTTCTGTGATCACATCTCCTACTACTGACTCTTATCCCATACCTCCCTCTTATAAGGACCTTTGTGATTATATTATACTCATCTGGATAATCCAGGATAATCCCCTGGATCTCTAAGATCTTTCACTTAATCACATCTACAAAGTCCCTTTATCATGAAATCTACACACAGGTTCCAGGCATTAAGATATGAACATTTCTGAGGAGCCATTATTCAACCCACCAATCTGTCTTCTGAAGAGGTTGTATCATTTTACATCCCCATCAGGGGGATAAGGGAGTTCTAGTTCCTCCACATCCTTACCAACACTTGTTAGTCATTTTTATGTTAATCATTCTAATAGGTTTATGTTGAAGTCTCATTGTCATTTTAATTTGTACTTCTTGAATAACAGATGTTGAACATCTTTTCATATACTTCTTTGCCATTTGTAAATCTTCTTAGGTGAAGTGTCTGTTCACATCTTTTTCCATTTATTTATTGCCCATTTTGTGGTTGTTTTGCTGTTGGATTTTAAGAGTTCTTTATATATTCTGAATACAAATCTGTTATTAGATATGATTTGCAATATTTTATGCCAACCTGTGGCTTCTCTATTTGTTCTCTTAACAGTGTCTTTCAAAGAGCAGAAGTTTTTCATTTTGATTAGGTTCAATTTATAAAGTTTTTCTTTCATAAGTTGGGCTTTTGGTGTCGTATCTAAAAAATCTTTGCCTAATCTAAAGTCAAAAAGATTTTCTCTTGTGTTTTTTTCTAGACCTTTTATAGTTTTAGTTCTTATGTTTAGGTTTATTGCCCATTTTGAATCAAGCTTTGTCTATAGTGCAAGACATGAATTAAAGTTCTTTGTTTTGCCTATAAATATCTAATTGTTCTAGCACCACTGGTTGAAAAGTCCAACCTTTCTCCACTGAATTGCCTTTGTGCCCTCAGTTGTCTATATATGTGTGTGAGTCTATTTTCACAACCTCTGGTCTATTACATTCATCTATTTTTCTATCTGTATACCATTAGCACACTGTCTAGGTTACCATAATTTATAATACTTGAAAGCAGACAATGTTAAGTCCTCCAACTTTGTTCTTTTCTCAGTTGTCTTTTGGGTCTTTTGCCTTTTTTGCCTTTTTCATTTGAATTTTATAATTATCTTGCAATGCATATGTAAAAGCCTGTGGGAATTATGATTGGGATTATATTAAATTTCTAGATCATTTTGAGGAGAAATGACATCATGGCAACATTGATTCTCCTGACCGATGAACACTGTATATCTTTCCATTATTGAGTTCTTCTCAACAATGTTTTTGTAGATTTCAGTATATACATGTCTTACTTACCTTTTGTCAAATATAACTCTAAGTATTTTCATATTTTGATGGTATTTTAAATAGTGGATTTTTCTTTCAAATTCTGATTGTTCATTGCTAGTTTATACAAATACAATTGATTTTTGTGTATTGATGTTGCATCTTACAAACTTGATAACTCATTTATTAGATCTAGTAGTTTTTTATTTTAACATCTTTATTGGAGTATAACTGCTTTACAATGGTGTGTTAGTTTCTGCTGTATAACAAAGTGAATCAGCTATACATATACATATATCCCCATACCTCTTCCCTCTTGCGTCTCTTTCCTACCTCTAGGTGTGTCCTCTAGGTGGACACAAAGCACCCAGCTGATCTCCCTGTGCTATGCGGCTGCTTCCCACTAGCTATTTTACATTTGGTAGTGTATATATGTCCATGCCACTCTCTCACTTCATCCCAGCTTACCCTTCCCCCTCCCTGTGTCCTCAAGTCCGTTCTCTACATCTGCATCTTAATTCCTGTCCTGCCCCTAGGTTCTTCAGAACTTTTTTTTTTTAGATTCCATATATATGTGTTAGCATATGGTATTTGTTTTTCTTTTTCTGACTTACTTCACTCTGTATGACAGTCTCTAGGTCCATCCACCTCACTACAAATAACTCAATTTCGTTTCTTTTTATGGCTGAGTAATATTCCATCGTATATATGTGCTACATCTTATTTATCCATTCATCTGTCAGTGGACACTTAGGTTGCTAGTAGCTTTTTTTAGACATTGAATCTTCTACATAGAATATTATGTTGTCTGTGAATAAAGACAGTTTTATTTCTTCTTTTCCAAACTGAATGTCTTTTTTCTCCTTTGGTTTATGTTATAAATTTCCTTATAACTACTAATTTAGTGGCATCCAACAGATTTTCATATGTTGTGATGTCATTTTCATTCAGTTCACAGTTCCTTCTAATTTCCCTTTTGATTTTTCTTCTTTGACCCATGTGTAATTTAGAAATGTGTTGTTTGGTTTCCAAATATTTGGTGGTTTTCCAGAGATTCTTCTGTTATTGATTTCTAATTTAGTTCCACTGTGGCCAGAGAACATACTTTGTATAACTTCTATCTTTTTAAAGATATTGAGACTTCTATGGCCCAGAATATGATCTTCGTAAATATTCTATACGCACTTGAAAATAAATGTCTGCACCTGAAAATAAACTGCTAGTATTGAGTGTTCTATAAATGCCAATTAGGTCAGGCTGGTTAATTGTCTTTCAAGTCATATATTTTAACAAGTTTTCTGTCTTGTTTTATCAACTATTGAGAGAATTATATTGAAATATCTGATTATAATTGTGGATTTGTCTATTTCTCCTTGCAGTTCTGTTTTTATTTCATGTATTTTGAAGCAAAGCTCTCTGTTCTGTTATCGAGAGTATGAACCTTCAGGAACATTATTTCTTCCAGATAAATTGACACCTCTATTATTATGTAGTGACCTTCTTTATCCCAAGTAATAATCTTTGCTCTGAAATCTACTTTATGTTATTAATATAGCCACTCCAACTTTCTTTTGACTAATGTTAACATATCGTTTTTCAACCTTTTATTCTTTATCTTCATGTGTCTTTGTATTTAAAGTGCATTTCTTGTAGACAACATATAGTTAGATCTTCCTTTTAATCCAGTGTGACAATTTCTACCTTTTAATTGGGGTGTTTAGTCCATTTACAATTAACGTGACTATTAATACAGTTAGATTTAAGCCTATCATCTTGCTGCTTTTTCTATTTGTCTCATGTAATATTTGTTCTTTTTTTATTTTCTGCCTTTTTCTAAATTAATTGAATATTTTTTATAATTGCATTTTATCTCCTTTGTTGACAATATTAACTAAAACTTCTGTTTCAACAGTATACATTCATTTGCCCATTTCAGCTTCTGTGTTACTTTTGTCACACATTTTATTTCTACATATATATATTGCTTTCTATATATGTATATTAGCTTCTACATATGTTTATTAGTTTTCTAGTTTTCTGCATAACAAATTACCATAAACTTAGAGGCTTAACACCACACCCATTTATTATCTCACAGTTCTATAAGAAGTCTGGGATGACCTGGCTAGGTATTGTGCATGGGGTCTCACAGGCTGAAATCAAGATGTAAGCCCACTGTGTTCTCATCTGGAGCATGAGGTCTTCTCCCAATCTTCTTACTGACAATTCAATTCCTGTGGTTTTAGGGCTGAGGTCCCCATTTCCTTGTTGATGGTAGACAAGGGGTCATTCTCAGTTCCTTGTGGCCACTCTCCAATCTTCGCACATGAACTCCTCTATCTAAAAAGTCATCACCAATACATCAAATCCTTCTTGTGCTTTCAATCTCTCTGCCTTCCTTTCAGCTACCAGATGGAGAAAATGCCCTGCTTTTAAAAGTATTCATACAATTAGTTAGGTCCACCTGGATAATCTCCCTATCTCAAGGTCAGGTATGCTATAAAACATAACATGGAAGATCATTAGAATATAACACAACAATAATGATACCATCATATTCAATGGTGCCAGAGATTAGAGCATGGTTCTTGGGAGATATTTTTTTAATAGATCTTTATTGGAGTATAATTGCTTCACAATACTGTGTTAGTTTCTGTTGTACAACAAAGTGAATAAGCCATATGCATACATATATCCCCATATCCCCTCTGTCTTGCGTCTCCCTCCCACCCTCCCTATCCCACCTCTCTAGGTCATCACAAAGCACTGAGCTGATCTCCCTGTGCTATGCTGCTGCTTCCCACTAGCATCCATTTTACATTTGTTAGTGTATGTATGTCAATTCTACTCTCTCACTTCGTCCCAGCTTCCCCTTCCCCCACTATGGCCTCAAGTCCGTTCTCTATGTCTATGTCTTTATTCTTGCCCTGCCACTAGGTTCATCAGTACCATTCTTTTAGATTCCATGTATATGTTAGCATATGGTATTTGTTTTTCTCTTTCTAACTTACTTCACTCTGTATGACAGACTCTAGGCCCATGCACCTCACTACAAATAACTCAATTTCATTTCCTTTTATGGCTAATATTGCATTGTATATATGTGCCATGTCTTCTTTATCCATTCACCTGTCGACAGACATTTAGGTTGGTTCCATGTCCTGGCTACTGTAAATAGTGCTGCACTGAATATTGAGGTGCATGTCTCTCTTTGAATTATGGTTCTCTCAGGGTATATGCCCAGTAGTGGGGTTGCTGGGCCATATGGTAGTTCTATTTTTAGTTTTTTAAGGAACCTCCATACTGTTCTCCATAGTGGTTGTATCAATTTACATTCCCACAAACAGTGCATGAGAGTTCCTTTTTCACCACACCCTTTCCAGCATTTATTGTTTCTAGATTTTTTGATAATGGCCATTCTGACCGGTGTGAGATGATACCTCTTTGTAGCTTTGATTTGCATTTCTCTAATAATTAGTGATGCTGAGCATCTTTCCATATGCCTCATGGCCATCTGTGTGTCTTCTTTGGTGAAATGTCTATTTAGGCCTTCTGTCCATTTTTTAATTGAATTGTTTGGTTTTTTTTGATATTGAGCTCCATGAGCTGTTTGTATATTTTGGAGATTAATCATTTGTCCATTGTTTCATTTGCAAATATTTTCTCCCATTCTGAGGGTTGTTTTTTCATCTTGCTTATGGCTTCCTTTGCTGTGCAAAAGCTTTTAAGTTTAATTAGGTTCCATTTGTTTATTTTTGTTTTTATTTCCATTACTCTAGGAGGTGGATCACAAAAGATCTTTCTGTGGTTTATGTCACTGTCTGCAGATGACATGATACTATACATAGAAAATCCTAGAGATGCCATCAGAAAACTACTAGAACTAATCAACGAATTTGGTAAGGTTGCAGAATACAAAATTAATGCACAGAAATCTCTTGCATTCCTATACACTAACAATGAAAAATCAGAAAGAGAAATTAAGGAAACAATCCCATTTACCATCACAACAAAAAGAATGAAATACCTAGGAATAAACCTACCTAAGGAGGTGAAAGACTTGTACTCAAAAAACTATAAAACACTGATGAAAGAAATCATAGATGACATAAACAGATGGAGAAATATACCATGTTCTTGGATTGGAAGAATCAACATTTTAAAATGACTATACTACCCAAAGCAATCTACAGATTCAATGCTATCCCTATCAAACTACCAATGGCATTCTTCACAGAATTAGAACAAAAAATTTTACAATTCATATGGAAACACAAAAGACCCCAAACAGCCAAAGCAATCTTGAGAAAGAAGAATGGAGCTGGAGGATTCAGGCTCCCCGACTTCAAACTATACTACAAAGCTACAGTAATCAAGACAGTATTGTACTGGCACAAAAACAGAAATATAGATCAATGGTACAGGATAGAAAGACCAGAGATAAACCCATGCACATATGGTCACCTAATTTACAACAAAGGAGGCAGGAACATACAATGGAGAAGACAGCCTCTTCAATAAGTGGTGCTGGGAAAACTGGACAGCTACATGTAAAAGAATGAAATTAGAAAACTACCTAACACCATACACAAAAATAAACTCCAAATGGATTAAAGACCTAAATGTAAGAGCAGACACTATAAAACTCTTAGAGGAAAACATAGGAAAAACATTCTTTGGGGGATATTTTTAAAATTCTCCCTACCACAATATGTTATAAACCTCACACCACATTGTTATTATCTTTTTAATATTTAATTTTCTTTCAAAATATTTAAATAAGAAGAATATCTTATATATTTACCCATGTAGTTAGCATGTCCAGTGCTCTTCATTCACTGTGCAGATCCATATTTCCATCTGCTGTCTTTTTCCTTCTGATTAAACAAGTTTGTTTGTTTGTTTTAACATTTCTTGTTATGCAGTTCTGCTCATGAATTCTTTAGGCTTTTGCATGTCTAAAAATTCACCTATGTTTCTCAAAGATATTTTTACTGGGTATATAATTCTCAGCAACAGTTTTTCATTTTGGTACATCAAGATGTTGAGTCACCATCTTCTCAACTGCATTGTTTATGATGAAAAATCTGTTACCATCATTATCTTTGTTCCTCTATGCATAGTATATCATCCTTTACCACTTATAAGATTTTCTCTATCACTATTTTAGCAATTTGATAATGATGTGCCTTTGTGTAGTTTTCTTCAAGTTGCTTGTGTTTGGATTTCAACAAATTTCTTGAATCTGTAGGTTTATAATTTTCACTAAATTTGGAAAACTCTCAACCATTATTTCTTCAAATACTTTTCTGTATTTTCCTTTTTCAGGAACTTGTATTACATCTACATTAAGCTGCTTTAAGTTGCCTGAAGGTTCACTGATGCTCTGTTCATTTTTTATTCCTTTTTTCTCTGTGTGTTTCATTTTGGATTGTTTCTATTGCTGTGTCTTCAGGTTTATTATTTTTTTCTGCAATGTCTAATCTGCCATTAACTCCATTTACTGTATTTATTATCTCTGACATTGTAATTTTAATCTCTAGAAGTGGATCTGGGACTGTTTTATGTCTTCTATGTTCTAATTTTATTGAACATATAGAATATAGTTATGTAACTGTTTAAATGCCCATCTGCTAATTCTAACATCTGTACCAGTTATAGATTGGTTTTGATTGATTTTTCTCCTCATTATGGGTCATATTTCCCTGCATCTTTGCATGTCTGGTAATTTTTGATGGGGCACCAGACACTGTGCATTTTATTTTGTTGAATGCTGAATATTTTGTTGTTCTAAAAATACTCTTGAGCTTTGTTTTAGGATGCAGTTAAGTTACTTGAAAACAGTTTGATCATTTCAGATCTTGCCTTTAAAATTTGTTAGGCAGAACCAGAACTGTGTTTATTCTAGATCTAATTATTTCTCACTATAGAAGCAAAAATCTTTGAGTACTCCACCTGTGAATTATGACATTTTCTAGTCTAGTGAGAACACACGATTCCTGGCCCTGTGTGAGTACTGAGCACTGTTCCCTCTACTCCTTTTCAGTGTTTTTGGTGTTTTTCTCCAATCCTGAATAATTTTTCAAACACAGGTTCTGGTCAGAACACAAATAAATACTTGATCATGTCCTTCTGCAGCTCTGCAGAGTTCAAATATCTGAAAATACCTTGTACTTTCATTCTAAATAACCCAAGGATATTCTTGCCCCTGTCATATATCTCAGCACTATACTGTCATAATCCCTAAACCACTTCCAGCAGTGTGTACACTACTTAAAAATCAGAGTACTTTCTCTAAGTAGGTGCTACATCACCTTTGATAATCTAAAACCTGTTACAGAACTTAAAGATTTTCATTTTTATCTCATACAGCACTTTTCACAATAAAATATTGACTACAGGTGTATCATTAATTTTCTTGAAGGTCATATGCATTCAGAACTTCCTAGAGTGATGTCATCTCCTTGCCCATTGCTTGCCCATATTACAGCCCACTCAGGTGGTTCAAATGACTTTTCTGATGGGGCACTCCTACAAGACAAAACAATTCAGGGTCCCATTGAGGGACCCAGGTATTTATATTTAACAGGACAGAATGGTGACTTAGCTTCCTTTTTGGTAAAGTGAAAAAATTTAAACCAGAAATGTGAGTATCCCTAAATAATAATGTCCTTAAATAACACTAAAAAGCATTATTTCAGTTTGCTTTATCTTAATTTCTGGTGATACTTAATCAGCACTGGCTTGGAATACTATAGCTTTAGGTAGTTTACATTGTTGGGCATTTAATGACCTGTAGAGAAATACTTGAGAAATTAGCACTCAAAACTACCCAACAATCCTTTTTTAGTCCTTTTACAAAGTAGTGATGTCACCTTCTAATTTCTCTTTTTACAAACCAGATGTTCAAGTACTACTATTAAGCGTTCTATTTCATAATGCAGAAGACTGAAAGACTTTTGTTGTCATGATGGTCTGTTTTCTTTGGTGATGGACAGCCATAGGAACCTCCTCAATGAGGCAACCCCTTGGAGAGCACTCTGTTCAAATGACTCTTCTCTCTGCCTTCTTCACCTTCAGTTAAGCCTGTCAATAGTCTCTTTGTTCTCAAAACAAAACTACTACCACCACCACAACAACAATAAAAAAAAGAATGTTGGGGAAATCTTCCTCCTTTTCTGAGGTGCTATCTGCTGTCTCTCTTTCTCACCATCAAACTTTTTCAAATGCTTGCCACCTCCACTTCCTCATTCACTACTCATTCCAAACTCCTTATAATCTGGCTTTTGCCCTCCATTAATTTACACACTATAGTGTTGTCTGAAGCTAGACTATCTCAGAGGTCATCATCTGATCAGTTAGTAACAAACCAAATCCTCTTTCGCCTTTACAACTCTGCAACACTTAACATAACAAATCATCCTTTCTTGAAACTCTTCTCCTATTGCCTTTATGACACAACACTCTTTCAGTGTTCCTCTCACATCTGCAAAACAATCTCTCTGCCTACTTATCAGGCTCCTTTTTCTGCCCTGAACCCCTAATGCTTAATAAATATATAAGTAATCAATAAATATAAGATGTCAAATTAATCAGTCAATTCACCAAACTTTAATGCTTCATAAAGGGAAAAAATGATGTGTGAGATGGATTCCTTGATCTCTCAAATAATTTCAGTGCAAGGAGTATGTAATCAATGTTGCGTGGGTGATAATTTCAGTGCAAGGAGTATTAATCAATGTTGCGTGGGTGATAATTTCAGTGCAAGGAGTATTAATCAATGTTGCGTGGGTGAAGAGATAATCAGTGCTCTAAGGCAGTCTTGCTTAGAGTGAGGATGACTGGGGGGTCTTCTTGAAGTATTTGGTGTTTGAGATAGACCTGGAAGAATAGGTAGGATTTTGTAAGTAAAGGTGCAGAGGAATAGATTCTGAGTTCAGTGTGAACAAAGGCATAGAGAGGCAGGAAAGTACGAGGTGTTCAGATAATAATGAGAAGAACAGTTTGACCAAAGGAGAGAGTTCATGTGAGGGATACTGAGAGATAAAGCTGGAAAGGCAGATTAGGATTAGATTATGTAATCTTTGTCCCATTGGTGGGTGGAGCTGGTGACAACTGCCAGGGAACAATGAACATTGGCCTTGCCAGCATCAAAATTATCAGCTACTCACTTGACCATGATGACTGTGGGCATTCTCCCACTTCTCCACAGTTCCCTATGGCAGCATGTTATCTTATAAGAGTCAGTTCCAGATTTTCTTTTCTTGCAGTTTATTCAACCATTAATTTATTCAAACATTCATTTTAAAACCTACTATATTCCAAACATTGTGCAAGATTCTAAGGATTCCAAAATAAATAGCCTTGCTTCTGTTCCCAGGAGAGTCACATTTCAGTAAAATGCCAGGCTTTAGTTTTTTCTTGGCTAAAAATGTTATGCAGATGACATGAAGTCTTATTTGGGGTACAATCTAAATAAGTTTGTGTTTCATCTGTTTTGTTTTGTTTTGGTCATTTATTGGACTTGTCAGTTAATATATATTATTTTTAAAAAGGAAAGGGAGCTAGTCATTCTCATTCTCACTTTAATAAAAGTACATCAAAAAGGACTTTCTCCCTATGGAAAGAGTAGCAGATCTATGTGATTCAGTTATTTACTTACCATCTTCTCCAGGAAGGAAAATGCCAGAATTGTTTTACTCCTAGGTATATTTTAGTGTGTGGCTAGAGTAATGCCCTGAAATATTCAGATTTTATTTAACCTAGAAACTCTAGCAGTTTCAGAGGTAGTAACACTGTTTGGAATGTTTTTTCTGAACACAGTTACAGTAAATGATAACTGAGATTCTGCCTCCCACCCCCAACCTCTAACCTAACTCACAAACTATGAAGTAATGCTCCCAAATTATTTTTTTTTGTCCTTCTGGGGAAGAGGAAGAAGAATAGATAAGGGATTTTCTCTCTTGGATTCTTTGTGACTTCAGAAGCTTAAGATATTAATTATACTACTCTCGCATGAAACTGCTGACACCATTATTTTGGTGCCCATGAACTTCCTCTTTCCCGTCATCATTTCCTCTTTAAAAGCTGTTTCCTATTACTGTCAATACTCTTTTTTATATAACAGTTATATTTTTAAAAGGCGGCAGATGAGCCTGCCCATAAAGCTGACATAGTTATCAAGTGGAAAATCAAATGTAGCAGCAACGTAGCAAGGGCAGGTTTCATAATCAGTATCCTCTTTCCCCCTAAAATAACAAATGAATGTTTTCTTAATAGCATCTTCATTGGTTTTAATGACTGCTGAGAGGGAGATATTTAACAGGGGAATTATATGGAAGTCCAGAGAATGCCCATCTGGGGCTTACTGGATTGTTCTGATGGCACAAGGTAATTCTTTGGGAAATAGAGTCAGCAAGCAGGATCACTTACTAATCATCAGGAAAATGCAAGTCAAAACCACAATGAGATATTACCTCACACCTGTCAGAATGGCTATCATCAAGAAGACAGGAAATAAGAAGCGTTGACGAGGATGCGGAGAAAAGGGAACGTTCCTGCACTATTGGTGGGAATATAAATTGGTCTAGCCACTTGGAAAACAGTATGGAGGTTCTTCAAAAAATCTAAAATAGAACTACCGTATGATCCAGCAATTCCACTACTGGGTATTTATCCAAAGAAAACAAAAATACTAAATTGAAAGCATACCTGCACCCCTGTGTTTGCTGCAGCATTATTTACAATAGCCAAGATACGGATGCAAACTAAGGATCCATAGATGGATGAATAGATAAAGAATATGATACACAATATAACGGAATATTATTCAGTCATTAAAAAAATGAGGGCTTCCCTGGTGGCGCAATGGTTGAGAGTCCGCCTGCCAATGCAGGGGACGCAGGTTCGTGCCCCGATCTGGGAAGATCCCACATGCCGCGGAGCGGCTGGGCCCATGAGCCATGGCCGCTGGGCCTGCGCGTCCGCAGCCTGTGCTCCGCAACGGGAGAGGCCACAACAGTGAGAGGCCCGCGTACCGCAAAAAAAAAAAAAAAAAAATGAAATCCTGCCATTTGTGACAACATGGATGGACTTGAGGGCATTATGCTAACTGAAATGAGTCAGACAAAGAAAGACAAATATACTATATGACCTCACTTATATGTGGAATCTAAAAAACACAAAATAAAACAAACAACAACAACAGATAAAAAAACCTCACAGAAACAGAGAACAGATAAGTGGTTGCCAGAGGCAGGTGATAGATCTTAAAATTCTCATCATAAGAAAAAAAATTGTAACCAAGTATGGTGATGAATGTCAACTAGACATTATGGTGATCATTTCACAATATATACATATATTGAATTATTGTGCTGTATACCTGAAACTAATATAATGCTATGTGTCAATTATATCAACAAAATAAAAATAATAAACCTAGAATCTATAGATTTATGAGCCATGGTCCCCTAGAAAATGTCACATAAACCAGGGTATAAAACAGAGATGTATCATAGACTAAATACTCCCACAATATGAGATAATGTCTCAATACCTCACTTAGAGATCTTGTCTACTCTGAACTAGATAACATGTATTTGATGTAGAAAGGAAAACACTGAGAGCCACCTTAGCATCTCAGATCTCTTGCTGCTTTTTCTGAGCCTCTTTATTATTTCTATACTGAAATTATTATTAACACTTGACACTGGCTAATATTTCTGATTCTTGTGAGCCTGTCTGACAACCTGATCCTTTGTTTTAGCTCACACTCCTAGGAATGAACAGTCCTATGCCTGCTGTCATCCCTGGCAGAGCAGAAGTAAAAGAAGGAGTCTTCCTTTGACATGGGAGGAAAAACTTTTAATAAAGTTTTAATGCTGGTGATTCAAGCCTCTAAAATCCCCAGACACAAAGAGAATCTGCACCCATCTGCCAACACTTATCCATAGGCCTTCTCCATGTGCTCACAAGAAAGACTGGAGTCAGATAAGAGGAACTGAGAAAGAATGCCAAGGCCCAAGCATAAGAGACATTTGTCTGAGGGAAGAACAGAAGAACTAAGAGAAATCCTCCAGGCACTCTAGGTCTTCATTAAGTATGAAGAAGGGGTCACCTGTAGCTGGGATGGGGCAAAAGAGCTGAGAGAACCCTTTTGAGGTGCAAGCATGTGAAGCCTGCTCAAGTCTGAGAACAGGAGGATTAAAAGAAATTTTCCAGGAACTCTAGTCCTTACACTGAGTACAAGGCAACAGAAGTGTATCACTGAAGAACAGGCAGAACAACTGAGAGAGACCCCGTCTGAGATGCAGATACCAGGGTTCTGATCAAATTTGATGCCAGGGCTAAAGAGCTGAGAAAAATATTCTGGTCACTTTGGGCCTCAGCAGCAGCCACCTGTTGTTGAGGAAAACAATATAACTGAGAGAGACTCCCTGACATGCAGGCATGTAGGGCTGCTGAATGCTAAAAGCAAGGAAAGATCCAGGCACATATATCTCATGCTTGCTACAGAGAAGATCCTTATCTCACCTTCAAATAATTTAAAGCCATTGGTGAACTGAATCCAATTGAAGTAACCACTAAATCCAAAGCGAGCTCAACCACAGACTAGATTAACTCAGTCTCCTAGTGGGCTGACAAAAGGAGAGATGTGACTTTCATGAGCAAAAATATTATTTACTTCAAGATCTCATGCTCTTTACACTCAGAGTTTAAAATTCAATCAAAAATTATGAGACACATAAAGAAGTAAGGTCATTTAACTTATCCCTAGGAAAGTGTTATGAACTGAATTGTGTTCCCCCCTCTCCCCTAAAATAAAAAAAATAAAAAAACTCATAGATTGAAGCCCTAAGCTCCAATGTGATTGTATTTGGAGAGAGGGCCTTTAAGAAGGTAATTAAGGTTAAGTGAGATCATAACGGTCAGGTCCTAATATGATAAGATTTGTATCCTCATAAGAAGAGGAGGGACACCAGAGACCTTACTCTCTCAGTGCATACACAGAGGAAAGGCCATGTGAGAACACTATGAGAAGGTGGCCACCTGCAAGCAAGGAAGAGAAGACTCACCAGAAACCAACCCTGCTGGCACCTTGAGCTCAGGCTTCTAGCCTCCAGAACTGTGAGAAAATGAATATCTGTCATTTAAGCCACCCAGTCTGTAGCTTGTTATTGCAGCTGAGCTAACTAATATAGAGAGAAAACACTCAATAAAATCAGATCTAGATATAAATCAGAGATTAGAATTATTAGACAGGGATTTTAAAGTAACTATAATGAACATATTACAGGGTCTAATGAACAAGGAGAAAAACATACATGTACAGATGGGAAATTTCAGCAGAGATATAGAAACTATGTACAAAGCTATGGTACAAATGAACTTATTTACAAAACAGAAATAGAGTCACAGATGTAGAAAACAAACTTATGGTTACCGGGGAGGAAGCGGGGGTGAGGGTTGGGTATAAATTGGGAGACTGGGATTGACATATACACACTACTATATATAAAATAGATAACTAATAACTTATCTTATTAGTACTAAGAAGGGAACACTTCTCAGTACTCTGTAATGACCTATATGGGAAAAGAATCTAAAAAAGAGTAGATATGTATAACTGATTCACTTTGCTGTACAGCAGAAACTAACACAACATTGTAAATCAACTATACTCTAACAAAAAAAATTTTTTTAAGCTAATGGAAATGCTAGAAATAAAAATAAAATTAGACAAATAAATATATTTTTCAGTGGGCTTATCAGCAGGCTGGACACAGCAGAAAAAAATCACTGAATTGAAAGTAATTATCAATATTCAGGCTAGGAGGGCAGACAACAAGTAATGGCTGATTTCTCATCTAAATTAATGGAATCCAGAGGACTATGGAATTTTTTTTAAGTGCTGAAAGACATAAGTTAATTTAGCATTCTATGACCAGAAAAACTATTCATCAAAATTGAAAGTGAAATAAAGACATTTCTGACACACAAAACTACAAAAAAAGTTTCACCTGCACACCTGAATTACAAGATATGCTAAAAGAAGTTTCTTAAGCTGAAAGGAAATGATTCCAGATGGAAATCCAGTTCTGCAAGAAGGAATGAGAAACAAACAAAAAAAGTAAATACTTTAGAAAATATATGACTTTTTAAAGCTTATTCATACATATATTTTTAAATCTCTTTAAAGGAATATTGATTGTTAAAAACAAAAATAATACTCTTGTAACATTTACTATCTATGTAAAAATAAAATATATAACAAAAAAGCAAAAAAGTCAGGAGTGAAAACTGTAAGGTTTTACAATTTATGAAGCAGAAGAACATTTTTTGAAAGTTAGCAGTAATAAATTAAAGTCAATAGCAGAGGCAAAATGTAATACTAAATATACTCAATTTAGGAGAACAGATAGAAAAGGAGAAAGAAGAAAATGATGCATAAAAGGAAAACAGAAAACAAACACAAGGTGATAGAGTTAAGCCCAACATATTTCTAATGATATTAACAGTAAATAGATAGAAACTAATTAAAAATGTGCTGTTTTCAGAGACCTTCAAAATGGTGGACGAGTAAGACGTGAAGATCACCTTCCTCCCAACAAAAACATCAGAAACACATCTACATATGGAACAACCTCTACAGAACACCTACTGAACACCAGCAAAAGACCTTAGAATTCCCAAAAGATTTTTTTTTCCTTTTTCTCTTTCTGTGAGTGTGTAACTGCATGTTTTTGTGTGATTTTCTCTGTATAGCATTGCTTTTACCATCTGTGCTAGGGTTCTGTCTGTCCAGATTTTTTGTTTTTTGTTTTTTTAGTATAGTTTTTAGTGCTTGTTACCATTGGTGGATTTGTTTTGTTTTTGGTTTGGTTGCTCTCTTCTATCATTCTTTCTTTCTTTTTTATTTATTACCTTTTAAATTTTTTAAATTTTTAATAATTCTTTTACTTTTCACTTTATTTTATTTTATTATATATTTTTTTCTCTCTTTATTTTTTCCGGCTTTCCTTCTGAGCAATGTGGCTGACAGGGTCTTGGTGCTCTGGCCAGGCATGAGGCCTGTGCCTCTGAGGTGGGAGAGCCGAGTTCAGGATATTGGTCCACCAGACAACTCGCGGCTCCATGTAATATCAAACAGCAAAAGCTCTCCCAGAGATCTCCATCTCAACACTAAGACCCAGCTCCACTCAATGACCAGCAAGCTACATTGCTGGACACCTTATGCCAAACAACTAGCAAGACAGGAACACAACGCCACCCATTAGCAGAGAGCTACCTAAAATCATAATAAGGTCACAGACACTCCAAAACACACCAAAGGATGTGGTCCTGCCCACCAGAAAGATAAGATCCAGCCTCATCCACCAGAACACAGGCAGCAGTCCCCTCCACTGATTGTGTAGGAAACCTACACAATCCACTGAACCAACCTTAGCCACTGGGGGCAGACATCAAAAACAATGGTAACTACCAACCTGCAGCCTGCAAAAAGGAGACCCCAAACACAGGAAGTTAAGCAAAATGAGAAGACAGACAAACACACAGCAGATGAAGGAGCAAGGCAAAAACCCACCAGACCAAACAAAAAAAGAGGAAATAGGCAGTCGATCTGAAAAAGAATTCAGAGTAATGATAGTAAAGATGATCCAAAATTTTGGAAATAGAATGGAGAAAATACAAGAAAGGTTTAACAAGGACCTAGAAGAGCAAGCAAACAATGATGAATAACACAATAAATGAAACTAAAGTTCTCTAGAAGAAATCAATAGCGGAATGACTGATGAAGAACAGAGAAGTGACCTAGAAGAGAAAATAATGGAAAAAACTACGACAGAGCAGAATAAAGAAAAAAGAATAAAAAGAATTGAGAACAGTCCCAGAGACCTCTGGAACAATATTATATGCACCAATATTCAAATTATAAGGGATCCAGAAGAAGAAGAGAAAAAGAAAGGGACTAAGAAGGTATTTGAAGAGATTATAGTTGAAAACTTCCCTAATATGGAAAAGGAAATAGTTAATCAAGTGCAGGAAGCACAGAGAGTCACATACAGGATAAATCCAAGGAGAAACACAACAAGACACATATTAATAAAACTATCAAAAATTAAATAAAAGAAAAAATATTAAAAGCAGCAAGGGAAAAACATCAAATAACATACAAGAGAATCCCCATTAGGTTAACAGCTGATCTTTCAGCAAAAACTCTGCAAGCCAGAAAGGAGTGGCAGGCCATATTTAAAGTGATGAAAGGGAAAAAACTACAACCAAGATTACTCTATCCAGCAAGGATCTCATCCAGATTTCATGGAGAAATTTAAAACTTTACAGACAAGCAAAAGCTAAGAAAATTCAGCAGCACCAAAACAGCTTTACAACAAATGCTAAAGGAACTTCTTTAGGCAGGAAACACATGAGAAGGAAAACACCTACAATAACAAACCCCAAAAAGTTAAGAAAATGGTAATAGGAACATAAATATCAATAACTACCTTAAATGTAAATGGATTAAATGCTCCAACCAAAAGTCATAGACTGGCTGAATGGAAACAAAAACAAGACCCATATATATGCTGTCTACAAGAGACCCACGTCAGCCCTGGGACACATACAGACTGAAAGTGAGGGGATGGGAAAAGATATTCTATGCAAGTGGAAATCAAAAAAAGCTGGAGTTGCAATTCTCATATCAGACAAAATAGACTTTAAAATAAAGACTATTATAAGAGATAAAGAAGGGCACGACATAATGATCAAGGGTTCAATCCACGAAGAAGACATAACAGTTGTAAAAATTTATGCACTCAATATGGGAGCATTAAAATACATAAAGCAAATGTTAACAGCCATAAAAGGGGAAATAGAAAGTAACACAATCATAATAGGGGACTTTAACACCCCACTTTCACCAATGGACAGATCATCCAAAATGAAAATAAATAAGGAAACACAAGCTTTAAATGATACATTAAACAAGATGGACTTAACTGATATTTAAAAGACATTCCATTCAAAAACAACAGAATACACTTGCTTCTCAAGTGCTCATTGAACATTTTCCATGATAGATTATACCTTGGGTCACAAATCAAGCGTTGGTACATTTAAGAAAATTGAAATCGTATCAAGCATCTTTTCTGAAAACAATGCTATGAGACCAGATACCAATTACAGGAAAAATCTGTAAAAAATACAAAAACATGGAGGTTAACCTATACACTACTAAATAACCAAGAGATCACTGAAGTATTCAAAGAGGAAATCAAAAAATACCTAGAAACAAATGACAATGAAAACATGACAACCCAAAACCAATGGGATCCAGCAAAAGCAGTTCTAACAGGGAAGTTTAGAGTAATACAGTCCTACCTCAAGAAATAAGAAACATCTCAAATAAACAACCTAACCATACACGTAAAAAATTAGAGAAAGCAGAACAAAAAAAGAAAACCCAAAGTTAGCAGAAGGAAAGAAATCATACAAATCAGATCAGAAATAAATGAAAAAGAAATGAAGGAAACGATAGCAAAAATCAATAAAACTAAAAGCTGGCTGTTAGAGAAGATAAAGAAAATTGATAAACCATTAGCCAGACTCATCAAGAAAACAAGGGAGATGATTCAAATCAAAAGAATTAGAAATGAAAAAGAAGTAACAACTGACACTGCAGAAATACAAAGGATCATGAGAGACTACTACAAGCAACTATACACCAATAAAATGGACGACCTGGAGGAAATGGACAAATTCTTAGAAAGCACAACCTTCTGAGACTGAACAAGGAAGAAATAGAAAATATAACAGACCAGTCACAAGCACTGAAATTGAGACTGTGATTAAAAATCTTCCAACAAACAAAAGCCCAGGATGAGATGGCTACACAAGCAAATTCTATCAAACATTTAGAGAAGACCTAACACCTATCCTTCTCAAACTCTTCCAAAATACAGCAGAAGGAGGAACACTCCCAAACTCATTCAATGAGGCCACCATCATTCTGACACCAAAACCAGACAAAGATGGCACAAAGAGAGAAAATTACAGGCCAATATCACTCATGAACATAGATACAAAAATCCTCAACAAAATACTAGCAAACAGAATCCAACAGCACATTAAAAGGATCATACACCATGATCCAGTGCAATTTATCTCAGGAATTCAAGGATTCCTCAATATAGGCAAATCAATCAATGTGGTAAACCATATAAACAAACTGAAGCAGAAAAACCATATGATCATCTCAATAGATGTAGAAAAAGCTTTCAACAAATTTCAACACCCATTTATGATAAAAACACTCAAGAAAGTAGGCATAGAGGGAACTTACCTCAACATAATAAAGGCCATATATGACAAACCCACAGCCATCATCACTGTCAGTGGTGAAAAACTGAAACCATTTCTTCTAAGGTCAGGACAAGGCAAGGTTGTCCGCTCTCACCACTATTATTTATTTAACATAGTTTTGGAAGTTTTAGCCACAGCTATCAGAGAAGAAAAAGAAATAAAAATAATCCAAATAAGAAAAGGAGTAAAGCTGTCACTGCAGATGACATGATACTACACATAGAGATCCTAAAAACGCTACCAGAAAACTACTAGAGCTAATCAATGAATTTGGTAAAGTAGCAGGATATAAAATTAATGCACAGAAACCTCCTGCATTCTTACACACTAACAATGCAAAATCTGAAAAAGAAATTAAGGAAACAATCCCATTTACCACTGCAAAAAAAACAATAAAATACCTAGGAATGAGCCTACCTAAGGAGACAAAAGACCTGTATGCAGAAAACTATAAGACACAGATGAAAGAAATTAAAGATGATAAAAACAGATGGAGAGATATACCATGACTTGGATTGGAAAATCAACATTGTGAAAATGACTATACTACCCAAAGCAATCTACAGATTCAAAACATCCCTATCAAATTACCAATGACATTTTTCACAGAACTAGAACAACAAATTTCACAATTTGTATGGAAACACAAAAGACCCCGAATAGCCAAAGCAATCTTGAGAAAGAAAAATGGAGCTGGAGGAATCAGGTTCCTGGATTTTAGAGTATACTACAGAGCTACAGTAAGCAAGACAGTATGGTACTGGCACAAAAGCAGAAATATAGATCAATGGAGCAGGATAGAAAGCCCAGAGATAAACCCACGCACATATGGTCACCTTAATTTTGATAAAGGAGGTAAGAATATACAAAGGAGAAAAGACAGTCTCTTCAATAAGTGGTCCTGGGAAAACTTGACAGCTACATGTAAAAGAATGAAATTAGAACACTCCCTAACACCATACACAAAAATAAACTCAAAATGGATTAAAGACCTAAATTTAAGGCCAGAAACTATCAAACTCTTAGAGGAAAACATAGGCAGAACACTCTATGATATAAATCACAGCAAGATCCTTTTTGACCTACCTCCTAGAGTGTTGCAAATAAAAACAAAAATAAACAAGTGGGACCTAACGAAACTTCAAAGCTTTTGCACAGCAAAGGAAACCATAAACAACACCAAAAGACAACCCTCAGAATGGGAGAAAATATTTTCAAATGAAACAACTGACAAAGGATTAATCTCCACAATTTACAAGCAGTACATGGAGCTCTATATCAAAAAGACAAACAACCCAATCCAAAAATGGGCAGAAGACCTAAAGAGATATTTCTCCAAAGAAGATATACAGATTGCCAACAAACACATGAAAAGATGCTCAACGTCACTAAACATTAGAGAAATGCAAATCAAAACTACAGTATCACTCACACTAGTCAGAATGGTCATCATTAAAAATCTACAAATAATAAATGCTGGAGAGGGTGTGGAGAAAAGGGAACCCTCTTGCACTGTAGGTGGGAATGTAAATTAATAGAGCCACTATGGAGAACAGTATGGAGGTTCCTTAAAAAACTGAAAGTAGAACTACCATATGATCCAGCAATCCCACTACTGGGCATATACCCTGAGAAAACCCTAATTCAAAATGAGTCATGAACCACAATGTTCACTGCAGCTCTGTTTACAATAACCAGGACATGGAAGCAACCTAAGTGTCCATCGACAGATGAATGGATATAGAAGATGTGGCACATATGTACAATGGAATATTACTCAGCCATAAAAAAAAACAAAATTGAGTTATTTGTAGTGAGGTGGTTGGACCTAGAGTCTGTCATACAGAGTGAAGTAAGTCAGAAAGAGAAAAACAAATACCATATGCTAGCACATATATATGGAATCTAATAAAAAATAAAAATTGTTTGGAAGAACCTAGGGGCAAGACAGGAATAAAGATGCAGACATGGAGAATGGACTTGAGGACACAGGGAAGGGGAAGGGTAAGCTGGAACGAAGTGAGAGAGTGGCATGGACATATATACACTACAAAATATAAAATAAGATAGCTAGTGGGAAGCAGCTGCACTGCACAGGGAGATCAGCTTGGTGTTCTGTGACCACCTAGAGGGGTGGGACAGGGAGGGTGGGAGGGAGACGCAAGAGGGAAGAGATATGGGGATATATGTATACATATAGCTGATTCACTTTGTTATAAAGCAGAAACTAACACACCACTGTAAAGCAATTTTACTCCAATAAACATGTTAAAAAAATTAAATGTGTTGTTTTCAGTTCCTATATTTTTTAACATCTTTATTGGAGTACAATAAAGTGAATCAGCTATACATATGCATATATCCCCATATTTCCTCCCTCTTGTGTCTCCCTCCCACCCTCCCTGTCCCACCCCTCTAGGTGGTCACAGAACACCAAGCTGATCTCCCTGTGCTATGTGGCTGCTTCCCACTAGCTATTTTACATTTGGTAGTGTATATATGTCCATGCCACTCTCGCACTTTATCCCAGCTTACGCTTCCCCCTCCCCGTGTCCTCAAGTCCATTCTCTACGTCTGCGTCTTTATTCCTGTCCTGCTCCTAGGTTCTTCAGACCCTTTTTTTTTTTTTAAGCTTCCATATATATGTGTTAGCATATGGTATTTGTTTTTCTCTTTCTGACTTACTTCACTCTGTATGACAGACTCTAGATCCAGCCACCTCACTACAAATAACTCATTTTCATTTCTTTTTATGGCTGACTAATATTCCATTGTATATATGTGCCACATCTTCTTTATCCATTCATCTGTCGATGGACACTTAGGTTGCCTCCATGTCCTGGCTATTTTAAATAGAGCTGCAATTAACATTTTGGTATATGACTCTTTTTGAATTATGGTCTTCTCAGTGCATATGCCCAGTAGTGGGATTGCTGGGTTGTATGGTAGTTCTATTTTTAGTTTTTTAAGGAACCTCCCTACTGTTCTCCATAGTGGCTGTATCGATTTTCATTCCCACCAAAAGTGCAAGACGATTCCCTTTTCTCCACACCCTCTCCAGCATTTATTGTTTGTACATTTTTTGATGATGGCTATTCTGACTGGTATGAGGTGATACCTCATTGTAAGTTTTTTTTGGTGTTTTATACACATTTATTTTAAAACATAATATATAAGAAAAAGTAGAGTGTCTCACAAAGACTTTGATAAAAAATAGCTTTAAGTACAATTTTTAATCTCTAAAGTCTCTACCAAGGATAAGTATATATACACTTTTAGTCCTAAAAGTGCAATTTTAAAGGCAGATTTCAGGCCCTTTAAGCTACATGATAGCTAGTGGTCAGATAAAGGACATTAAAAATGTGAATTTATAAAATTTGAGTCAATTCATGAAAATGTTTTATAAACATTATAAACAAACATCTACCATATAATGTGGTAGATTTCATAATCTGTTTACAAATGCTTAAATCCTTTCTTTTAAAACATTATCTTATAAAGTTATTATTATAAAGTTTTAAATATCCTGGTTTAATTTCCCTTATGTCACCTTCACTAATATCAATCACATGTTTGTACTACACATATATATACACTACTGTTTTCCTTGCATAATGTCCCTCCATAAGAATATCTTTAGTCTGAGGAAAACTCGGAGCATGGCAAAATGCTGCTTTAACTGCTTAATAAAGTGTTAAGTGCCCAGGTGATCTGGAAATGCTGCTTCAGACTTCTGAGCAGCAATGTAGCTCCTCTGTAGATCTCCCATCTTATCAGATACTGTTGCAAAATTAAAATGCAGCTCATACATGTGGGGTGCTAAGGATGAAGCAGCTTGCAACTGTGCAGTGCTCTTGCGTGTTCGACATGGCCCTTCTGCATCTCCAGCACGGCCAGGTTGTTGTAGGTCTCTGTATGGTTATTGTTGTTAACCAGACCCAGCCTGAAGCACTGATGGGCCAGATTCGTATCTCCTATTCCCACAGCTACATGTCCCAAGTTGTGCCAGACCTCAGCTACCTCCTCTTCATTTTCACCCAGAGAAAGGGCATGTTCAAATGAAGTCAGAGTCATATCATACTGCTGGGCATAGAAGCAACAGAGCCCCAGGTTGTTGAAAAGCTGGCAGTTATAAACACCCATCTGCAGGAATCGCCTGTAAAACCAGAGAGCTACTTCTGGTTGATCAGAATAAAAATGGTTGCTTCCAATGCATGCAATGGCTTCCACCTGAGTGTTGTGCTGTTTCAAAACCTCGTTGTGGTATTCAGTGGCTGATAAAATATAGTTCATTTCCTCATAGATCCTGGCAATTCCACAAAGTAGGGTTACTTCTCCTGGAAACTTATCTAAGCCTTGTTTGAAAAGATTTAAAGCAGTCACAGGTTGATCCAATGAGATGTAAACTTTTGCCAAGTAGAGAAAAGTATCTACCATTTCCTGCTGCTTCAGGGCTGATTTAAATTGTTTTTCTGCTTCAAGATACATTCCTAACCTGTAGTAACATTCTCCAATCACCAGTCCTTGTACTGAGAATGCTCTGTGGAAAGGGCAGCCAAATCCACAGCAGTCTTAACATCATTTTCATGATGAAGGATATACTCAAACAAAGCCTTTGCCAATTTAGGTTTCTGGGCATACTTTGTTAAATTCAGTCTAGATAAATTTATAAAAGGTCCATCAGGGCTTGTAAGCATGGAAGCCATTCCCAGCCTAAAAAATCTTCCAGATGAGCTGGTGATAGGGCAAGCTGTGTAGGCAGTGCTGGGTGTTCTAATGGCCTATTCCATAGTTCCTGGCCTTCCACTTTGTGCGCTGGGTCTAAGGAAACCTGTAATGGGTATTCCAACTTGAGATTAGCCTGACAGCTGGACTAGGCCCTCCTGTCTGGTTAGTTCCAGGGAGTTTCAGAGATGTTCCAGGACATGGAATGTGAGCAATAGTATTTTTGTTCAGTATCATTTCTGCAATTCCTTCCTGATCTACGTCAATTTCATCTATGTACACCACTTCATTTAGTGCTCGTGCTTTTAAAATCCAGGCTGCCAACTTTGTAACTTTGTACAAATTACTTCACCATGTGCCTCAATATGCTCAATCTGGTCATAAGGGGACTTCTCCAGCATCTGCATGCACAGATCTGCCCAGAGCTGGAAATTCCTGTGCCTAAATTCCAGGCCAGGAGCAACGGCTCCATCTCCAAGCTCATGGCGGCCGGGAACAAGCCGCGAAAGACCAGGGCCCAGCACAGGGAGGGTGGGGGGCAAGGAACAGCTCATTGTAGTTTTGATTTGCATTTCTCTAATGATTAGTGATGTTGAGCATTCTTTCATGTGCTTGTTGGCAAACTGTATATCTTCTTTGGAGAAATGTCTATTTAGGTCTTCTGCCCATTTTTGGATTGGGTTGTTTGTTTTTTTGTTATTGAGCTGCTTGTACATTTTGGAGATTAATCCTTTGTCAGTTGCTTCATTTGCAAATATTTTATCCCATTCTGAGGCCTGTCTTTTCGTCTTGTTTATGGTTTCCTTTGCTGTGCAAAAGCTTTGAAGTTTCATTAGGTACCATTTGTTTATTTTTGTTTTTATTTCCATTTCTCTAGGAGGTGGGTCAAAAAGGATCTTGCTGTGATTTATGTCATAGAGTGTTCTGCCTATGTTTTCCTCTAAGAGTTTGATAGTTTCTGGCCTTACATTTAGGTCTTTAATCCATTTTGAGCTTATTTTTGTGTATAGTGTTATGGAATGTTCTAATTTCATTCTTTTACATGTAGCTGTCAAGTTTTCCCAGCACCACTTATTGAAGAGGCTGTCCTTTCTCCATTGTATATGCTTCCCTCTTTTATCAAAATTAAGGTGATCATATGTGTGTGGGTTTATCTCTGGGCTGTCTATCCTGTTCCATTAATCTATAGTTCTGTTTTTGTGCCAGTACCATACTGTCTTGATTACTGTGCTTTGTACTATAGTCTGAAGTCCGGAAGCCTGATTCCTCCAGCTCCATTTTTCCTTCTCCAGATTGCTTTGGCTATTCAGGGTCTTTTGTGTTTCCATACAAATTGTGAAATTTTTTGTTCTACTTCTGTGAAAAATGTCATTTGTGGTTTGATAAGGATTGCATTGAATCTGTAGATTGCTTTGGGTGGTATAGTCATTTTCACAATGTTGATTCTTCCAATCCAAGAACATGATATATCTCTCCATCTGTTTGTATCGTCTTTGATTTCTTTCATCCGTGTCTTACAGTTTTCTGCATACAGGTATTTTGTCTCCTTAGGTAGGTTTATTCCTAGGTATTTTATTCTTTTTGTTGCAGTGGTAAATGGAAGTGTTTCCTTAATTTCTCTTTCAGATTTTTCATCATTAATGTATAGGAATGCAAGAGACTTCTGTGCATTAATTTTGTATCCTGCTACTTTACCAAATTCATTGATTAGCTCTGGTAGTTTTCTGATAGCATCTTTAGGATTCCCTATGTAAAGTATCATGTCATCTGCAAACTGTGACAGTTTTACTTCTTCTTTTCCGATTTCAATTCCTTTTATTTCTTTTTCTTTTCTGATTGCTGTGGCGAAAACTTCCAAAACTATGTTGAATTATACTGGTGAGAGTAGACAACCTTGTCTTGTTCCTGATCCTAGAGGAAATGGTTTCCATTTTTCACCATTGAGAACGATGTTGGCTGTGCGTTTGTCATGTATGGCCTCTTTTATGGTGAGGTAAGTTCCCTCTATGCCTACTTTCTGGAGGGTTTTTATCATAAATGGGTGTTGATTTTTGTCAAAAGCTTTTTCTGCATCTATTGAGATAATCATATGGTTTTTCTCCTTCAATTTTTTAATATGGTTTATCACATTGATTGTTTTCTGTATATTGAAAATTCCTTGCATTCCTGGGATAAAACCCACTTGATCATGGTGTATGGTCCTTTTAATGTGCTGTTGGATTCTGTTTGCTAGTATTTCCAGCTCCTATTTAGAAAAGAAGAAAGGTATAAAAATCTGTGTTTCAGAGATTGGTTCAAGATGGCAGAGTAGAAGGACATACACTCACTCCCTCTTGGGAGAGCACCGGAATCAGAACTGACTGCTGAACAATCATCAACAAGAAGATGCCGGAACTCACCAAAAATGATACCCCACATACAAAGACAAAGGAGAAGTTACAATGAGATGGAAGGAGGGGCCCAATCACAATAAAATCAAATCTCACAACCACTGGGTGGGTGACTCACAAAATGGAGAACACTTATACCACAGAGGTACACCAACAGGACTGAAAGTACTGAGCCCCAATTCAGGCTTCCCAACCTGGGGGTCTGGCAGCGGGAGTAGGAATTCCTAGAGAATCAGACTTTGAAGGTTAGTGGGATTTGATTGCAGGACTTCAACAGGACTGGGGAAAACAGAGAGTCCACTCTTGGAGGCCACACACAAAGTAGTGTGCACATCAGGACCTGAGGGAAGGAGCAGTAACTCCATAGGAGACTGAACCAGAGCTACCTGCTAGTGTTGGAGGGTCTCCTGCAGAGGCAGGGGGTGGCTTGGCTCACCATAGGGACAAGGACACTGGCAGCAGAAGTTCAGGGAAATACTCCTTGGCATGAGCCCTCCAAGAGTCTGCCATTAGCCCCACCAAAGAGCGGGGTAGGCTTCAGTGCTGGATCACCTCAGGTCAAACAACCAACAGGGAGGGAACCCAGCCCCACCCATCAGCAAACAAGTGGATTAAAGTTTTACTGAGCTCTGCCCACCAGAGCAACACCCAGCTCTACCAGTCCCTCCCATTGGGAAGCTTGAACAAGCCTCTTAGATAGCCTCACCCACCAGAGGGCAGACAGCAGAAGCAAGAAGAACTACAATTCTGCAGCCTGTGGAATGAAAACCACATTCACAGAAAGACAGACAAAATGAAAAGTCAGAGGACTATGAACCAGATGAAGGAACAAGATAAAACCCCAGAAAAACAACTAAATGAAGTGAAGATAGACAACCTTCCAGAAAAAGAATTCAGAATGATAGTGAAGATGATCCAGGACCTGGGAAAAAGAATGGAAGCAAAGATCAAGAAGATGCAAGAAATGTTTAACAAAGAGCTAGAAGAATTAAGAACAAACATAGATGAACTATACAAAAACTGAAATGAAGAATATACTAGAAGGAAATAATAGAGAATAACTGAGGCAGAGGAACAGATAAGTGACCTGGAAGACAGAATGGGGGAAATCACTGCCATGGAACAGAATAAAGAAAAAAGAATGAAAAGAAATGAAGACAGCCTAAGATACCTCTGGGACAACATTAAATGCAAAAACATTCTCATTATAGGGGCCCCAGAAGGAGAAGACAGAGAGAAAGGGCCCGAGAAAATATTTGAATATTTGAAAATATTTGAATCAATTGAATATTGATTATAGTCGAAAACCTCCCTAACATGGGAAAGGAAATAGCCACCCAAGTCCAGGAAGTGCAGTGAGTCCCAGGCAGGATAAACCCAAGGAGAAGCATGCCGAGACATATAGTAATCAAATTAACAAAAATTAAAGACAAAGAAAAATTATTGAAAGGAACAAGGGAAAAACGACAAATAACATACAAGGGAACTCCCATAAGGTTAACAGCTGAATTCTCAGCAGAAACTCTACAAGCCAGAAGTGAGTGGCACGATATATTTAAAATGATGAAAGGGAAGAACCTACAACCAAGATTACTCTAGCCAACTAGGATCTCATTCAGTTTTGATGGAGAATTCAAAAGCTTTACAGAAAAGCAAAAGCTAAGAGAGTTCAGCACCACTAAACCAGCTCTACAACAAATGCTAAAGGAACTTCTCTAAGTGGGAAACACAAGAGAAGAAAAGGACCGACACAAACAAACCCACAACAATTAGGAAAATGGTCATAGGAATATACATATTGATATTTACCTTAAATGTGAATGGATTAAATGCTCCAACCAAAAGACACAGGCTCGCTGAATGGATACAAAAAGAAGACCCATATATATGCTGTCTACAAGAGACCCACTTCACACCTAAGGACACATACAGTCTGAAAGTGAGGGGATGGAAAAAGATTTCGATAGCATATCAAAATCAAAAGAAAGCTGGAGTAGCAATACTCATATCAGATAAAATAGACTTTAAAATAAAAATATTACAAGAGAAAAGGAAGGACACTACATAATGACCAAGGGATCAATCCAAGAAGAAGATATAACAATTATAAATATATATGCACCCAACATAGGAGCACCTCAATATATAAGGCAACTGCTAACAGCTGTAAAAGAGGAAATCGACAGAAAACAATAATAGTGGGGGACTTTAACACCTCACTTACACCAATGGACAGATCATCCAGACAGAAAATTAGAGAAACACAAGCTTTAAATGACACAATAGACCACACAGATTTAATTGATATTTATAGGACATTCCATCCAAAAGCAACAGAATACACTTTCTTCTCAAGTGCACATGGAACGTTATCCAGGATAGATCACATCTTGGGTCACAAGTCAAGCCTCGGTAAATTTAAGAAAATTGAAATCATATCAAGTATTTTTTCTGACTGCAACACTATGAGATTAAAAATCAATTACATGGAAAAAAAGGAAAAAACACAAACACATGGAGTATAAACAATACATTACTAAATAATCAAGAGATCACTGAAGAAATCAAAGAGGAAATCAGAAAATACCTACAGACAAATTACAATGAAAAGACGATGATCCAAAACCTATGGGATGCAGCAAAAGCACTTCTAAGAGGGAAGTTTATGGCAATGCATTCCTACCTCAAGAAACAAGAAAAATCTCAAGTAAGCAATCTAACCTTACATCTAAAGGAACTAGAGAAAGAAGAACAAACAAAACCCAAAGTAGTAGAAGGAAAAAAATCATAAAGATCAGAGGAGAAATAAATGAAATAGAAACAATAGCAAAGATCAATAAAACTAAAAACTGGTTCTTTGAGAAGATAAACAAAATTGATAAACCTTCAGCCAGACTCATCAAGAAAAAGAGGGAGAGGACTCAAATCAATAAAATTAGAAATGAAAAAGGAGAAGTTACAATGGACATTGCAGAAATACAAAGCATCATAAGAGATTACTACAAGCAACTCTATGCCAGTAAAATGGACAACCTAGAAGAAATGGACAAATTCTTAGAAAGGTATAACCTTCCAGACTGAACCAGGAAGAAATAGAAAATATGAACAGACCAATCACAAGTAATGAAATTGAAACTGTGATTAAAAATCTTACAGCAAACAAAAGTCCAAGACCAGATGGCTTCACAGATGAATTCTATCAGACATTTAGAGAAGAGCTAACACCCATCCTTCTCAAACTCTTCCAAAAAATTGCAGAAGGAACACTCCCAAAGTCATTCTATCAGGCGACCATCACCCTGATACCAAAACCAGACAAAGATACTACAAAAAAAGAAAATTACAGACCCATATCACTGATGAACATAGATGCAAAAATCCTCAACACAATACTAGCAAACAGAATCCAACAGCACATTAAAAGGATCATACACCATGACCAAGTGGGATTTATCCCAAGGATGCAAGAATTCTACAATATACGTAAAATCAATCAGTGTGATACACCATATTAACAAATTGAAAAATAAAAACCATATGATTATCTCAATAGATGCAGAAAAAGCTTTTGACAAAATTCAACACCCATTTATGATAAAAACTCTCCAGAAAGTGGGCATAGAGGGAACCTAGCTCAACATAATAAAGGCCATATACGATAATCCCACAGCAAACATCATTCTCAATGGTGAAACACTGAAAGCAATCCCTCTAAGATCAGGAACAAGGCAAGGGTGTCCACTCTCACCACTATTATTCAACATAGTTGTGGAAGTCCTAGGCATGGCAATCAGAGAAGAAAATGAAATAAAAGGAAGAGAAATTGGAAAAGAAGAAGTAAAACTGTCACTGTTCGCAGATGACATGATACTATACATAGAGAATCCTAAAGATGCTACCAGAAAACTACTAGAGCTAATCAATGAATTTGGTAAAGTTGCAGGATACAAAATTAATGCACGTGGGCTCCCCTGGTGGCGCAGTGGTTGAGAGTCCGCCTGCCAATGCAGGGGACATGGGTTTGTGCCCCGGTCTGGGAAGATCCTATGTGCCGTGGAGCGGCTGGGCCTGTGAGCCATGGCCGCTGAACCTGCACATCCGGAGCCTGTGCTCTGCAACGGGAGAGGTCACAACAGTGAGAGGCCCACGTACCACAAAGAAAAATTCATTAATTAATGCACAGAAATCTCTTGCATTCCTATACACTAACAATGAAAAATCATAAAGAGAAATTAAGGGAACAATCCCATTCACCATTGCAACAAAAAAGACAAAAATACCTAAGAATAAACCTACTTAATGAGGTAAAAGACCTGTACTCAACAAGCTATAAGAGACTGATGAAAGAAATCAAAGATGACACAAGTAGATGGAGAGATATACCATGTTCTTGGATTGGAAGAATCAATATTGTGAAAATTACTATACTGCCCAAAGCAATCTACAGATTCAATGAAATCCCTATCAACTTACTAGTGGCATTTTTTACAGAACTAGAACAAAAAATCTTAAAATTTGTGTGGAGACACAAAAGACCCCAAATAGCCAAAGCAGTCTTTAGGGGAAAAAACAGAGCTGGAGGAATGAGACTCCCTGACTTCTGACTATACTACAAAGCCACAGTAATCAAGACAATATGGTACTGGCACAAAAACAGAAATATAGATTAATGGAACACGATAGAAAGCCCAGAGATAAACCAACACACCTATGGTCAATTAATCTATGACAAAGGAGGCAAGGATTTATAATGGAGAAAAGACAGTCTCTTCAATAAGTGGTGCTGGGAAAACTGCACAGCTACATGTAGAAGAATGAAATTAGAACACTCCCTAACACCATACACAAAAATAAACTCAAAATGGATTAAAAACCTAAATGTAAGACTGGACACTATAAAACTCTTTGAGGAAAACAGGAAAAACACTCTTTGACATTAATCTCAGCAAGATCTTTTTTGACGGACCTTCTAATGTAATGGAAATAAAAACAAAAATAAACAAATGGGACCTAATGAAAATTAAAATCTTTTGCACAACAAAGGAAACTATTAACAAAATGAAAAGGCAACCCTCAGAATGGGAGAAAATATTTGCAAATGAATCAACGGACAAAGGATTAATCTCTAAAATATATAAATAACACATGCAGCTCAACATTGAAAAAACAAATAACCCAATCAAAAAATGGGCAGAAGACCTAAATAGACATTTCTCCAAAGAAGACATACAGATGGCCAAGAAGCACATGAAAAGCTGCTCAATGTCACTAATTATTAGAGAAATGCAAATCAAAACTGCACTGAGGTATCACCTCACACCAGTTAGAATGGGCATCATCAGAAAATCTGCAAACAACAAATGCTGGAGAGGGTGTGGAGAAAAGGGAACCCTCTTGCACTGTTGGTGGGAATGTATATTGATACAGCCACTATGGAGAACATTATGGAGGTTCCTTAAGAAACTAAAAATAGAATTACCATATGACCCAGCAATCCCACTACAGGGCATATACCCAGAGAAAACCATAATTCAAAAAGACACATGCACTCCAATGTTCATTGCAGCACTATTTACAATAGCCAGGTCACGGAAGCAACCTAAATGCCCATCAACAGACGAATGGATAAAGAAGATGTGGTACATATATACAAAGGAGTATTAGTCATAAAAAAAAATGAAATTGAGTCATTTGTAGAGACGTGGATGGACCTAGAGTCTGTCATACAGAGTGAAGTCAGAAAGAGAAAAACAAATATCATATATTAACGCATATATGTGGAATCTAGAAAAATGGTATAGATGAACCGGTTTCCAAGGCAGAAATAGAGACATAGATGTAGAGAACAAACGTATGGACGCCAAGAGGGGAACATGAGGGGTAGTGGTGGTGGTGGGGTGAATTGGGAGATTGGGAGTGACATATATACACTAATATATATAAAATAGATAACTAATAAGAACCTGCTGTATAAAAAATAAATAAATAAAATAAAATTTAAATCTTTTTTAAAAAAATCTATGTTTCTACCTTAAGAAGCTAGTTTAAAGAAAAAGAAAGAGAAAATAAAATTCAAAGTATCTAAAAGAAAAGAAGTAAAAATAAGAACAGAAAATGCAGAATAATAGAAAATATTAATAAGGTCAAGAGTTTCTTTAAAGATTAATAAAACTGATAAATCTCTAGCAAGAGAAATTAAGAAAAAGAAAGAAGATAAAATCTCCAAATATTAGAAAAGAAAGAAGGTTCATTATTACAGATCCTACAGATATTAAAAATAATAAGAAGTTAGGGTTTTTTAATAAATTTATTTATTTATATTTATTTTTGGCTGCATTGGGTCTTCGTTGATGTGTGCGGGTTTTCTCTAGTTGTGGCGAGTGGGGACTACTCTTCGTTGTGGTGCACAGGCTTCTCATTGCAGTGGCTTCTCTTGCTGTGGAGTACAGGCTCTCGGTGCGTGGGCTCAGCACTTGTGGCACACGGGATTAGTTGCTCCACGGCATGTGGGATCTTCCCAGACCAGGGCTCAAACCCGTGTCCCCTGCATTGGCAGGCAGATTCTTAACCACTGCTCCACTAGAGAAGTCCAACAAGTTGTTATTTTGAACAACATTTTGCCAATATGTATAACAACTTACATGAAATACACACATTTCTTGAAAAACATGTGTTGTGTACATGCCTGACATTAAGTTTTTAATTGTAATGTTAAGTGCCTGACATTAAGCTTTTGATTGCTGAGGCATCCATTTCAAAGATATCCATCTCAAATAAACATATTGCCAGCTGTATGACAGAGCAAAATAACTAGATAAGAAACTAGGCTACTCCTACTGATGAAGTTCCCCTTTTATAAAGCCCTAGGTAGCCTAGATAACTGACCACTTTAGTGACCCCCGCATTTCCCTAATTCCCACTCTTATGCTTTAAATTCACCAATAAAGAGTGAACTCACAAAGCCCTAGACATCTTACTCTCAGACCCTAATAGAGGCAGATCTCCAGGTTTCCTCTCTCTTTCTCTTTCTCCAAGACCTTGCTGTGTGGCCCTCAGGCATGTTGTGTACCCGCCAGGACCTGAGAGTAATAAATCTTATTCTTAAAAGTTCCCTGATCATTTCTTGCTGAAGTGCATCCTGCAGTCATAATAAGAACCATAAGGGCCAGCCCAACAACATTGGCCCAGCCACAATACTGGTGAGGGTGAGGGGAATGTTCTGTGAGTGAGGGGAGGGGAGGGTTCTGTAGGGCTGGGTGAGTGCCTCAGGCACTCCCAGCCAAGAACATCACCATCAACAGGCGGGGAGGACACAATGACATAACTTATCAAAACTGACAAAACAAGGGAATTCATTGGTGGTCCAGTGGTTAGGACTCTGCCCTTCCATTATAGGGGGCATGTGTTTGAACCCTGGTTGGGGAATTAAGATCCCACACACCATGTAGTATGGCCAAAATATAAAAGAGAAATTTTTTAAAAAGCAAAATATTTTTAAACGAATGACAAAACAAATAGAAAATCTGAATAGCCTTATATCTGGGATTTTTTTAATATCAAATTTTTAATTTAAAAACTGCTAGGGCCCAATATCTTTGATGGTGAATTCTATCAAACATTTAATAAGGAAATAATGCCAATTCTATAAAAATTCTTTCAAAAACTAGAGGAGGGAAGGAACAATTTCCAAGTCATCACATGAAGACAGCATAATTCTAATAAAATAAAACAAGCACTATTTAAGGAGATAAAATTACAGACAAACTTCCCTCAAGAATACAGATTTTTTTAAAAATAATAATGATGATAATTGACCTTTTCTGAGCCTTCTGACTTGAATCAACTAAAGCTTGGACTCTGTCAACCACCCAAGCCCCTTCATGAATATGCACGTTCCCTTAGCTTAAAACTTCTCCAATTTTGCTGTTCAGGGAGACACTGCTTTGGGAAAGATCCCCAGTGTTCTCCTTACTTGCTGCAAGTAGTAATAAATCTTCCCTTTGAAACCGAGTAGGACCCTGTGGGGCTCCTGGACATGGAAGCCTTTCTGGGTCCCCTGATTCTTGTTTGTAGGGAATAGGCTTCAGCCTCCATGACCTTCCCTGAGTTCCAAAGGGCAGGTTCAAACATTTGCTAATCAGGGAAGGGTGGGGATGCAGAGACAAGGCAGGAGCAGTCAAAAAACAATAGTGCAGCCTTGAGACAGTGTCCTGGTTCCACCTCAAGGAATACACATAACAATATCTTTGAGGTCTTCTGCAGAACTAAACCCCCATCAAAATGGACAATGTTAACTACTTGATGAACATTCTTCATTCCAGAGAGAACGTCACAGTTTGACAACCTTGAGAACCACAGAAGCTCATCAGGAAACCGCCTAAGGACACATTAAAGGAGTGCAGGCCCTGCACACACCCTGATCCTTATTGGCAACCCCACCCTTGAACCATTGCTATAAAATTCCTCACCAAATCCCCCTGGGTTGGGACACACGGTTTTGAGGGCATGAGTCCGCTGTTTCCCCCTTTGCCTGGCAAAACAATAAAGCTATTCTTTTCTACTTCACCCAAAACTCCGTCTCCGAGATTCAATTCAGCACCAGTGCACAGAGGCCGAGTTTTTGGCATCACCTTCTCCCCATCTTTGGCTTTGTTGTGTTTTTTGGCTTGACACCCTCCAAGAGATAAACCAGTTTTCTGGTAACAGTTGCAGAGTTGATCCAAAGCCTCAATTGTATTTTTATATATTCTAGCAATGAACAACTGGAAAATAATTTTTTCAATCACAAACTACTAAGAGAAATTTAACAAAAGCTATGGGAGACTGCCACCCATAAAAACTTCAAAATATTGCCAAGAGAAATTAAAGAAGATCAGTCCTAAAGAGATGGAAGGATATACCATACCATGTTCACAGATTAGAAGACTCAATGTTGTTAAAATATCAGTTCTCTTCAAATTGATCTATTGATTCAGTGCAATTGCAATAAAAATTCTGGCATACCTCTTTGTAGGAATTGACAGTATGACACGAAAACTTACATAGATATGCAAAAGACTTAGAATATCTAAAATAATCTTGAAAAAAGTCAGTATTGGAGAACTTACTCTACATAAGACTCACTTTAAAAATAAAGTAATCATCTGGCACAAAAACAGACATATAGATCAATGGAACAGAATACGGAGCCCAGAAATTAACCCACTTACAGTCAAGTAATCTACAACAAAGGAGGCAAGAATATACAATGGAGAAAAGACAGTCTCTTCAATAAGTGGTTCTGGGAAAATCAGGCAGCTACATGTAAAAACATAAAATTAGAACATTCTCTAACACCATACACAAAAGTAAACTCAATATGGATTAAAGACCTAGATGTAAGACTGGAAACCATAAAACTCCTAGAGGAAAACATAGGCAGAACACTCTTTGGCATAAATTGTAGTAATATTTTTTTGGATCTTTCTCCTAAAGCAAAGGAAATAAAAGCAAAAATAAACAAATGGGACCTAACTAAACTTAAAAGCTTTTGTACAGCAAAGGAAGCTATAAACAAAACAAAAAAACAACCTACAGAATGGAAGAAAATATTTGCAAATGATGTGACTCACAAGGGATTAATTTCCAAAATATACAAGCAGCTTATACAGCTCAATATAAAAAAAAACCCAATCAAAAAATGGGCAGAAGATCTAAATAGACAGTTCTCCAGAGAAGACATACAGATGGCCAAAAAGCACATGAAAATATGCTCAGCATCACTAATTATTAGAGAAATGCAAATCAGAACTACAATGAGGTATCACCTCACAGTGGTCAGAATGGCCATCATCGAAAAGTCTACAAATAACAAATTCTGAAGAGGGTGTGGAGAAAAGGGTACCCTTGTGCTCTTTATGTGAGAACGTAAATTGATGTTACCACTATGAAAAACAGTATGGAGATTCCTTTAAAAACTAAAAACAGAGCTACCGTATGATCCAGCAATCCCACTCCTGGGCATATACCCAGGAAAGATTAAAACTCTAATTTGAAAAGATACATGTGCCCCAATGTCATAACAGTACTATTTACAATAGCCAAGACACGGAAGCAACCTAAGTGTCCATCGACAAATGAATGGATAAAGAAGATGTGAGATATATATATATATATATATATATATATATATATATACACAATGGAATATTACTCAGCTATAAAATAGGATGAAATAATGCCATTTTGCAGCAACATGGATGGACCTAGAGATCTTCATACTAAGTGAAGTAAGTCAGACAGAGAAAGACAAATATCATATGATATCACTTATATGTATAATCTAAAAAATGATACAAATGAACTTATTTACAAAACAGAAATAGGTTCACAGACATAGAAAACAAACTTATGGTTAGGAAAAAGGAAACAGAAGGAAGGGATAAATTAGGAACTAGGGATTAACAGATACTCACTACTATAAATAAAATAGATAACCAACAAGGATCTACTGTATAGCACAGGGAACTATATTCAATACCTTGTAATAACCTATAATGGAAAAGAATCTGAAAAAGAATATATATATGTATATATATGTGTATTATGTGTGTGTGTGTAACTGTATCACTTTCCTGTATACCTGAAACATTGTAAATCAACTATATTTCAATTTTTAAAAAGACAGTTCACAAAAGAAGATATAGGCATGGCAATAAGCATATGAAAAAGTGTTTAACTTCATTAGTAATCAGGGAAATGCAAGTTAAAACCCCAGTGATTACCACTATATAACCACTAGAATGGATAAAATGAAAAAGACTCACAATACCAATATTATCAAGGACATAGAGCAACCAGAACTCTCATATTACAGGTGTATGTGTAACACAGAAAATTGGCAGTTTCTTAAAGAGTTAAACATACATTCACCCTATGACTCAGCAGTTTCATTCCTAGGTATTTATCCAAGAGATATGAAAACTAGGTCCACAAAAACACTTGTACAAAACTGTTTAACACTTGTATAAATCTGTTTAGAGCAGATTTATTAATTATAGCCAAAAACTGAAAACAGTTCAGATGTCCAACAGGAAAGTACATAAACAAAATATGATATATTCATACAACAGCATGCTACTCAGTCACAAAAAGGAATAAACTACTAATACACAAAACAGCAAGAAAGAATCCCAAAAACACTATGATAAATGAAAAGAAGCTAGACACACACACACACCAAAAAACACATAGTATATGCTTCTATTTATATGAATTTCTAGAACAGGCAAATCTAATCTACGGTGATAGAAAGCAGAACAGTAGTCGCTTCTGGGATAGAAAGCAGAACAGTAGTCGCTTCTGGGAGTAAGGGTGGACTGAGAAGGGACATAAGGCATTTTCCCGGGGTGATGAAAATACTCTCTATCTTGACAGGGTTGTGGGTTACATAGGTAAATGCGTTTGTCAAATTCTATTGAACCGTATGCTTAATATCAGCGAATTTCATGATATGAAAGTCATACTTCAAACTAAGCTTTGATGTTAGAAGTCAGAGTAGTGGTTAACTTTGGAGAGGAATAAGGAGTATTTGCTGGAGAGGGGACATGAGGAGGGTTTAGGGCTACTGGTAAAGCTACCAGGTGTGTTTACTTTGTGATAACATTCATCTATATACTTTTTTTTATTGAAGTATAGCTGATTTATAATGTTTCAGGTGCACAGCAAAGTGATTCAGTTATGTATATGTGTATGTATATATATATATAAATTCTTTTTCAGATTCTTTTCCATTATAGATTATTACAAGATACTGAATTTAGTTCCCTGTGCTATACAGTAGGTTCTTGTTGTTATTCTATTTTATATATAATAGTGTGTATCTATTAATCCCATCTATATGCTCTTTTTGTGCATCTTCTCTATGATTGTTATACTACAATAAAGTCTCAACGAAAGCCTCAGCCAACCACAGGGAGCTCTGACACAAGGATTGTCCCACATTGGGGTGAGAGGGTGTTTACATTACAGGCCTTTACACTCAATTATGGGCTGCCCCGGGAAAGCAGAATGCTTGGGGGAGAAGTGACCCTTCAGATGAGGCATTTACCTCAGAGTGGGCTGACATCTGAGGAGTGTTTGCTGCCAGCACTTCCAGCTAACAAGCTGATAAGAATTCACTCCCAAAGTGGGGGAATTTGAGCAACTCATCACAATGTCTGCTATACATTTTGTTCCTGGATCTCCTACATGAACTGTTTCAATCAATTATAGAATGAAAAAACAAAAACAAAAAAACAGAAACAGTGCATTAAGAAAATCCCTCAATATTCTGGAAATGTAGTCTGTAGCTCATGAAAAACATTCCCATCAGAAAAAAAAAAAAAATCTGACTACTGAGTTTTAGGACATTTATTTCAAGAGGGGGTTTTGCCTATTTATGTCTATCAAAAATTATGTGTGTCTATGACTCAAACTTCCTCTAACCCTTTTCACTTTTATGCATTCATATTCTCTCAAATCATTTATTCAACAGCAAAATCTATAAATCTAGTTTAATCCCAACAAAAGTTCCATTATAGCTTTCTTTTATGAAACTTCACAAACTAACCTCAAAGTGTTTATGGAAGAGTAAATTTGCAAAAATAACTTTAAAAACTTTAAGATATATAAATGGTGTGGAAAAGCATGCCTTACAAAGTATCAAAGCATAATATAATGTTACAAAACCCAAAGAAGTGTGGCCCTGGCACCAATATAGGCAAATAGATCAGTGGACCAAAGTAGCAATTCCCAATCACTCATGCATATATGAAGTTACATTTTAATAAGTAGTAAAATTAAGGAATATTCCATAAATGTTGTTGGGACAATTGATCTGGCAAATGCATTATTGTCCAATCTTATCAAAAAAAATCAGAAACAGTTCACATTCACTTAGAATAGATAACAATAGTTTTTAACCAAATGCATTTGCCTGGGCCACCTGGGCATCCCTCAGGACATAAGAAAGTGGGAGATAAATTCTACAAATACTCAGGGAGCTGTCATATCAATTAAATTTTTAGGGGCTTAGTAGTCTAGAGCATGCTGGACATTTCCTCCAAAGTAAAAGATCGATTATTTTACTTTGTATCTCTCATCAATAAGTACAACACAAAACCAGCTTCTTCGAGTTCTGAAAGAATATCCCATACCTGGGACATTACCCATTTTCTATGGAGTCCAAAGCAGGAAAGAGAAAGCAAGCAGGCCCAGGTTGTGGTGCAAGGGGCCCTGCTTCTTGAATCATATGACCAGTAGTCACTATTGCACTGGAGGTGTAAGGAGTGGGAAAAGATGTTGTGTGAACTTTGTGACAGCACCAGCGAGAGAGCAAGGCCCTACCCCCTGCAGTGGAGAATTCTGCTGTTCTACTGAACTATGGTAGAGATGGAGAGCTTGTTCCTGGAACATCAAGTGCACCACTGGCCAGAACTGCTGATCATAAGCTGTCAGACCCACAAACTCATAATAAGGCCCGAGGGCCCAGCAGCAGGCCATCATGAGATGCAAGTGGAACATCTGAGGTTGAGCATGAACAGGGACTGAGGGTTCAAGCAAGCTCCATGAGCAGGTAGCTAGATCCGCATGTCATTGTCACCCACCACTATTGCACCAGCTCACACATACAGCCACATAGCCGTTACTTTATAACTAGCTCACCATGATGGTTAATTTATGTGGCAACTTGACTGGACCACAGGGTGCCCAGATATTTGAGCAAATATTATTCTGCGTGTTTCTATGAAGGTGTTTTTGGATGAGATTAACATTTAAATTGGTAGGCTCCTCACCTTCTGAGATGGCCCACACTCTATGGAGTGCATATCTCTCCCAATAAATCTAGTTCTTACCTATCCAAAAAAAATTGGTAGACTGAGTAAAGCAGATTGCCATCCAGAATGTGGGTGGGCCTCATGCAATCAGTTGAAGAACTGAATAGAACAAAAGGTTGATCCTCCCCTGAATATGAGAATTCTCCTGCCTGATGGCCTTCAAACCGAGACATCCGCTCTTCCTGGTTCTACAGCAATTTCTGGCCTCTCGACTCAAAATGGAACATTGGTTCCATATATTTTGGATTTGCCAGCCTCAATAATAGCATGAGCCAATTCCTTATAATAAATTTATGTATATATATTTATACATATATTTATGTATATATACAGGTATACATATACATTATAGATATAGAGATAGAGATGACATAGACATAGACATAGACATAGATATAGATATAGATATAGATCTCCTCTATTGGTTCTGTTTCTCTGGTGAATACTGACTAATACTCATGAAGGGAAAAATGATTAAGCTTGGTCCATGGATTTGTCAGCTCAGTATGTGAGTGTAAGCCTAAGTAGACAGTGGCCAAATTATATTCCTATTCAAGGGTGATTCTGAAAGAGAACAGTGAGAGGAAATCCTCCCATTGGGCCAAGCTTTGGGTGGCACATCTGTTTGAGATTTAAAAAAGGGGATGGGGGGAATGTGGTCACTAGGGAATGTCTTAGTACAACTGATCAAGATTTTGGAAGGAGAAATACTGGAAGACTGGGGTCTAGAAAATCTATAGTAGGAGCATGTGGATGGACATATGGAAATGGATTCAAAGTCTGAAGGTATTGTATTGCATATAATCCCTAAAGAGAATCTATGACAGAAAAAGCACTAAGCACACAAGTAGATAAAATTATTTGATAGTAGACATAACATTAGCTTCTTCATTGGCCATCCCTTGCATTGGGCACATGGAAAAGTAGCCATGGTGGCAGAAATGGAGGCTATGCATGAGATGAAAACCATGGGCTCCCACTTACCAAAGCTGATCTAGCTATTGCTACTGCCAAATCTCCTATCTGCCAACAACAGGTCAACCCTAAATTCCTGTTACAGGACTCTCAATGAGACCGTGGTAGTTTGTCTCAAATGTGGCCACCATCAATTCCTCTCTTCCCTTTATGCACATGCCATCCCCACCATCAAGAGGTAGAATGTGTTCCTCCTTTCCCTTGGATCCAGGCTGAGCCTTAGTGACTCACTTACCAATAAAAATACAGACATTCTGGGGAATTCCCTGGTGGTCCAGTGGCTAAGACTCCGCACTCCCAATGCAGGGGGCCTGGGTTCAATCACTGGAACTAGATCCCGCATGTTGCAACTAAGAGTTCGCATGCCGCAACTAAGAGTTCACATGCCACAACTAAAGATCCTGCATGCTGGGCTACCCTGGTGGTGCAGTGGTTAAGAATTCGCCTGCCAATGCAGGAGACATGGGTTCGAGCCCTGGTCTGGGAAGATCCCATATGCCGCGGAGCAAATAAGCCCATGTGCCACAACTACTGAGTCTGCGCTCTAGGGCCCACAAGCCACAACTACTGAGCCCACGTGCCACAACTACTGAAGCCCGTGTGCCTAGAGCTCATACTCCATAACAAGAGAAGCCACTGCAATGAGAAGCCTGTGCACCACAACGAAGAGTATCACCTGCTCGCCACAACTAGAGAAAAGCCCGCATGCAGCAACGAATACCCAATGCAGCAAGAAAGAAAGAAAGAAGGAAGGAAGGAAGGAAGGAAGGAAGGAAGGAAGGAAGGAAGGAA